>NC_135803.1:10203534-10518584 GCF_964213995.1 Mustelus asterias
CAAACACCAAGTTTTCTGACTTCATCGCTGAATGCTTGAATTGCATTGTGACTGTAGTCATCATCTCCTGCGATCGATCCAACCCAGGTCCAGCCGAACCGCTGCACCAGTCGGGCAACACCCAATGCCTGGTACGCGTCGCTTGGCATTGTTCTGAAAAAGGCTGGGAACTCGTTTCTGTTACTGAGGCAGGTACAAGATGAGAAGTAGCTGACCTATGGGGAAGCAAAGCAAAGATTTATAATGTTTCATTAAAAAATGAAGAAATAGGAACAGGGCTAATACCAGGACAAAGAATGAATGCAGATGCAGAAACCACATTATTTTACCCATGGATTAATAGTTGACGCAAATAGTATGAATGCAAAGGGAAACTGGTTCAGAATGCGAGAATATGTTCATAGAGTAAGATGAAGAAAGGTGGAGGTATCTCCTGTTAACAGACATTGGCCTTTTGGGCTGACTGGTCCGTTTCTGTGCTATATATTCTGTGTAATTCTATTTAAGCCAGGCCATATTGTGGCGTCAGTGTACCTTTAAGAGTTCTTTTAAAAAATCATGTTCTCTGTAGCTCACAGGCTCAGCTGATCTCATTGTGGCACCAGATCGTCTACGAGCAGTCCTTTTATTGCTCCTTAAGTGGCTTAAATGGGGGTTGTTTATTTTTACTTTGGGAATTAGTTTTCAGGAGGAAAAATGTTTGCAGGTCAGGTGACTGGAGCTCTTTCATTTTCAGTTCTGAGCTGCAGGTTTTAGTTTTAGAAGGGACATCAAGTTGGAAAGTAGTGTCTCTCTCTCTCTCTCTCCCTGGTTTGGGAAATTCAGCTGGTTACTTGAAAGCTTTCCTGGAATAGAAAATCTGCTGTTGGTGGATTGACCAGAGCATTTCCCTGGTGTTCTGGGAAGCTATTCTGACTTCAAACTGTTCTGGGTGCATAAAGGCTGAGAGGTCAGGGTTTCAATTCTCCAACCAAAGGACTCCGTTCCAGTATCATGTGAGCATTAGTCTTTGCTGTTTCAAATCTGTGGAAAGGGTTTGTTTAAGAGATTGATTTGATTGGGACTGCTCCTATATTCATTATGGGGTATACGACAGCAAGATTGTTTGTTTCTTGTTTGTAATCGATAAAAGCTATTGCTAATTTTCTTTCCATACACGTTAACTATATTTTAAAATAAACTTTGTTTGAGAAAAGCTCCCTAGTGGGTCATTTGAATCATACCTGAAGTGAACCATATCATGCTTATCCTAGCCAAATTCAAGATGCAAAACTTATGATCCAGGTGGGCTCCATAAATTACTTTGGAGTTTCTGACTTGAACCATAACAATATTAACTTGGGAAAGGGGATATATTGGGATGTCTAAACTTTCTCACCTTGTTAACCATTCAGCACTGTCTATACCCACATCCATGACCAGGTCAGGAAGTCAGGTTTGTCTTGTCCTTTAGAACTGCTCAGATCAGTTGGATTTAATTATGCAATGTGTGATCTTATTCCCTTCTTTTGCATATGAGAAAAGAGAAAAGTGGAAATTGCAAAAGCATACCCTTTACAATTCTCACAACACTTACACTGATAAACACCCTGACTGCAACATACACAATTAAGGATATTTGTGAAATTCTGGTCAGCCTCACAGGTCTACTCAACGGCAGGGAAATTGACCAAGATCACTGTTTCGTGCATCCTACCTGGTTAAAGGTGATATCCCACAACTCCATCTTCAAGATTAAATAGTCTGATAACACAAAATGTCAAAGCTTTCACATAAGCAGTGGTCAATTCAAAACAGAGGGAGGAATATTGTTGGACAGGAAAAGAGCATTGTATTTCAGTCCTCCGTCATTTTGGCAGTTAGATGATGCAACAATAATGACGTTGTTTACCAATCATAGCAATCATTTTCTACAACACTGCCAGACATAGAGTCACAGAGTCATAGAGGTTTACAGCATGGAAACAAGCCCTTCAGCCCAACTTGTCCATGCCGCCCAGTTATTACCATTAAGCTAGTCCCAATTGCCTGCATTTGGCCCATATCCCTGTATATCCATCTTACCCAAGTAACTATCTAAATGCTTTTTAAAAGACAAAATTGTACCCGCCTCTACAACTGCCTCTGGCAGCTCATTCCAGGCACTCACCACCTTCTGCGTGAAAAAATTGTCCCTCTTGACCCTTTTGTATCTCTCCCCTCTCACATTAAACCTATGCCCTCTAGTTTTAGACTCCTCTACCTTTGGGAAATGATGTTGACTACCTAGCTGATCTATGCCCCTCATTATTTTATAGACCTCTATAAAATCACCCCAAAGCCTCCTATGCTCCGGCCTCTCCTTATAAATCAAGCCATCAAGTCCCGGTAGCATCCTAGTAAATCTTTTCTGCACTCTTTCTAGTTTAATAATATCCTTTCTATAATATGGTGACCAGAACTGTACACAGTATTCCAAGTGTGGCCTTACCAATGTCTTGTACAACTTCAACAAGACATCCCAACTCCTGTATTCAATGTTCTGACCAATGAAACCAAGCATGCCGAATGCCTTCTTCACCACTCTGTCCGCCTGTGACTCCAATTTCAAGGAGCTATGAACATGGACCCCCGGAGGTCTTTGTTCTATAACTCTCCCCAGTGCCCTACCACTTACTGAATAAGTCCTGCCCCAATTTGATCTACCAAAATGCATTACCTCACATTTATCTAAATTAAACATTAGATAAGGAAAACCCCAATGGTGGACAGCCATGGGAACTAAAGGTCCAATGTAACTTGTCTACTACAGCATGCTATGCTTACCACAGTTGGGTCAGAACTGGTCATAACAGTCAGATTGCTACTCCCATTTCGTTACACTGAAATGCAGCCACACCTTTCACACCTGATCTTCCGACTCAGGCCGGTTGAGAAAGATGTAGTGTGGTGGGTTCCCAAGGCCTTCTGTTGGACACCGAGTTAGGGTAAGGAAAACACCTGCCCTGTTTTATAGCGTAAAGAATTCACCAAAGACCCTGAGACAGCACCTTCTAAACCCACGACCACTTCCATCTAGAAGGACAAGGGCAGCAGATACATCGGAGCACCGCCACCTGCAAGTTCCCCTCCAAGCCACTCACTACCCTGAATAAAAGCAAATTATTGCGGATGCTGGAATCTGAAATCAAAAGAGAAAATGCTGGAAAATCTCAGCAGGTCTGGCAGCATCTGTAAGGAGAGAAAAGAGCTGACGTTTCAAGTCCAGACGACGCTTTGTCAAAGCTCACTACCCTGACTCACTACCTTGACTTGGAAATATATCGCTGTTCCTTTGTCATCGCTGGGTCAAAATCCTGGAATTCCCTCCCTAACGGCATTGTGGGTCAACCCACAGAACAAGGACCGCAGCGATTCAAGAAGGCAGCTCACCACCACCTTTATAAGGGCAACTAGGGATGGGCAATAAATGCTAGCCAGCCAGCAACACCCATTCCTGTGAATGAATAAAAAAAAGAAGGTAAGGTTCAGAATTTAAGAAGCCAGGGAGAAGGTAAGTGTGTAGCATGATGGTGGGGGTGTGGGATGGGGGCGTGGAGGGAGGGAGGGGGGGCGGGGCAGGGGGAGGGATTGGAGATTATTGAAGGAGGTCAGTTTTGGGAGTTGGTGGTCAGTTGTGGAGGGTTGGTTGGTCAGTGGGGGTTTGGGCAATGTTAATGTGGGTGTTGATGTCAGTCGGAGATTGCTTGGGTGCTCAGTGAGTGGAGGTATTCAGTGGGGATAGTAGGGTGGACAGTGAGGGCGGCTGATTGATCAGGGGGGAGGGTAGTTGCTGTGTATTGGGGAGGGTAGTCAGGATGGGTGGCAGGGTAATTCAGGTGTAGGGGTGGTAGCTGGGAGGAGTTGAGAGAGTCGTCAGGAGAGTGGTCTGGGGATGGGGAGGGTAGGTGAGGAGTTGGGCATAATTGAGAGGATGGTCAAGTGGTCCGGTGTGGGTTTGGGAGGATATTTGTTGGGGTGTGCAGGCTAGTAAAGGATGTTGAGGGTTTTGGGGGGGGGTGGGGGGGGGAGGGGTGGGGTGGAGGTAGTCAGGAATTGGGGAGGGTAGTTGGGGGTGGCGTGTAGTCTGGGAACAGAGAGGGGAGATGGGTATGGTGGGTGTGCAGTCATGAGGTTGGGAAGGGTTTGGGTGGGGGGTGAGGTTTGGGGGTGGTATGAGTCAGTGGGACAGGGAGGGTAGTTGGTGTTCCCCTGGCTGGTCAGCAGGGTAGTTGGGGGTTGGGGAGTCGTGGGTGGTGGGTTGGGGGGAATAATTATAGTTACCCAAGAGTTGGAAGTGGTTTTAATCCTTCAAAGTTTTTCTGGGAGACTACCCTTGTAAGGCAGTCAGAACCATCGGGAGACTGCCTTTTAAATTGCATTGTTGGATCGTTCCTATTACAGGGCAATTTCTCATCTGAAGTTTGAACTTCTCATGCAATTGTTGTGCAATCCTTTCATGGAGAATTCCAGATTGGGAGGGGGGGAGCGGTGTGGGGATGGGGGTAGGGGTGTGGGGATGGGGGCGAGGCAGGAGGTGGGGGACAGGAATTGTTGAGTAGTGCTCCCAGTCCATCTTTGGGGTAATCCCACAAGTACAATGCCACAGAGACCGGAGGTTATGGAACAAATCGTAAATTACTTTATGCATGTATCCCAAGTAATATTTTCTGGAGGAGTCAATGCAAACTGCCTCCATCATCACCCACATGAGTCTGTTCCATAGGCTGACCCTCCTCTCAATGAGATTCAGTGAGGGTTTTTAGCTGAACCCCTCTCCACCTCTGCAAGGGCAGACCATTTGTCCCTTGTTTCTACTGTAGAGGACAAGGTGAAAGAGTTTGACTTGGTGAATGTCATCAACTGCCTTTTGAATGCTGAAACAACAATTATATCATTTTGCAATCTTTTTTCCATTGAGAACTTGGATAATTTGCATAAATACACAGCACCTGTCAATGGTGAGCCTCAGTAAATGGCCTCTGACACAAGTGACTGCCCACATTCTCTATCCTCAGGCACCGATAGGCCTCTGTCACAGTGCTAACATCTGGTGCTGAGATGTGAACCCGGCTAACATCGGAAATTAATAAAGTAACTCAACAGCAAATTATTTCATTTTCTGAATGAGCTATTAAAGCTTGACCTTGTCTCGCTGGTCAATAGGATGTAAAATCTTAAATTTGCACAAGGTATGACTCCAACTGGTGGAGGGATTTCCCACTGATTCCTATTGACTTTAGTTCTGGTAGGGCTCCTTGATCAAACGATTGTTGTCATCACCCTCACCTGACCTCTTGTGACCAGCTCTTTTGTCCAAGTTTAGACCAAGGCTGCAATGAGGTCAGGAGCTGAGTGGCTCAGGTGGAACCCAAATTGAACATCAATGAGCAGCTTACTCCTGAGTAAGAGCTGCTTGATTGAATTGTTAATGAGACCTTCCAACACTTTGCTGATGATTGAGATTGACTTCTGGGGTGGTAATTGGCCAGATTAGACCTATCCTACTTTTAGTTGACAGGGCATGCCTGCTAAATTTTCCATATTGTCAGGTAGATTCTAATGTTGTAATTGTACTGGAATAGCTTTACCAGGACCACAGCTAGCTCTGGATCACAAGTCTTCAAAACTGTTGCAGGAATGTTATTAAGGCCAAAGACTTTGTGGGATCCATTTAGCAAAGTTCTCCTCTTCTGTTTAAAAAAACCCCAGAAAGCAGAGTATCTCCGAAATAGTGAGAGATTGGGATGTGTTGATGTTCAAAGGGACTTGGGTGTCCTTATTCATGACTCTCTACAAGCTAGCATCCAGTGCTGTGAGCAATTAAGAAGGTAGGTTGGCCTTCATCACAAAGGATTTGAGTACAGGAGTAAAGATGTCTTGCTGCACTTGTATAGCGAGTGTCTTGGTGAGACCATACCTGGAGTATTGTGTACAGTTTTTGGTCTCCTTATGTAAAGAAGGATATACTTGCCATAGAGGGACTGCAACAGAAGTACACCAGACTGATCTTTGGGATAACAGGGTTGTTTTAGGAAGAAAGATTGAGGAAATTATGTCAGCATTCTCTGAAGTTTCAAAGAATGAAAGGAAATCTCAATGGAACTAACATAATTCTTACAAGGGTGTGGTAAGGCAGATGTAAATGCAAGGTTTCCCTGCACTGGTGAGTTTAGAACCAGAGCTCCCAGTCTCAGAATAAGGGGTAGGCCATTTAAGACTGAGATGAGGAGGAATCTCTTCACTCAGAGAGCAGTGAATATTTGGAATTTACTACCCCAGAGGGCTGCAGAAGCTTAATTATTGAGCATGTTCAAGACAGAAATTGACTGATATCTGAAAATGAATGACATCATATGGAAATGGTGCAGGACAGTGGCATTGAGGTGGATGATCAGCCATGTTGGAGCAGACACGATGGGCCAAATGGCTTACTCCGATTCTTAGCCAGTGCCTTCAGCCATTTCTCAATATCACTTGGAATGAATCAGTCGGAGGAAGTCGAGATGGATCATCCATTTGGCACTTGTTGCAAATACTTCAGCCTTGTCTTTTGACTGATGTGCTGGACTCCCCTATCATTGAGGATGATGTTATTTGTGCAGCCTCCTACTCCAGTTGGTTGCTTAGTTTTCCACTGCAATTCACGACTGAATGTGGCAGGACAGCAGAGATTAGATCTAATCTGCTGGTTGCAGAGTTGCTTAGGTTGTGTCCACTATTTGACATGTAGTCATGTGCTGCAGGTTCACCAGGTTAACACCTCATTTTTAGATATGCCTGCTGCTGCTCCTGCACCTCTGCAGTCTTCATGGAACCAGGGTTTATCCCCTGGTTTGATGATAATGGTAGAGTGAAGGTTCTGATGAGCCATGAGCTTATAGATTGTGGTTGAATACAATTCTGCTGTTTCTGATGGCTCATAGCACCTCATGGATGCCCAATGTGAATTGATGGAACTGGTTGGGTAGTGTCCTAGGTCCAACAAACTTTAGCTGTTTCATCAATGATCTTCTCTCCATCATGTGGTCAGAAGTGGGATGTTCACTGATGATTGCACAATAATCAGCACCATTTGAAATTCCTCAGATACTGAAACTGTCCATGCCAATATGCAGCAAAACCTGGGTAACATTCAGGCTTGGGTTGATAGGTGACAAGTAACATGTACGCCACACAAGCACCAGGCATTGACCATTTCCAACAAGACAGAATTGAATCATCTCCACTTGAACTTCAGTGGCATTGCCATCACTGAGTCCCCCACTGCCAATATTCTGGAGTTACCACTGACCAGACACTGAACTTACTCAGCCATATAAATTCTGTGACTTGAAGACCAAGTCAGAGGCTGGGAATCCTGCAGAGAATAACTCACCTCCTGACACCCCAAAGTCTGTCCACCATCAACAAAACATAAGTCAGGAGTGTGACGGAATACTCTCTACTTCACTGGATAGGTGTAGCTCCAACAACATTCAAGAAGATCAACACCATTCACAATAAAGCAGCTCACTTGATTGTCACCCTCTTAACCAAACATTCACTCCCTCCACCACCGATCTACAAGATGCACTGCAGTAACTCCTCAAGGCTCCTGTGGTAGCACCTCCTCAACCACCTTGAAAACCGTCACCTGCAAGTTCCCCTCCAAACCACGCACCATGCTGCCTTGGAACTATATCACTGTTCATTTACTGTCACTGGGTCAGAATCCTGGAACTTCCTCCCTAATAGCACTGTGGGTCTACGTAGCTGTATAGACTGTAGTGGTTCAAGAAGGTGGCTCACCACCACCTTGTCAAGTGGAGTTAGTGATAGGCAATAAATGCTGGCTAGTGCCACCCACATCCCCTGAAAGAATAAATTTAAAAACGCAACATTTGAGGAAGAATAGGGTGCACACCTAAAATCTTGAACAGCATTCCTTCTTTACACAATAACTTAATTACAGTGTTAATGTAAGCCTGCTTGTGACAACAATAAATCAACTTTAAAACTTTAACAGACCAGCAAAAACAAATTAATTTCTCATTCAAGAAATAATCCTGTTTTTGGGATCTTGCCGTGAGCCAAATTGTCTGCAAATTTGTCAACAACGACTACACGTCAAGAATAATTTTTCAAATGTGAAGTGCTTTGGGTGTCCTAAAGACATGAAAGCAAGTTCTTTTGTTCTTTCTTTCATGAACTGTGATCTGAAGTTGATGTTGATAACCCATGATCTCACCATTGGAATATTGAAGGATGTCATGGTTCTTGCCACGACCAAAGATTGTGTTGACCCTGAGTCACCAACAATCGCAGGGATGGAGGAAGTTCCCTCACAGCTGTAATTGGAGATATCTTCATACGGTCCACTGGCTAATGTTAATGCTGCCCTTAGTGAATGAGTCGGTGTGGTACAGGTGTCGTAAATATTATAACCTAATGTTATATTTGGCAGCAGCATCGGGTCTTTGTTTATTTCTTGCAATGTAAAGATCATCGTCTGCAGCCAACGAAAAGACCTGGAATTGAAACTGAGAAATATATGTTCATTGGTTAGTTGCTGTTTACAAATTCAAAGCTTTGAAAATTTTACATATCAGATAAATAAAATTCATATATAAATAAAACACCATCATCAATTTAACTGGAAAATAAATGATTTGCTTGCAGCCTGCTGGACAATGAACAATATCAGTACCTACTAAAATAATCAAAACTATAACTGCCAAAAAGCATTCTTTCTGATTGTATCACCAGATATGGCTCCTGCTGTGCCCAAGACTGCAAGAAACTACGAAAGGTCGTGAATGTAGCCCAATCCATCACGCAGACCATCCAGCCTCCCATCCATTGACTCTGTCTACACTTCCCACTGCCTTGGCAAAGCAGCCGGCATAATTAAGGACCCCACGCACTCCGGACCTTCTCTCTGCCACTTTCTTCTGTTGGGAAAAAAATTCTGAGGTCACGTGCCGACCGACTCAAGAACAGCTTCTTTCCTGCTGCCATCAGACTTTTGAATGGATCTACCTCGCATTAAGTTGATCTTTCTCTACACCCTAGCTATGGCTGTAACACTACATTCTGCACCCTCTCCTTTTCTTCCCTATGTATGGTGTGCTTTGTCTGTATAGCGCGCAAGGAACAATACTTTTCACTTTATACTAATACATGTGACAATAATAAATCAAATCAAATTAATTATATTGATAATGTTATCATGGTTTAGTTAATGAGGCTCTGATCTCTGATTCAGAAGATTATGGGATGGGTTTTATGGGGCATTATTGTGTGCATCCCTCTGACTAAAAAGTTGAGGATGGTTGCCGTGATCCCAAAGCCTGTTCCAGAGCAATTTAATGTCAGAAGCATTAGAGAGATGACAACCAATTGGGAGACTGGCAACTCTGTAGTGCCAACAATGCCAACCAAGAGTGGTGACCATTGTTGGGACTACCGGCAGTCCTCCCATGCTGAGGAGACCAGATAACTCGGGATTGAGTGTCTTGGCAAGGGCAGCAGGGGGCAGGGAGCAGGGGTTGGGTTCAAAAGGCAGGAAGGAGAGTTAAGGGTGGTGATCTAAGAAGGGGATGCCTGCAATGGGCCTAAGGGACTGCCAAAGGCAGCTGCCACCCTTGTCCAAGAGAGCAGACCACGCAGCTAAAGCCGTTGAGCTTCTCGTATAGAGTGGTCTCACACTGCCATAGCTAAAATAGTAGAGGGATGGATGAAGCCCATAATTGGCCATTGATTTGCTACTTAAGGTCATAACTAGGCCCACTGGTGAGCTGGCTGTCTGGCGCCTCTTTCCCACCCCTCCTGTTTCCCCAGCCCCCTGCAAAATTTCAGGCAAGTCAGGGTTGGCAGGTGGGCATCAGGATTAACTTCAAACCAGCACTATGTTTGCTCCATTTCCATTTCCTTTGCCTTGCACCATCATCATCATCATCATCATCACCAGCACACCTTTGTCCCATAATCATTCCTGCCTTCCATCCTAACACATTCCTCCCCTATTGTCCTTTTCCTGTCCCCATTCTCACTCTGAACTTGATGAAAAGCTGTTCATCGCTAACAGCTTCCAGTACAAATGAAAGGTCATTGCCCTGAAAAGTGAACTGTTTCTCTCTCCACAGTCTGTCCTGCCATGTATTTTCCGCTATTTCTGTTGTTATTTCCCTGAATGTGAGTCTTGGCACCTGGAAATTAGAGCATATATTGGCATCAAAGTAAAAATGAAACTGTTCCACCTCAACCTGGTGGCATGGTGGCACAGTGGTTAGTGCTGCTACCTCACAGCACCAGCGACCTGGATTCAATTCCTGGCTTGGGTCACTGTCTGTGTGGAATCTGCACATCCTCTCCATGCCTGCATGGGTTTCCTCCGGGTGCTCCGGTTAGCTCCCACAGTCCAAAGATGTGCGGGTTAGGTAGGTTGGCCATGCTAAATTGCCCCTTAGTGTCAGGGGGACAAGCTAGGGTAAATGCTTGGGGTTATGGGGATAGGGCCTGGGTGGGATTGTGGTCGGTGCACACTCGATGGGCCGAATGGCCTCCTTCAGCACTGTGGGATTCTAAAATTCTATAACACACTCCTGGCAGTACATCTTGTTTGTAAGCACTGAGTAAATGGCAAATCCATGCTGATAAAGTAATTCGCCACTACTTTAACTTACAGTAATAAGAACATAAGAACATAAGAAATAGGAGCAGGAGTAGGCCATCTAGCCCCTCGAGCCTGCCCCGCCATTCAATAAGATCATGGCTGATCTGACGTGGATCAGTACCACTTACCCGCCTGATCCCCATAACCCTTAATTCCCTTACCGATCAGGAATCCATCCATCCGCGCTTTAAACATATTCAGCGAGGTAGCCTCCACCACCTCAGTGGGCAGAGAATTCCAGAGATTCACCACCCTCTGGGAGAAGAAGTTCCTCCTCAACTCTGTCTTAAACCGACCCCCCTTTATTTTGAGGCTGTGTCCTCTAGTTTTAACTTCCTTACTAAGTGGAAAGAATCTCTCCGCCTCCACCCTATCCAGTCCCCGCATTATCTTATAAGTCTCCATAAGATCCCCCCTCATCCTTCTAAACTCCAACGAGTACAAACCCAATCTCCTCAGCCTCTCCTCATAATCCAAACCCCTCATCTCCGGTATCAACCTGGTGAACCTTCTCTGCACTCCCTCCAATGCCAATATATCCTTCCTCATATAAGGGGACCAATACTGCACACAGTATTCCAGCTGCGGCCTCACCAATGCCCTGTACAGGCGCATCAAGACATCCCTGCTTTTATATTCTATCCCCCTCGCAATATAGGCCAGCATCCCATTTGCCTTCTTGATCACCTGTTGTACCTGCAGACTGGGCTTTTGCGTCTCATGCACAAGGACCCCCAGGTCCCTTTGCACGGTAGCATGTTTTAATTTGTTTCCATTGAGATAGTAATCCCATTTGTTATTATTTCCTCCAAAGTGTATAACCTCGCATTTCTCAACGTTATACTCCATTTGCCATATCCTCGCCCACTCACTCAGCCTGTCCAAATCTCTCTGCAGATCTTCTCCGTCCTCCACACGATTCACTTTTCCACTTATCTTTGTGTCGTCTGCAAACTTCGTTACCCTACACTCCGTCCCCTCCTCCAGATCATCTATATAAATGGTAAACAGTTGCGGCCCGAGTACCGATCCCTGCGGCACGCCACTAGTTACCTTCCTCCAACCGGAAAAACATCCATTTATTCCAACTCTTTGCTTCCTGTCGGATAGCCAGTCCCCAGTCCACTTTAACACACTACCCCCAACTCCGTGTGCCCTAATCTTCTTCAGCAGCCTTTTATGGGGCACCTTATCAAACGCCTTTTGGAAATCCAAAAATACCGCATCCACCGGTTCTCCTCCATCAACCGCCCTAGTCACATCTTCATAAAAATCCAACATGTTCGTCAAGCACGACTTTCCCCTCATGAATCCATGCTGCGTCTGATTGATCGAACCATTTCTATCCAGATGCCCTGCTATCTCCTCTTTAATAATGGATTCCAGCATTTTCCCTACTACAGACGTTAAGCTGACTGGCCTATAGTTACCCGCCTTTTGTCTCCTTCCTTTTTTAAACAGCGGCGTAACATTAGCCGTTTTCCAATCAACCGGCACTACCCCAGAATGCAACGAGTTTTGATAAATAATCACTAACGCATCCACTATTACCTCTGACATTTCTTTCAATACCCTGGGATGCATTCCATCCGGACCCGGGGACTTGTCCACCTTCAGTCCCATTAGTCTACCCAGCACTGCCTCTCTGGTAACATTAATCGTATTAAGTATTTCTCCTGCTGCCAACCCTCTATCGTTAATATTTGGCATACTATTTGTGTCCTCCACCGTGAAGACCGACACAAAAAACTTATTTAAAGACTCAGCCATATCCTCATTTCCCACTATTAACTCCCCCCTCTCGTCCTCCAAGGGTCCAACATTCACTCTAGCCACTCTATTCCTTTTTATATATTTATAAAAACTTTTACTATCATTTTTTATATTAATTGCTAGCCTAGCTTCATAGTCTATCCTTCCTTTCTTTATCGCTTTCTTAGTCTCTCTTTGTTGTTTCTTAAATTTTTCCCAATCACTTGTTTCTCCAAGTGCAATATAATCTGTCATCTGAATTTATTTCCCAGTAGATTGCTTTGTATAATTTAGGATAGCTTTATATTCAGCACTACTTGGCACTAATTTGTTAATGTCTCCTAGGAGACAACAAAATGAACAAAATCCTGAGGCAGTAAGTGATACGAAGCTTTCTATCCCAATAAACCTGATCTTCGTTCATAGGCGTCATAAAGAAGGAGAATGTTTTATTTAATTTAAATTAAATCTAAATTACAGCATAATAGTAAAGATAGATATGCAATATTTAATTCAAAAATGTAGTGGAATAATGTCCCTTTACCTGTGGCCAGAAAATTGGCTTTGACTTTTCAACCTTGGTTGATGTTGCTTACATGATCTGAACATTCTGTGACATGAAAATTATGCGAAACAATTTATGGGGTGTGAAATCCGACTTATGCAAAGACACAAAATGGGTGCAACAGCATCCAATCACCTGCTATAAAAGTAACAGCTTTATAGTGTCATCACTGTTGTAAAGTAAGGCAAAGATTGGAGGAATTGGATGGAAAAATGGCTCTTTAAATGTTAATTTACTAAGTTCCAGATACATTCATTTTCCCCTAGAAATTGAGAACACTTTGTAGTCAGCCCATTTCTCAAAAGAATGCAAAAATATTGACATGAGGTGACCATTTGCTAAGTCTGCCAACTATGTGCTACAGGACAATCCGTTGAGCATTTTTCACAAGTGCATAATATGGACAATGAAACTACACTTAAAAGAATGAAGGAATTTTTTCTTTTCCTGGTATTCAACATTATTAATAAGAAGTTTCACAACACCAGGTTAAAGTCCAACAGGTTTATTTGGAATCATGAGCTTTCGGAGCGCTGCTCCTTTATCAGGTGAGAAGGAGCAACTGATTAAGGAGCAGCGCCCCGAAAGCTCATGATTCCAAATAAACCTGTTGGACTTTAACCTGGTGTTGTGAGACTTCTTACTGTGCCCACCCCAGTCCAACGCCGGCATCTCCAAATCATGGCTACCTTCAACATTTTTGTAATGATAATGCTGATGCCCTGAGATTCCTATGATTATTTGGGCGGCGCAGTGCCACAATGATTGGCACTGTTGCCTCGCAGTGCAGGGACCCGGATTTGATTTGCGACTTGGGTGACTGGCTGTGCAGAGTCTGCACATTCCCGTCGTGTCTGCGTGGGTTTCCTCTGGGTGCTCCAGTTTTCCCCCACAGTCCGAAAGGTGTGCTGGTTTGCTGCATTAGCCATGCTAAATTCTCCCTCAGTATACCTGAGTGTGTGGTGACTAGGACATTTTCACAGTAACTTCATTGCAGTGTTAATGTAAGTCTACTTGTGACACTAAACATAAACTATGTTGATCAAGTTGATGCATACTAATATATTGTTGGTTATTTCATTACTATGGTTCCTTAATAAGCATTTGAATCATATTATTATTGAGTGATAGAAATTTTGCACATTGGTGTCTGTAGCTTTTTCACCTCCTCAGGAAAACTACCAATCCTCATCATATTCGCATGCTCTTTCAACTTAATATTTACTTACTTGCTGTAGTAATCGGTTCCAAATTTAACAACCACATCTGGTAAAATTTCATATCCTAACATCTGTGCAAAAATAAAAACTTTCTATTGTTATTAAATGTTTACTGACAATTCGTAAAAATTAAGTCTTAGCCTGTGGTTTAGATAATTGCGATAATGTTAATGATTTTAATCATATGTGAAAATAATCACTATAATCATTTGAAGTGTGTTCCAGTCTAAGTAAGTACAGAACATCCTTGCATTCTGACTTACCCTTCACAGACTGGTGGTGCTGGTTCTGTGCGGAAAGACCGGTTAGGTTGAATTGTTCGAAAATGAATAGGAAACAAGCCAGTCAGGACAACATCACCCTCCATAGAAACTCCAGAAAGATCAAATTTCCCTTGATGACTGCACATTGTTTCAAATGTTCCAGCAGTAACAGACTTCAGCAGAAACAAACTCAAACACAACGGGAAGCACATTCCCATATTTCTCATTCAGCAATTGTGCCTCTTGTTCCTTTCCATCCCTATTTATATGCTCTCAGCAGATTAACTATTGTCAAGTGAATAGATGGATGATTGAATGTTACGAGCAAACCAATCTGTGTACCTCAACACTGCCCAAACCACGAAAGCCTTCTTTCCCACCTGAGAATAGATGTTAGCTGAAGAATGCACATTGATATAATTTATATCTCCGTGGACAAATGCAATGGAAACTTGTCTTTGCTTCTGAATGCCCACATCTTCTAAAATCAGAGATAGAAAACCCTGCCCTCCTTTCAGAAGGCTCAGTTGGTTTACACAATATGCAGTTTAATCATGAAAAGAGAACCCAGATTGGATCTGTACTGAATTTGTAATCCTAGCCAAGGCGGTGGTTAGCCAGGAAGATGCAGATTTTCATTATTATACATTATTCCCTTAAAAGCATCTCAAAGCATTTCAGGCAAAATGAATTGACTTTGCCCATCATAATGACTGTTGCAATCTAGGCAAATATTGCACAAGTGAGTTTCCTTGACAGCCCACTGGAACCTCAAAAGGTTAATTTTGAATCTTATTCAATGAGGGATCTACACAAATGGAGTGGTCAAGAAGTGATCTCAGAATGTTCAAAATGTTAACAGATTTCTATCCACCTGCAGCTTGGCATATCTAGGGGCTGTAAGAATGTTGCCTTGTTAAGTCTATGGTCTATATGTTTCCAAATGTGTTGCCCTAATTGTAAAAGAATAGCAATATTTTTTCTTGAGTTGCATACCTGAAGGGCTTGTCTCAGTCTCACAACAAACTCCCATTTGCAATATTGTGATCAATTTTGGGCCCTGTATCTAAGGAAGGATGTGCTGGCCTCGGAAAGGGTCCAGAGGAGGTTCACAAGAATGATCCCTGGAATGAAGAGCTTGTCCTCTGACGAATGGTTGAGGACTCTGGGTCTGTACTCGTTGGAGTTTAGAAGGATAAAGGGGGATCTGACTGAAACTTACAGAATACTGCGAGGCCTGGATAGAGTGGACGTGGAGAGGATGTTTCCACTAGTAGGAAAATCTAGAACCAGAGGACACAACCTCAGGCTAAAGGGACGATCCTTTAAAACAAAGAGTGGAATTTCTTCAGCCAGAGAGTGATGAATCTGTGGAACTATTTGCTGCAGAAGGTTGTGGAGGCCAGGTCATTGAGTGTCTTTAAGACAGAGATAGGTTCTTGATTAATAAGGGATCAAAGTTTATGGGGAAAAGGCAGTGGGATGGGGATGAGAAAAATATCAACCATGATTGAATGGCGGGGCAGACTCGATGGGTCAAGTAGCCTCGTTCTGCTCCTATGTCTTATGGTCTTATGGTTTAATGGAAAAAAAGGAAGACAAAAGCAGCAACAACTCCATCATCTTCAAATTCTCTCCCGATCACAATGCATTCTGACTGGCCTCTACAAGTGACCTTTCATATGTTATTGGCTCAAGATCTGGGAATTCCTTATCTCACACCATCACAGCTAGAAGCACAATCACCACACGGTGGCTCAAAGAGACCGCAATAACCTTTCAGGGCAACTATAGGCAATCAATGCTTTGCAATTTCGCCAACACAATGAAAGCACAATTTTTAGCACAGCTGACACTGTCTCCTTCTCCTGGAAATTATGACCCTGAGTGTAAATTAGCATTTGACAGATATTCCGCCATGCAGAGATATTTCACCAGAATGGTTCTGGGAAAAAAATTGCCAAATTATCAGGACGGGATGCATAGACTAGACTTGCAGTCTCTCCAATATAAAAGATCAAGTAATGAGCCTAAGGAAATGTTTAAGAAGATTAAAAGGATTTTATATATAGAGGGAAATGACTTCCTCAGATGGTGAGGAGGCCAGAACAAGGGGGCATAACCTTAAAATTAGAGGCAGGAAATTGCAGTAGAGGCAAATGGAGCAGCCATAATCGAATTGACCGCTGAAACAAGCTCATAGGGGTTAACGCCCTACTCCTCTGCCAATGCCCTGATGAAGTTGACTGGCTTAATGTTGGCAAGGGGCCACAAGAAGAGTGGTTCTCCATTATAGATAACCTTTTAACCAACATGCACAGGGCTGTGTTATTCATGGTCAAACAGACACATAGGCAGGTCCGCTCCCCGCCCCCAGCCCAGCGATGAGTTTTCTGGCAGTAGAGATGGCCTTGCCATGAGCTGTGGGTAAGATCTCCTGGTTCGGCAATGTCTACAGCGTTTTGCGTGGCTCGTCTGTCCCAGTGCTGGGGAGCCCACCGGGGGGGGGGGGGGGGCGGGGGGGTCACCTTTGGTGAGGTGGGAAGGGCTGCAAAACCCTGCCCTTGGATCTGGAAGCATAGGTTGAGTCTGATAACTGAACACCAATCCATGCAGATACTGGCTTCCACTCCCAGTGGAAGAATACGCTCTGATTGTTGGCTGTAGAACTGTGAAAATATAAAAAAATTCCTTCGTCCTGTATTTTTAACCAATTTGTAATCACCTATTGGTCCATCTCATGGACAGAGGATACCTAAATAAAAGACAGTTACAATATTACTGCAATTGATAATCAGGACATATCTTCTCCTTGCTGTATAAAAATGTCTTTAGTGTCCTGGTTAAAAAGTATCCTTTAAACAATGTCACTAAAACAACATCCAATACTTTGTGTTTTTAATGTCTCTTCCTTCGACAGTTCTGAGTTTTGATGGATGTCCAGATTATAGTAAATGCCTCTCTCTTCACACTCCCCTGAGGGTTATTTGTTGGTTTTTCACCCCAATCTTTGAATGCAGCCTTGTATTTTAAGCAACTGCTCTGCCCAAGTACAAATTGCAAAATTTCCAGTCAGCTGAAAGCCAAACACATTTTTTTTCAAAAATAAAGTGGCATAGCCTCGTAACACCTCCCCATTCCAAAGAAATGAAATGACATTCATCCTCATTTCATTACAAGGTTTAAAAAAACACGAAACAAAAAAACATATTCACTTCCATGCACTCTCTTAACCTTATTCACTAAAACATATTTCCTGCTCATTATTCCATTGCTGTTGTGGAATCTTGCTGAGTGCACATCTGCTGCCTTGTTGACTCACTTCAGAAGTGGGTCTACATTTCAGAAGTCCTACGTTGGCTATGCAGCACTTTGGCTCATTCTGAGGATCTGAAACTTGTAATAGAAATTGTTACCACCAGGTGAGAAGGGGAGAGCCAACTCTCTTGTTTTCTTTTACCAGGATATGCCTTTTCCAAGCTGAAGCAGCTGATGTTACAAAGATGGAAGATCTGGGAAGGGAAACTCCTCTCTGGTCATGCACACACACACACACACACAATTCCAACAACAAAAGGTGAAATAACATCAGGTTAATTGCCCATTGGTTGCCCTTGAGGGATAACTTTTAACTGTTGTGGCCGACATAGGTTAGCTGGTTTTTTTGGATGCTGTCAGATGCTGAGGATATTGCAATTATTACGAGATCTCGGTTTGCTGGTAGATTTCTGGTAGAGCTGACTTCTCCAACCAGGTGACATACTTATTCCAAAAGAGAAAGAGAGAGAACAGCCTTCAGCTTCTGTCCTGTGCTGAAGGCTTTCTTGACACCACCTGTGTACAATCTCTCTCTAGTGGCTAGCAGTCGTGCCTAGAAATACTTCACCCATTGTGTATTTCCAAACAGTTTTGTAGATCTGTCTGTGGCAGCCGTTGTTTCAGTCTCCAGTATTTCCCTTGGACAGTTATGAGTTTTGATGAGTGTCTGGATTACAGGGAATTCTCTCTCTTGACACACACCTGCGTGGGATTTGTTTATTTCTCACCATCACTGGAACGTGGCCTTGCACTTTTCAGCAGTTTGCTCTGTTTAAGTTTAAAATGCAAAATTTCCACTCATTTGAAAGCGGGAAAATGAATTTTTCAAAAAGAAAAGGGTGTAACCTTGTAACAAAATGAGAATTCTGTTTCTTTCTTTCTGTCTTTCTCTTTTCTTTCTTTTTAAAATGAACTTCCCAAACAATTTCTCGGCAGTTCTGATCAGAAACCATCGACCTGCAGCGACTTTGTTTCTTTTTCCGCAGACTTTGCAGACTTGCTGCATTTTCTGTTTGGGCGCGATCTTACTGGCCATTCACAGCACGCGCCTGTTGCAATGAAGTCGGAGAATTTAGCGCCCAGCCAATTCTCTGTTTGCTGCAGCGAGTTGGGAAAATCCCGCCGGCGTGAATGGTGGTAACACTGCAGCCTTTGTGTTTCAAACTTTCACATATTCCTCTGTTGAGATATTCAGAATCTATCACTGGATTGACCACTGCATGGCAAATACTTCTTAAAAATACAACTTTAGTGACTTATTAAACCTGGCTCATAACAATGCGAATATTATGCAGAAACAGCATAATGAAATATCCATTATAAATCACTGCGGGCAGTTTTCAGTGAAGGAATCTAATGTACTCTCAGTGAGTTCAATTTCACTTGTGAGATAGGCAGCATATTTAATTGGCTTTATTTTTGAACATGTTACATTTATTCCTCTTGAATTGTTTAAAGCATTTGAAACATTTCCAGAAATGCGTACTTATTTTACATGTGGCATAGATCCATTCCACATGTATATATATGTATGTCTCTCCAACGCTCTCCCTCCTGAAAACAGTGGTTAAAAATCTAACATGAAGACACTACAAGACAATCCGTAGCAGACTTAAAGTATAAGTTTATTTATTAGTGTCATTAGTAAGCTTACATTAACACTGCAATGGAGTTACTGTGAAAATCCCCTAGTCGCCACAATCCTTGAATGGCCAATGCACCTAGCCAGCACGTCTTTTGGACTGTGGAGGAAACCGGAGCACCCGGAGGAGACCCAGGCAGACATGGGAAGAATGTGCAAACTCCCCACAGACAGTGACCCAAGTCAGGAATCAAATCCAGGGCCCTGGCGCTGTGAGGCAGCAGTGCTAACCACTGTGCACTGGTCATTGTAGTGAGGTTACTAAAATAAAGATAAGATGGAGTGCGAATTTGGGGCTAATTCCACTACTGCTCATTTTGTGTCTCTCGCCCAAGTTTGATTTTACTTCCACTGTTTCTTGTCTTTGTCTGGCTCCATCAGCATGGACCACTATCTCATTCTGGATGGTCTTTCATCATGTATGAGCCCCAGATATGTGAGTTTTATGGTGTAATCCCACAATGATGGCCCTCTCCTGACAACCAAACATAAACATTATGCAGCTGAGACCATTAGAGGGCAGAGTGGGCAATAAACATGATTGATTTGTCCTTTCATGAGTGTCCATAGGGATGGCATGGGGCATGAGGGCCATAGGGGGTGGGTGCTGGGGCATGAGGTGGTATGGATGATGCATGGGGTGGGTAAGGGTTGGAGGATCTTTCTGTTCTTATTATAACTGGGACAAAGTCCCAATCACTGGGGTGGACCTTTTAAACAGCCCACTTCGAACACTAGTGGCCCCTGTGGCTGTCTCCAAACTTTTTCCTGGGTTGGCTGACCCAATCCAGGACCCACACACACTCTCACAATGAAAATCCCACCCTTGTGGGTATTTTCTCTGGAGCAGGGGCTGGCACAGCTGGGAATATTCCCAACTCCCATTACCCGCCTTGAGGATAAATCCAGTATATCAGCTCTCTTGCCAGGATACTGGGCACTGATCTGTATGATGCACTGGATATGTTCACACAGCAGTTGGAAGTTGATGGAATGGAGTCCATTTTTTTCACAGTAATCTTCATTGCAGTGTTAATGTTAGCCTTACTTGTGACTAATAAATAGAAAGTTTAAAAGTTTACAACTTTTAACTTTAAACATTTCTATTTCAGTATTGTGAAGAGTTGATATGTGATGCCCGCAAGGTGACAAGCATCCCGTCAATGGCAGCTTGCATCATGGAGAAGCTTGCAATCCTCACAGAGCTGTTCCCTCACTGTTAAGTCTGACACTACTGGGAAGGTAGCTCCAAAGAAGTCACTTGGAAAGGCAAGCCACAGGAACAATAGGGTTTATTCAAGAACTGTACTTCTCGCAGTCTATAGAGAGAGTAGAAGGTGTGAATGGCCATTATGTCTTTCCCCTTGTTTTTGTGGCTATGATTCATCTTTCATTCCCTCACCCTATAGTACAAAAATTTCCCTCTTTCTATGCCTCTTAGCTTTGACAAAGGGTCATCTGGACTTGAAACATCAGCTCTTTTCTCTGCTTACAGATGCTGTCAGAACCGCTGAGATTTTCCAGCATTTTCTCTTTTGGTTTCAGATTCCAGCATCTGCAGTAATTTGCTTTTATTGTCTGTGTTTATTTACCTTTCTCTTCATGCTTAAATGCATCTCATTGTTCCTAACCACATTGTTTACAAAAACTCTAAGCCTGATTGATAGCTGTGGTTTCTTCAAAGGCAAGAATTGGTTTCACTTCCTCTTTTGCAGACCACTAATTTTGCAGGCCACTTCAAATTTTTACAGCTACTGGCAGGAATGAAGATGCAAGTCACAGAGCTGCCAGAAATCACCCTGTCAGGACACTGCTTAAATAGGATTGATAAAGGGAAGACTAAAGAAGCACTCACACATTTATTTGTTTATTTGCATTCATACATTTTCCAAGGAATCTTCTCAATTCTACAGCCATGATGTAAAAGTAACAAATACTAACTTTAGCATTGTAGAAAATAAACGTCAGGACACTTGTATGCTTTGTTTTTGGACAGACCAAAGTTTATTAATCTTCTGGCATTCAAAGTTTGTTGGAGGGTGGCCTGCCCATTAAATTTTTCTTGGTGTTCAGTTCCGGTTTCGCTAGAATGATATAAACCTTCGGAGCAAATATACAGGTAAGCAAACCAAAACTGGAAGACAATATGGCAAATATCTCAACAGCTACTGTGTACTTTCCAGAGTTGATGTAAACTGGAATGAAAGTGATCCAAACAGCACAGAAAATCAGCATGCTGAAGGTGATAAACTTTGCTTCATTGAAGCTATCTGGCAACTCACGTGCTAAAAATGCAAGAACAAAGCACATGGCAGATAGTAAACCTATGTAGCCCAACACAGAATAGAAGGCTGTTGCTGACCCCACATCACATTCTAATATAATGGTTGCACTGTTATGTTCCGTATTCTTTGCAGGATATGGGGGTGATAAGGTCAACCAAAGAATACATATCACAACTTGAATTGATGGCAGAGAAAATATGGACAGTCTTCGCTGTAGAGGGCCAAACCATTTCGCCACATCATTGTTTGGACGCCTTGCATTGAATGCCATTAATACCATGATAGTTTTCCCAAGAATGCAAGAAATGCAAAGGACAAATATAATAGCAAATGCTGTATGTCGCAAAATGCAGGACCAGATGGTGGGTTGACCCATGAAAAGAAGGGAGCAGAGGAAGCAGAGTACCAATGAAAATAAAAGAAGGAAGCTTAACTCAGAATTGTTTGCTTTGACAATTGGTGTATTCTTGTAATGGTAGAAAACAGCAATAACAGCCAGTGATATACAAGTACCAGCTGAGGATAGTGTTGTTAATATGATTCCCATGGTGCTTCCAAATGACAAATATTCAATTTCCTTGAGAATGCATGTGTCTCTTTTTAGGTTTGGCCAGTAATCTGAGTGACATGCCAAACAGTCCACTGAATCTGCAGAAAACAACACAGAATATTTTTCAACTAATTCCAACATAAATCTATCTCTATTTATCAAACAGGAGACACACAACCAGCCCGAAAACACTTATTTAGAATCACAGAATCCCTACAGTGCAGAAGGAGGCCATTCAGCCCATCGAGTCTGCACCGACCACAATTCCACCCAGGCCCTGTTGCCGTAACCCCAGAAATTTAACCTGCTAATCCCCTGATACTAGGGTCAATTTAGCATGGCCAATCAACCTAACCTGCGCATCTTTGGACTGTGGGAGGAAACGGGTGCACCCGGAGGAAACCCACGCATACACAACGAGAATGTGCAAACTCCACACAGAGAGTGACCCGAGGCCGCAGCTGAACCCAGTCCCTGATGCTGTGAGGCAGCAGTGCTAACCATTGTGCCGGTCCAAACAAATAGCCTGGCTATTAAGTTTAAGTTTATTTATTAGTCGCAAGTAGGCTTACATTAACACTGCAATGAAGTTATTGTGAAAATCCGCTTGTTGACACACTCTGACACTTGTTTGCTTGCACTGAGGGAGAATTTAACATGGCCAATGCACCTCACCAGCAGTGCTAACCATTGTGACACCATGCCACCCATGATTTCCCTTCATGACCTTTGATAATGTTTTGTGAAGAACTTTTGCCATTGTAAATTGCTGATCAAAGTTTCCCATTCAACAGTCAGGATGTGTGATGCGTAGAAGTATTGGATCCTACGTCACAGAAGGAGGCCATTCGATCCATCAAGCCTATGTTGAGTAGGGTTTGAAAATCTTTCCCCAATTTTATTTGTTTAACCTGATTTGTCAAGTGTTTTACCTTGTAGACAGAACACCCCAAAACTCACTTGAAAGTTTACAAACTTTACTCAAATTTGTCACTTTGGAATTGTTTTGCTCTTCCATTGATCAGCTGCAACTTAAACGAGTTACAAATAATTGGATGGGATTGCTAAACCTATTTGTGGCTTTTAGATGCCGGTAGGTTACTTACTCAGCTAGTCCCCAAATCTCATCAATGCAAAGTACAGGCTTATCTGCTCAAATATTTTAGTAACATGGAGAGATTTGCAAAACCAGAATTGTTCTCCTTCAAGCAGAGAGATTAGGAGATTTAACACAAATGTTCAAAAGAATGAAACGTTTTGGTGGATTTAAGAAGGAGAAACTGTTCCCGCCGGGAGTTAACACTATTCAACATCTGCAGACTTAATGGAATTGACAAAAACACAAGCAGGGTGTATTATTTAATGTGACAATATATATCATGATTGGTAATGTACTGTCTGAAATTAGATTCAATATTAACTTCCCAAAGAATTAGGTAAATACTTAACGGGGGAAATTCAGAGCTTGATGATAGAGCATCATCATCAAACAGCCAACAAAGATACAATGGGCTGATTGTCCACATTCTACATGTAGGATTCAATGACCTGGAAATATCTATGTACTGTGGCATTTAAATTGATTATTTTCATCTACATTCTGCAATATTTCCTGTCCTCTGAGCGGATGTGAACTGTGCAATATTTACCTCCTCTAAGCTTCCTCCCGCTCAATTGAGTGTTTCACAAATTAAATGAATCCTATTTGTATCCACTCCACATGGCTCAATATGAAATACACTGGAGCAAAATCAATGGCATGAGGGAGGTGGAAACAGGGATGGAATTTAATGACCTTCTCCAGGTGGGTTTGGTGGTGAGGGGGTGCTATTTAATTGTGGGGGAGGGGATGGATGGAGGCCCAGCTGCCTTGTTGCTTCTTGAAACAGTTAATGGGCAGTCAGTGCTACTTAACGACCACAGCTGGTATTCACCCAGTGTTGGGTGAAGACTGAACATGCATAAAGCACAAAAAACAAACCCTGTTGGGATAGTTTATGGGACTTTGGGAAAGTGGGGTGGGTTGGGGTAGGGGATCACTTATTCAACTTACACACACTGCCTGGTTGAGCGAGCTAGCTTTGGGAAGGAGGGCAACTGAGAACTTTCTTCTGCCTTGATTGGCGAAACTCCCATGAGATGAGGAGAATTTTCTTCACTGCAAGGGTTAGGAGTCTTTGGAGTTCACTGGCCCAGAGAGTTGTGGATTCTCAGGCAATTAGTATATATCAGTATATTAGATTTTAGATTTTAAGGGATTGAGGGATATGGGAAGTTGAAGGGAAAACGGAGTTGAGATTGAAGATCAGCCATAATATTATTGAATGGTAGGTTCATGGGGCCATGTTGTCAATTCTTGCTCCTATTTCTTATTTCTTCTGTTCTTATGTAACATTGCACATGAAAATTAAGGAGCCTTGGGAAAGGGATTATGGTGGTGTGGAAAACAGACTGCCAATTTATTCTGCTCCATTTTGCTATATTTTCCCAAGAGTAATTTCACCCTCATACTTTTCAAAAAAAGGGTGAATGTAACGTCCACATGATGTATTATGACATTGCTAAGGAACAGCCTTTAAGGCCATAAGATCACTGATCCAAGTAGGTAGATCATGAAACCAATTAACATATAGCTTGCCCTCAAGGTCATCGATATGTGATCAGGCAGACAGATGCAGATAGATAGATAAATATGGATATGTAGCTAAATAGATGTAGATAAATGAATCGATAGACAGACACATATGAATAGTTATATAGATAGATATACACACCAGTTTGGTTACTGATTTCACCTTCAGCACAGGGTATACAATCATAGCAACAAATTGGCTGCCCAACTCTGGCTCCTTTCCTTGTTCCAGGTTGACAGGTTTCACTACACTTTGACTCAATGACCTGGATGTGAAATGAACAGTAAGATTCCATTTTATTAAGTGTGTATTTTATGCTGGTTTACAAATAAGGGGGGGTGATTCTCCCTTCCCGATCCGCAACTTTTCTGGTGGTTCGGGGTGGGAGATGCGCGCCGCCGGTGTTGTTCCGGGATTTGTGCATGTGCCGGGAATGCATGTGCATTTCCCAGATCCGGAGAACAGTCAGAGACCAGACCATGCTGGAAACAGATGGGAAGGCAGGTAAAAGTCATTTGAATCTTTTTAAAATATATTTTAAATGTCATTATCGGGAACTTACCAGTCACGATTGAATCTCTCGCCCCGCCAGGAGTACTTCATTCTGGCGGGGTTTAGAGTCACTCGCCATGTTCGGGGAATGAGCGGGAGACCCTGCTGGAATGAAGGGGGGGGGGGGCAATCGAGACCTCCCAGCGTGTCAGGCAGTGCCCCCTGGCACTGCCCAAGTGACAAAGTGCCCATGCTCAGGGGGCACTTTGGCACTGCCCATGGAGCATCAGGCAGTGCCAAGGGGGTGGAGCCTATTGTGGGCAGGGCCGAGGGGCGATTAGTGGGGGTTGCCACTGCCATTCTGCATGGGGATTGGTCTGGGCCGGAGGGAGCCAGCGATCGGGGCGGGCTGGGTGTGGTGTTCTGCCAGGGGTGGGTGGGGGCCTGCCTCCCAGGGGGGGTCAGCGGGGGGCACTTCTGCCGGGGTGAGGGGGAGTATCATCACCAGGGTGGGGGGGGGGGGGGGTCACGGTGGGCTCGACATCGGAGCGCTCCGAGTCGGGGGGGATCAGGGCTGGCCCGGGAATTGTTGTGGGGGCAGCGATTGGGCCGTGACGGGTGGCTGCAGGGGCAGCTCTGCGTGGGTCCTGGGCTGGCCAGCGATCGAGGTGGCCAGCAAACGGGGAGACAGACAGATCCGGGCCACTGCGGATGCGCAGAGCTCCAGAACTGTCAGACTCCGATGCGAATAGGCCCCGCCCCCCCGGTTTTTAATCAGATTTACGATTGGGACATCTGCAGTGCACAGAGTGGGGAGATTCGAGTGAGAAATTGAACTGAGAAAACAGTCGTGATCTAGAATAGTTTTCACACCAATTCAGCACTTTTGGGAGAATTGCCCCTCAGATTTCTTTAACCTGGAGAGAAGTTCTGACATTTGTTTCATTACCCGTCATGTGTACAAAAATAAACTGATGACTGGTATGTTGACACAGAATAGCTTTTGCTGTTGTATGTTGCAGATTGCAGTAATCATTCGAAACACCAAAAATTGACTAATCAAAATCTCTCTTGCCATCATCTCTCTATCTGCATTCATCTTTTGTTCAGATTTATTTTGTTTCTGATTCTCATTGGGGTAGACCTCATCTTTGTGTGGTGCAGATTGGAGGCAGCGAGTTGGCAGATTGGTATCGATTCTTAGGTCCATCAAAATAGGGAGAGTTGCAAAATGGGCTGCCAATTCACTTCCACCTGATTTATAATGTTGCATAAAGTCAAGATCCAACTACACTCTGTACAACTTCCAAATCTATCTCTTTTGTCTTTATATCTGCTTGAATGTTTTTGTCTTTTCTTTAACTGGGTCCCTCTCATTATCCACAATCTCTGTCTCTCTCACACTATGTGAACAGCATTTGATTGTCCATCTCTTAAGCTTTCCCATAGTTACAGTGGTGAATATTAGATTGTTGCTGAACATAATCCTTCCATCTGTAGTGACTTTTGCCACATAATCGTCAAGTCGCACTGAATAAGGTATTTACATATTTATGCCTTACCATTTTTTGTCCTCCGCTCCACACTATGCGTTCTTCCTCTAGAACAAGTTGTTTCCCTGCACCGACGGATGCATCATACTGGCCAACTTTAACATACTTAATGTTCCCATTTGCAGCCAGCTGCCAGTTCAGGAGATCATAGGCTGCTAGAGGATCACCATTGGAATCGAATCTCACTTCATCTCCAAATGCAGTTGTGAATTTCACCTTCTTTAAGTAATGAAGGACCTTTGCAAAGAAATCACAGGACATTCTTATGTTCTTACTGCGATACCTGTAACTTATAAAACCAACATTGTGATGTAGCTGAGGTTGTAGCTGAGGTTATGCTGTAAATTACACCTGCGTTTGGAGTTGCTGTAGGTATCTTTTAGATATTTGCCTCTGTTGTAAGTTCTGGGTCCCCACTCCAGAGCCTGACCACATAACCTCAGCTGACACTCCAGTGATGTATCAAGGGACTGCTTCACCATTGGCGACATCATCTTTCAGATGGACATCTGTCCTCTCAAGTGGAAGTAAATGATCACATGACACTATCTGAATAAGAGCAGATGTGTTCCGCTGATGTCATGGCAATATTTATTCCTCAACTAATAACTGAAAGAGATGCTCAGGTCATTTATTCCCTTACTCTTTCTGGGAGATTGCTGTGCTTGTGTTGCTACTTTACGCAAGTAACTTTATTCAATAATACTTTATTGGTATGAATAGTGCGGCATCAATGCAGGTTATTTCTTTCTTTGAAACGCAAAAATAGTTTAGTCTATTTTCAATTCTGCCCAGTGATCTGATAGCCAAAAGCTGGAACTCCTGGCAACTTTCTAAACTCATTTTGGAGAATTTTTGATCCACATTTTGTTAATGAATGGAGCTTTGTCTAAAATTTGGCTGCTGCCAAATCCAACTAGACTCCTCTTCCCCTCCCACTTCTATTTGTTTCGGATCAGTAAATTAGTCTGGCTGCAGCCTAATCTGAAAGTCTAAAAGTTTTCAAATGTATCTACCTGACTTAAGGTATCACAATTGGGCGCCCAGGCAGAATATTTATTTCAAACTTTTAAGTTGTAAGAGAAAGAAAATCAGTTATTTCCTGCTAATTTCAGAGAAACTGAAATACCTGACAGTAATTGGTATCTAATTGGCCTCATAATAAAGAAAACATCCCATTTCTATAGTTCCTCTCACAAAGTCTTCGGGTGCGATCTTACCGTCCATTCACGCCATGCTCCCATTGCAGCGAAGATGGAAATTTTGATGACAAATCAAATCTCCGTTCACTGCAGCGGGACGGGAAAATCCTGCTGGCATGAAAGGTCGGAAAATTCTGACCAGGATGTCTCTAAGTGCTCTACAATCAATTACACACATTTGAGGTTTAGTTGGATTTGTAATGTGAGAAACAAGGGAGACAATTTGAGTACAGTGGACTCCCACAGGTCGCAATGAGATAAATAACCAGGTTATTTATTTTAGATAATACAGTGGTACAAAAGCAAAAAACTATGGATCCTGGAAATCTGAGCTGTGCAGAGCAGGCTGGGAGGTGGTGTAGTGGTAATGTCAGTGCACTAATAATCCAGGCACCTAGCTTAGTGCACTGAGGACCTGGGTTCAAATCCCACCAGTGGTGCTGTTAGAATTCAATTTAAAGATCTGGAATATAGATTTAGTTTCAATAATGGTTATATGAAGCTATTATTTTTTTTGTGGTTAAAAACTCATCTGTCCCTTCAGGGAAGGAAATCTACCGTTCTGGCCAACATGTGACTCCAGATCCACAGCAATTTGATTGACTCTTAACTACCCTCTGAAATGGTCCAGCAAGCCAACTTGAAGCAGAATTAGGGATAGGCAACGAATGCAGGCCTTGCCCAAGAAAGAATTAAGAAAAAAGCTCGAAAAACTCAGCAGGTCAGACAGCATTTGTGGAGAGAGACAGAGCCAACACTTCAGGTCAATTAACTTTCACCAGTCTCTGAAGCTGAGTGCTGCCTGACCTGCTGAGATTTTGTTCTTATTTGTTCTCGATTTTTTTTTAGAATTCCATGTTTTCCAGGACAGAACAATATCATGGGGTTGTTTATGTCAACCTAAGAGGGGAGATGTACCCTGGCTTAATGTCTCATCTGATGCTCAGTGTATCTGTTTACAGTGTAAGGAAATAGACAGGCTCCAAACACATCTGTTAAAGCAGCATATCCTCAAATTCCAGTAAACTACACCACACCAGATAGACAAGTAATTTCAAAAAATGAATGCATGAAATTGACTGCAAAACCAGCCTCCTATCCATTGACTCCATCTATACTTCCTGCTGCCTAGGAGCAGCAGCCAGCATAATCACGGACCTCACACACCCTGGACTTACTCTCTTCCAACTTCCTCTGTCGGTAAAAAGATACAAAAGGCTGAGGTCATGCAGCAACCGACTCAAGAACAGTTTCTTCCCTGCTGCCATCAGACTATTGAACGGACCTACCTTATATTCAGTTAATCTTTCTGTACACCCTAGCTATGAACGTAACACTTGGTCTGTATAATGTTCAAAAAACAATATTTTTCACTGCATCCCAATACATGTGAAACTAATAAAAAAAATCAAATCAAATCAAAAGAATCTGGAACTCACGGCCGTAAGGCAGTGGTTGAAGCAAAAGGTTTGGAAGCATTTAAGGGTAAACTGGACAGGAATATGCAGGAGAAGGGTTATGATGGTTATGATGGCAAGTTTGGATGAGGAAAGATGGGAGGAGGCACATGTGAAACATAAACACCAGCATAGACTGGTGGGGCTGAATGATCTATTTCTGTGTTCTTTATCCTCTGTAATCCTATGTAATTTGACAAGGCATTGCTAGGTACATTGAATAGAATTTTAACCTCATATCATTTGTAGAGTGGGTGAATGTAAGTTTAAATAAAATACAACTTACCTGCCAAGGTTTAAGTTTTGAAATCTCTGGACATGTTTTATTGACAAATGGTCCTTGGCCATTTTTACACTGTAACATATTACCTATGGAATGGACCACAGCATAAACAGCTCTATACGTATTATACGAAACTCGCAATTGTGATATATCAGTAAATACGTTTTGGGCAACTGTTAAATCTTCTTGTCCAGTGCACTCATGTTCTAAAGGCCCAAGCCTTGTTTTCACTGTGCTGTTGTATGCTGTCCATGTGCAGTGAAACACAGCTTCCCAAAACTGCTTAATGAATTCATTGCCTGGATACTTATTTGGATGGAGCCTAACCAGGAACTGTTTAATCCCTGGAATATCAGTTCTACGAATTGCCCAGCCCAATGTCCCACCCATAATTTCAGAATTGGCTGCTGTTGAGAGAAGTGCTGCTGTGCTCCAGCCTTCACTTGCCAACCATTGCAATCCAGTGACATTCTGGTGGACAAGTTCTTCCACCAAGAAGTTCAGGTCTATCTCGGGAGAAAAGACAAGAATCACTTTGACTTTTGACTTTTTGATGAGCTCGACTTGATGCAAGATTTTCTCTTTGTCATAAACTTTGGGAAGATATTCCGAGAAAGCAACGCAGGCTCCAATTTTAGTTACTTGTTCCACGAAGGCTGAAATTCCCAGGTGGCCATAATCATCATCGGATCCGAACGCTGCCAGCCAGGTCCAACCAAAATGTTTCACCAGCTGCACAAACGCTGCGACTTGAAAATAATCGCTGGGTACAGTTCGGAAAAAAGTGGGAAATTCCTTTTTATCGCTCAGGCACACGCACGAAGAAAAATAGCTAATCTGTGAAAACATCAAGAAGAGATTTACATTTTATTTCAATACTTATATTATCTTCTAAAAAGCCCAGCCTTCAAACTGTCCATTCAATAAGAAGCAGATTTTCAATTTGCTGCCACAATGTAAAACTGGCATTGCGGATTGGCCGACTGATAAATGGTCTCCCCCAATTAAATTTCCCCTGAATTCAATGGGAGTAAAATCCATCAGGGTCCTGTCATGTGGTCCACGGCATCCGTGTTGTACCATGTGAGAAAATCTAATCTCAGCATCCCGAACTGATTGGCTCACATACACACATTTGTAACAATAATGAGCCTCAAATTTGTCCAAATTTGCAACTAAGGAAAATGTGATAATGTCACAGAATCACAAAATTATTATGGAGCAGAAGGAGGCCACTTGGCCCATCATGTTTTTATTGACTCTCCAAGCGAGCATAATTACTTCGGGCCATTTTCCTGCCTTTTCTCCATTCTCCTGCACATTGATTCTATTCAAATAATAATCTAATGCTCTCCCGAATGCTCCCATTGAACCGGCCTCCACCATACCTCCAGGCAGTGCATTCCAGACCTGAACACTCGCTGTGTGAAAAAGTTTTTTCTCATATCAGATTTGTCGGTCCTCTCATTTTAAGAAGATCCTAATCAATTCTGACCAGTGGAGAAAGGAGTGTCAAATGAATGCTTTCTGTCCTTAGTCGCTATTATTAATTATTGTAATTTGTCAGCTATAGTCTATCAAAAAATTTATGGCAGTCGGAGTTATTCCAGTTAGCAATGTAATAGAGATGTGGAGGAAGAAATTGCTAAGCAGATTATGGATATGTGTGGGGGTCACAGGGTAGTTGTCATGGGGGACTTTAACTTTCCAAATATTGATTGGAACCTTTGTAGGTCAAATAGTTCGGATGGGGCAGTTTTTGTGCAGTGTGTGCAGGAGGGTTTCCTGACACAATATGTGGATAGGCCGACAAGAAGTGAGGCCACATTGGATTTGGTACTGGGAAATGAACCGGGCCAAGTGTTAGATTTGGTTTGGGAGAGCACTTTGGAGATAGTGACCACAATTCGGTGTCTTTTGTTATTGCAATGGAGAGGGATAGGGCCGTACGGCAGGGCAAGGTTTACAATTGGGGGAGAGGTAATTATGATGCGATTAGGCAAGAATTAGGGGGCATAAGATGGGAACAGAAACTGTCAGGGAAAGGCACTAATGAAAAGTGGAACTTTTTCAAGGAACAAATACTGGGTGTCCTTGATAGGTATGTCCCTGTCAGGCAGGGAGGAAATGGCTGAGTGAGGGAACCATGTTTCACGAAAGAGAAGGAATGTGAAAAGGAAGAGGGAAGCTTATGTAGGGATGAGGAAACAAGGTTCAAATGGCTCGATTGATGGTTACAAGTTAGCAAGGAATGAGCTGAAAAAGGGGCTTAGGAGAGCTAGGAGGGGACATGAGAAGTCCTTGGCGGGTCAAATCAAGGAACACACCAAGGCTTTTTACTCTTATGTGAGGAATAAAAGAATGACCAGGGTGAGGTTAGGGCCGGTCAAGGACAGTAGTGGGAACTTGTGTATGGAGTCAGTAGAGATAGGCGAGGTGATGAATGAATACTTTTCTTCAGTGTTCACCAAGGAGAGGGGCCATGTTTTTGAGGAAGAGAAGGTGTTACAGGCTAATAGGCTGGAGGAAATAGATGTTCGGAGGGAGGATGTACTGGCAGTTTTGAATAAACTGAAGGTCGATAAGTCCCCTGGGCCTGATGAAATGTATCCTAGGATTCTTTGGGATTCAAGGGATGAGATTGCAGAGCCTTTGGCTTTGATCTTTGCGTCCTCACTGTCCACGGGGATGGTGCCAGAGGACTGGAGAGTGGCGAATGTTGTTCCTCTGTTTAAGAAAGTGAATAGAAATGACCCTGGTAACTATAGACCAGTTAGTCTTACTTCGGTGGTTGGTAAATTGATGGAAAAGGTCCTTAGGGATGGGATTTATGACCATTTAGAAAGATGCAGATTAATCCGGGATAGTCAGCATGGATTCGTGAAGGGCAAGTCGTGCCTCACAAATTTGATTGAATTTTTTGAGGAGATAACTAAGTGTGTTGATGAAGGTAGGGCAGTTGATGTCATATACATGGATTTTAGTAAGGCGTTTGATAAGGTCCCCCATGGTCGGCTTATGATGAAAGTAAGGAGGTGTGCGATAGAGGGAAAGTTGGCCGATTGGATAGGTAACTGGCTATCTGATCAAAGACAGAGGGTGGTGGTGGATGGAAAATTTTCGGATTGGAGGCATGTTGCTAGCGGAGTGCCACAGGGATCAGTGCTTGGTCCTCTGCTCTTTGTGATTTTTATTAATGACTTAGAGGAGGGAGCTGAAGGGTGGATCAGTAAATTTGCTGATGACACCAAGATTGGTGGAGTAGTGGATGAGGTGGAGGGCTGTTGTAGGCTGCAAAGAGACATAGATAGGATGCAAAGCTGGGCTGAAAAATGGCAAATGGAGTTTAACCCTGATAAATGTGAGGTGATTCATTTTGGTAGGACTAATTTAAATGTGGATTACAGGGTCAAAGGTAGGGTTCTGAAGACTGTGGAGGAAAGAGATATCTTGGGGTCCATATCCACAGATCTCTAAAGGTTGCCACTCAAGTGGATAGAGCTGTGAAGAAGGCCTATAGTGTGTTAGCTTTTATTAACAGGGGGTTGGAGTTTAAGAGCCGTGGGGTTATGCTGCAACTGTACAGGACCTTGGTGAGACCACATTTGGAATATTGTGTGCAATTCTGGTCACCTCACTATAAGAAGGATGTGGAAGCGCTGGAAAGGGTGCAGAAGAGATTTACCAGGATGCTGAGGGTAGGTCTTATGAGGAAAGGTTGAGGGAGCTAGGGCTGTTCTCTCTGGAACGGAGGAGGCTGAGGGGAGACTTAATAGAGGTTTATAAAATGATGAAGGGGATAGATAGAGTGAACGTTCAAAGACTATTTCCTCGGGTGGATGGAGCTATTACAAGGGGGCATAACTATAGGGTTCATGGTGGGAGATATAGGAAGGATATCAGAGGTAGGTTCTTTACGCAGAGAGTGGTTGGGGTGTGGAATGGACTGCCTGCAGTGATAGTGGAGTCAGACACTTTAGGAACATTTAAGCGGTTATTGGATAGGCACATGGAGCACACCAGGATGATAGGGAGTGGGATAGCTTGATCTTGGTTTCAGATAAAGCTCGGCACAACATCGTGGGCCGAAGGGCCTGTTCTGTGCTGTACTGTTCTATGTTCAATGAGATGGATATTCGCATCTGGAAACAGATAACCTTTTCCTTTTAGAAATCCTTTGGCAGTGTCAAGATCTCAGGTTAAACAGACTGAAGCTCTCTCTGTTTTGCCTTAACACTATACCTTAGCGCAAACCTTCAAAGATAACCAAACCAGTCTGACCCCTTTCGTTTCCAGTACCAGATAACACGTGAGATTAGCAATAGGCGTAAGTGTGGACTGTGGGTTGTATCACACCAGGAACTGAAACTAAGAAACTAGCAATTTCACACAGAATGCTGACAACCAGAAAAGAGGGAAGACATTAATTCTGTTCCTGTGTATTCGGTTTGAATACAGATTTCACAGCTGTTGCTTCACTTTGTCACTGAATCCATTTGTACACAAAGACACAAATTTATTTAGCAGGACTTGAATGTGTTCATCTCTCTATTTTAAGAATTCATTTGAGTGTTGATACCCAGTAACAACATTACGAGAGGAATTTAGAATGTCGAATTGTTTTAAACTGAATATTGCCTGCATCTAATTTCATAACTTGTATAGCTTTCTCTGCTTCTCTCAAATTCACTTGCACCTCATTCTGAAAATATAATTCTAAACCAGAAAGGTGGCCTCCAATATCTCAGCTTGTGTGAGCTTCAGTGTAGGCTGTGAGACTCTGAAGTGCATCACTTGACCTCCATGCTACTGACAAACAGTTTCATGTTAAATGTTTTGTTGCTTACCATTGGTATTCCGAAAAGACCCACCGTCCTGGCAATTGCTATGGATTGTGTGGAGCCAGCATCACCAATCACTGCATGCACTGATGAGCCTTCATTACATTTCAAAAGTGTAACATTTTCTTCTTGACCATTCAGAATTGTCAGGGCCGCTCTAAGCGCCAGTGCTGGGGTGGCACAGGAATCATAAATCTTATAGCCTAGCGTGATGTTGGGAAGAAGCGTCGGGTCATTATTAATTTCTTCAATAGCAAAGATCATCAGTTGAACCCAGCGAAAAGCTCTCAGGTTAAAACTGTCAGAAACAAAACATGAAAAAGCCACATTTATGTAGCTGGGTCTTTCGTACACTGTTACACCAACAAGACGTACTGAAAACATACATTTAATTTATATATTATATTTTTTATGTAATATTGTCAGAAATAGGCTTACATGAAGTGCACTGAAGTTACTGTGAGAATCCCCTAGTCACCACACTCTGGCGCATGTTCGGGGGGTACACTGAGGGAGAATATAGCATGGCCAATACATCTAACCAGCACGTCTTTCGGACTCTGGGAGGAAAACGGAGCACCCGGAGGAATCCCACGCTGACACGGGGAGAACGTGCAGACTCTGCACAGACAGTGACCCAAGCCAGGAATTGAACCTGGGTCCCTTGCACTGTGCAGTTGCAGTGCTAACCACTATCTCACCGTGCCGTCCATTATACAATGTCATTACGCAATGACATTTTTCAATCTCTCAAGAAATAATGAAGTAAGGGTATGAGAGTAACTAGAGCCTATTAGTGAAATGAAAAATAAATAGCGCAGCTCATTTCTTTACTTTGTCAGATGTGAATTTCCATTTATTTGATCGAGAGATTAATTTAGAGACAACTGAAATGTACATTCATTGTAAATGCTTCCCCTTCATAACAACATCTCCTTTGGCTTCAGGTCTGTGGCTCTGACTCCTGCCTCAATGCACTCCTTTCCTTTCTCTGCCTTCAGCCAGTTTGGACCTACTCTGTCGATCTTTTTCCTGAAGTCTTTTTGAGTCTCTATCTGTTTCTCTATTTTTACTCAATAACATCATCAAGGAGATCACACTCACTCTAAGCAGCTCGGTGTCTCTGGTTGCATTTGGTAGGATGTCTCAGCAGGTACTCCTCGATAATGAATGGGAAAAATGCCACCGATAATGATGTCCCCATCTTGTGCGAGTTCCGGCAAATTAAATTTTCTTTGAAGTCTGCAATTTGGATCATCTTTGGCAAACACACAGGCCTCCAAACCAAGTAGCACCCAACACAGCAAATACATTGCAATTGTCACTGGCAGAGTCAGCTGCTGGACAGTTACAAACAGAGCAGGTTTCTTTTCTTATATTGAGTTATTATTGACAACTGAATAAGCATCAAAAAACATAATTAAAACAACAGAAATCCCACGTGTACTTCACGTTTAGCAAGCCCTGCAGCACTGTCTGATAATTGTGTTCCATTGTCTGCACTTAAGTTAGTTTTAACTTTGTTCAAATTACCTTGAGTCACTGGAAACAATTTCAGGGAATTAAGCTGAGAGCAGTAATGAAAGGATTCGTTTTCCTGTAATTCCACTCTGTGCAATGAAAATGGTAAACATGGAAGAACAAATTATTTGATAAATAATGAATGCTCCTTATGTAGTTTGTGAAGTATATTTATTTTGATAGGGTTCTTTCCTTGTTTTCTTTGATGGCAAGGTTCAGCATGAAGAATCAGGGAACAAGAATTTACGGTCTAGTTCATTGGGCACTAGAAGCAGATGCCTATGTGAATTGAACTGATCCAAATTTTCTGAATAAGTTGGTCCTGGTTTTTGCTGCTAAGAAAGTAGCTGCACACAGTACTGCATCAGAATAGCAATAAATCTCTGTGGCCACTGTCCATATCTAATTAATTCTGCACCCACAATACATAGTAACCTGTCTGTTCTCTCACTAACCTGTAATGTTATTTCCAGGACTTTCTATTCTTATTTAAGATTTCTGCATTTGTAGTTTTCCCTTTGTTGTTTTCGATTCAAATGTACCATTTCACTGAATTTTGTAAAATACCCAAAACTGAGTGTACAATTGGAGACACTGAAATCATAAGGGCTACAAAGAGGGGATTGGAGAGTGGGTCTGAACTGGTACAGGAACAATGGGCTGAATAGCCTTTAGTGCAGTTTGGTTCTATAATTTGAAGCAACAGCCAGGTTGTTTCTAATTTGTGAGATTGTGAGTGGAATTTTCCTGTCCCGCCCGCCACGTGAATCATAGAGGGTGGGTGAGGGCCATGCAAAGGTCCATTCACCTTGAAAACCTGTAAGTCTAAAATCCATTCTTGCGCTTGAGGGTGAAAGGTAGCCACAACTCCCATCTTACACTTGCAGGATGGCTGCAAGGGCCATCCCTGGGATACATCGCAGATGCCAGTTGAATAGATAGTTAAAGATTTGATTTAATTTGATTTGATTTATTATTCACATGTATTAGTATACAGTGAAAAGTATTGTTTCTTGCACACCATACAGACAAAGCATACCATACATAGAGAAGGAAACGAGACAGTGCAGAATGTAGTGTTACAGTCATAGCTAAGGTGTAGAGAATGATCAACTTAATGCAAGGTAAGTCCATTCAAAAGTCTGACAGCAGCAGGGAAGAAGCTGTTCTTGAGTTGGTTGGTACATGACCTCAAACCTTTGTATGTTTTTCCCAATGAAAGAAGGTGAAAGAGAGAACCTCCGAGTTGCGTGGGGCCCTTAATTATGCTGGCTGCTTTGCCGAGGCAGCGGGAAGTGTAGACAGAGTCAATGGATAGGAGGCTGGTTTGCGTGATGGATTGGGCTACATTCACCACCTTTTGTAGTTTTGTAGCAGGGTGTTCTTTCCTGCTTAGCACTCCTCCCTTGACCATATCACATAAAAGCTGATGAATTATCTCACTGCTATTTGCTGATCCAAAATGTTTATCAATGCAACGACAGGGAACAGGGTGGGAATGTTCTGGCTGATCACGCCTCTGGGATTCTCTTGTCCCGCTGCAGTGAACGGAGATTTGGTTGAGCGTCAAGTTCAATGTCCTCGCTTGCAGTTGCAGCGGGGCTGGAATGGCTGGAAAACTCCAGCCCACATTTCACATTCTCAACAGACTGGAAATGCCCAGCAGGTCTGGCAGCATGTGTAGGGAGAAGAAGAGAGTTAATGGCCCAGATTTCCCCTGTGTCTCCTCACCCGACCTGGAAATGAAAAACTGGGCCAATGTTTAAGATCTGGGATCTTCAATTGGAACTGAGAAAAGTAAGAAATGTAACAGATTTTGAGCAGGTGAAAGGGGGAGGGTGGGAAGTAGAAGAAAACAAAGGATAGGGAAGATGGCAGAGAGATTAAATGACAAAAGGTTTCATGGTGCAAAGGGAGAGATTTTTGGGGTCGGACAGAAATTGGACATGTCCCCTTTTCTTCGTGCTCTGCAACTTTTCTTTCGGCTCATGTCCAACCCTTGTTGCCGCCTGTGGTAGTTTTTTTCTTGTGCGGGGTGGTCAATGTGGGCTACCCTCATGTGGGGTGGGGGTGGAGGAAGAAAGGCTGAGGGGAAGAGGAAAACAGGTTGATGGTCTGGTTCTGCCGTATTTTAGGTGGTTGGGGGAGGTGGTTGTTGAGGTGGTGTGTGTTAGGGGGAGGAGGCTGTTAGTTTGGGGGTTTATGTGTTTTTGGAGCTGGGGTGGATGTCAAGGAAGTGTGTGTGTTGGAGCGATTTTTGGGGGGGTTTCTTGGCTGGGGAGGTTTTGTGTCTGTTGTGTGAGTGTGACTCCATTTTGTTCCCGGGGAGAGAGGTATCAGGTGGGATACGGGAGGTCAGTGGGGGGGGGGGGGGGGGGGGGGGGGAATCAGACGGTGGGGGGAAAAAGCCCTGTGGGTTCCCTGATAGGGATGTTGGTGGGTAGGTTGTGGGTTGAAAGGTGGTTTTTTGCTTTCCCATGTCTTAGCACTTTTGCCTCCCCTGTGTGTTCTGTTAAGGTGGGTGGGGTGGGGGGGGGAGGGGGGGCTCCTGGAGCTGGTGGGAGGGGGTGACTTTTTATTTGTGTGTGTTTTATGTTGTGATGGCGGGATGGTGTTGGGTGGATTCTGGTAGTATGTATCGGATTGTTGTGGGGGCACTAGTTGGCGGAACAAGGGGGTGTAGGGGCATCCTCGTTTATTTGGATGGTTTATGGGTTTGGCAGGAGGCAAGAATTTTAGTTGGCAGTACAAAGATGACTTCTTTGACCATTTATTTATTAATTAGTGTCCCAAGTAGGCTTACATCAACAATGTAAGGAAGAATTTATCATGTCCAATCCACCTAAACTACACATCTTTGGAGTGGGGGAGGACACTCGAACACCTGGGGAAACCCACAAAGCCATGGAGAGAGCATGCAGTCTCCACACAGGTAGTGGTCCAAGTTGGGAATTCAGCCTGGGTCCCTGGCGCTGTGAGGCAGCAGTGCTAACCAATGTGCCCTTGCGCCGGACCATAAATTAATGATTTCACATATATCATATTATTTTAGAGTGATCCCAGGGGTTAGTTGTTGCCTTTCTTCAGAGAGTTTCTTTTGTCAGTGTGTTCAGGGTTCTTGTGGGAATGCCGGCATTGGACTGGGGTAAGCACAGTAAGAAGTCTCACAACACCAGGTTAAAGTCCAACAGGTTTATTTGGTAGCACAAGCCACAAGCTTTCGGAGCGTTGCTCCTTCATCAGGTGAGTGGGAGTCGTGTTCACAAACAGGGCATATAAAGACACAAACTCAATTTACAAGATCATGGTTGGAATGCGAGTCTTTACAGGTAATCAAGTCTTAAAGGTACAGACAATGTGAGTGAAGAGAGGGTTAAGCACAGGTTAAAGAGATGTGTATTGTCTCCAGCCAGATCAGTTAGTGAGATTTTGCAAGCCCAGGCAAATCGTGGGGGTTACAGATAGTGTGACATGAACCCAAGATCCCGGTTGAGGCCGTCCTCATGTGTGTGGAACTTGGCTATCAGTCTCTGCTCAGCGACTCTGCGTTGTGTGTCGTGAAGGCCGCCTTGGAGAACGCTTACCCGAAGATCAGAGGCTGAATGTCCGTGACTACTGAAGGGTTCCTCAACAGGAAGAGAACACTCCTGCCTGGTGATTGTCGAGTGGTGTTCATTCATCTGTTGTCGTAGTGTCTGCATGGTCTCCCCAATGTACCATGCCTCGGGACATCCTTTCCTGCAGTGTATCAAAATTTATCAAAATTCGCTGGACTCTGGGGTAGTGCCGGCTGACTGGAAAACAGCTACTGTTACGCCGCTGTTTAAAAAAGGAAGTAGACAAAAGGCGGGTAACTACAGGCCGGTTAGCTTAACGTCCGTAGTTGGGAAGATGCTAGAGTCCATTATTAAAGAGGAAATAACAGAGCACCTGAATAAGAATGGTTCGATCAAGCAGACGCAGCATGGATTCATGAAGGGAAAGTCGTGTTTGACGAATCTACTGGACTTTTATGAAGATGTCACTAGTGCGGTTGACAGAGGGGAACCGGTGGATGTGGTGTTTTTAGATTTCCAGAAGGCGTTCGATAAGGTGCCTCACAAAAGGTTGCTGCAGAAGATTGGGGTACACGGAGTTAGGGGTAAGGTGTTGGCGTGGATTGGGGATTGGCTATCTAACAGGAAGCAGAGAGTTGGGATAAATGGGTGCTTTTCTGGTTGGCAGTTGGTGACCAGTGGCGTGCCGCAGGGATCGGTGCTGGGGCCTCAATTGTTTACCATTTACATAGATGATCTGGAGGAGGGGACTGAATGTAGGGTATTCAAGTTTGCTGATGACACGAAGGTGAGTGGAAAAGCGAATTGCGTGGAGGACGCGGAAAGTCTGCAGAGAGATTTGGATAGGCTGAGCGAGTGGGCGAGGATCTGGCAGATGGAATATAACGTTAGCAAATGTGAGGTTATCCACTTTGGAAGGAATAATAGTAAATTGGAATATTATTTAAATGGAGAAAAATTACATTGTGCGACTGTGCAGAGGGACCTGGGGGTCCTTGTGCACGAATCGCAAAAACTCAGTCTGCAGGTGCAGCAGGTGATCAAGAAGGCGAATGGAATGTTGGCCTTTATCGCGAGGGGGATAGAATATAAAAGCAGGGAGGTCTTGCTGCAACTGTACAGGGCACTGGTGAGGCCGCAACTGGAGTACTGTGTGCAGTTTTGGTCCCCTTATTTGCGAAAGGATATATTGGCCTTGGAGGGAGTGCAGAGAAGGTTCACCAGGTTGATACCGGAGATGAGGGGTGTGGCTTATGAGGAGAGATTGAACAGATTGGGTCTGTACTCGTTGGAGTTTAGAAGGATGAGGGGTGATCTTATAGAGACATATAAGATAATGAAGGGGCTGGATAGGGTAGAGGTGGAGAGATTCTTTCCACTTAGAAGGGAAACCAGAACTAGAGGGCACAGCCTCAAAATAAGGGGGGGCCGGTTCAGAACAGAGTTGAGGGGGAACTTCTTCTCTCAGAGGGTAGTGAATCTCTGGAATTCTCTGCCCATTGAAGTGGTGGAGGCTTCCTCGTTGATTATGTTTAAATCATGGGTAGATAGTTTTCTGATCGATAAGGGAATTAGGGGTTATGGGGAGCAGGCGGGTAAGTGGAACTGATTCGCTTCAGATCAGCCATGATCTTGTTGAATGGTGGGGCAGGCTCGAAGGGCCAGATGGCCTACTCCTGCTCCTATTTCTTATGTTCTTATGTTCTTATGTATCAGGTAGACAATGTTAGCTGAGTTGCAAGAGTATTTACCGTGTACCTGGTGGATGGTGTTCCGAAGTGAGATGATGGCATCTGTGTCGATGACCCGGCACTACTTGCAGAGGTTGCTGTGGCAGGGTTGTGTGGTGTCATGGTCACTGTTCTCCTGAAGGCTGGGTAGTTTGCTGCGGACAATGGTCTCTTTGAGGTTGTGCGGTTGTTTGAAGGCAAGAAATGGGGGTGTGGGGATGGCCTTGGCGAGATGTTCGTCTTCATCGATGACATGTTGAAGGCTCCGGAGAAGATGTCGTAGCTTCTCTGCTCCGGGGTAGTACTGGATGATGAAGGGTACTCTGTCCGCCGTGTCCCGTGTTTGTCTTTCGAGGAGGTTGGTGCGGTTTTTCGCTGTGGCGCATCGGAACTGTTGTTCGATGAGTCGAGCGCCACATCCTGTTCTTATGAGGGCATCCTTCAGCGTCTGGAGGTGTCTGTTGCAATCCTCCTCGCCTGAGCAGATCCTGTGTATACGGAGGGCTTGTCCGTAGGGGATAGCTTCTTTAACATGTTTAGGGTGGAAGCTGGAAAAGTGGAGCATCGTGAGGTTATCTGTGGGCTTGCGGTACAGTGAAGTGCTGAGGTGACCGTCCTTGATGGAGATGCGTGTGTCCAAGAATGCAACCGATTCTGGAGAGTAGTCCATGGTGAGTCTGATGGTGGGATTGAACTTGTTGATATCATCATATAGTTGTTTCAGTGATTGTTCACCATGAGTCCAAAGGAAGAAAATGTCTTCGATATATCTAATGTGTAGTGTCGGTTGAAAGTCTTGTGCGGTGAAGAGGTCTTGTTCAACCCTGTGCATGAAGATGTTGGCATATTGAGGTGCAAATTTGGTCCCCATGGCTGTTCCATGTGTCTGGATGAAGAATTGGTTGTTGAAGGTGAAGATGTTGTGGGCCAGGATGAAGTGGATGAGTTGTAAAATTGCATCTGGAGATTGGCAGTTGTCGGCGTTGAGCACTGAGGCAGTTGCAGCAATGCCATCTCTTTAACCTGTGCTTAACCCTCTCTCCAATCACATTATCTGTACCTTTAAGACTTGATTACCTGTAAAGACTCACATTCCAACCATGATCTTGTAAATTGAGTTTGTGTCTTTATATGCTCTGTTTGTGAACAGACTCCCACTCACCTGATGAAGGAGCAGCGCTCCGAAAGCTTGTGGCTTGAGCTACCAAATATACCTGTTGGACTTTAACTTGGTGTTGTGAGACTTCTTTCAGGGTTCTTTCCATTGCTCAAGGTGATTCAGGGAGTATAATTGTGACAACCTATCCTGTGTCCAGGTTTCTCCTATTGTTTCCAGTGATCGAATACTTAAAGATCTGTGTTTTACCTAGGCCTGCCTGTGGAGTGTACAGAGTCGCCATGTGGCCAGTGTTTCCTCCATTTTATATCTTGCTTGAAAAGTTACAGATTTATATTTTTGCTTTAGGTTTTACGCTTTTCTGAGTGGATGATTTTGATAGGGTTCTAATAGGTTCCCATGTGTTTCGGAATACCCCATTGATTAAGGTGAACATATATCGATCCACAGACCGTGTCTAGGACACCGTCTGAGAGATTTTATTTTTCTGGGGATGTAATATATCCATTCACTGTCGAGCTGCTGAAGGTCAAGCTGAGGTTTATCTCGCTTCCGTTCATCCCACGTCCGAGGCTGGCTGTGGATAGTATCTGGCCATTCTTGCCTTTCCTCTCCAGTAGTGTCCCAACTGGGGTTTAGTATTGCTTATTTAGCTTGCATCCCAACCTGCTGCCACTCTCTCCTTTCCTTCTCTATGAATGGTATGCTTTGTCTGTGTAGCATGCAAGAAACAATACATACTAATACACATGATAATAATAAATCAAATCAAATCAAGTGAAGTGATGCGTGCTGATTGCTCACAAAACTGACTGTGAGAGCCGTGCACCCCCTCAGTGTCCAAACTCTAAATATCTCTCTTGTTTTTACTATTTGGATTTGATGACAGCTCTATTAATATATACAAATCATTAAGCATTTCCATAACTTGCTATGAAATATTTGGCATTTATTAAATGTATTTAATCTTATTCATGGAGTCATAGTTAATGAATGATTTGATTTGATTTGATTTGATTTATTATTGTCACATGTATTAACATGCAGTGAAAAGTATTGTTTCTTGCGCGCTATACAGACAAAACATACCATTCATAGAGAAGGAAACGAGAGAGTGCAGAATGTAGTGTTACAGTCATAGCTAGGGTGCAGAGAAAGATCAACTTAATGCAAGGTAAGTCCATTCAAAAGTCTGATAGCAGCAGGGAAGAAGCTGTTCTTGGGTCGGTTGGTACGTGACCTCAGACTTTTGTATCTTTTTCCCGACGGAAGAAGGTGGAAGAGAGAATGTCCAGGGTGCGTGCCGAGGCAGTGGAAAGTGTAACCAGAGTCAATGGATGGGAGACTGGTTTGCGTGATGGATTGGACTATATTCACGACCTTTTGTAGTTCCTTGCGGTCTTGGGCAGAGCAGGAGCCATACCAAGCTGTGATACAACCAGGAAGAATGCTTTCTATGCTGCATCATTTGAAGTTGGTGAGAGTCGTAGCTGACATGCCGAATTTCCTTAGTCTTATGAGAAAGTAGAGGCATTGGTGGGCTTTCTTAACTATAGTGGCAGCATTGGGGGACCAGGACATGTTGTTGGTGATCTGGACACCTAACAAGTCCGATTTCAAACTTGCAGCCCACTGAGATGAAGGAGGGCCACTCATGCAGCCCACTCATGAACCTTTCAATGATCTAATGTGTCAAAGCCTGGATTGGAAGTGGGACAGAAGAGAAAAGGTGACTTAAAACTGTCAAATCATACTGATATTATGTATAAACAAATAGTTGCTTGGTACCAGAGAACTGGCAGATTGCTGAAAAAAGTGACATGCTATCAAAGCTATTCATCTTGTACTCATCACGACATATGCGGAACATAACCCAACTATAAAGGGAACAATAAATAGTTAATTGATCTCTGTTGCATTCTCCATGGCAACACCTTTTCCAATCAGAGTCCACTTTCCAACCAAAGATCTCTCTTCTCAGGCAGTGTAAATTGTTGTTTCCTTTACTGTTGATTGATCTTGTTATCTGTCCTGTTGAGTGCATGATAAAAAGCTTTGATAGCATGTCTCTTTTTTAGGCAATGCTCAAGATATGAACTGCTTGCTTTTATCAAAGTAATTACTCAAATGTCCATTCAATGTCATGGTGGTGTTATATGTCAGATCAATGGGAAAAGAACTGTAGCAGAAGTTGAAGCTACATTAACAAATTTCATGGCTTGAGCACATCACATTTTAGGGAATCAATGTAATTAAACTCTAAGAAAGTTGCATGTTAAAAATTAAATAATAGTGCATTGTGTAACAGCCATCATGTTACAATTATAATTTTGTTTCTAATTCTATTTCAGCTGTGGAAATGTTTAACTATGGTACAGACCATGATAGAGAGAGAGATCAAGAGAAACCAAAAGCAGGAAAATGTCTGACAGCAGCTGGTGGATAATACAACTGAGAACCAGGCTGAATATGGAAAGTTCAGAGGGAATTGAAGAATCAAATAAAAGAATCAAAGAGAGCATTGTAAGGGATTGCAGTTTACTTTAAGAGCTGATCACATGATGGGGGGGAGGCGATGGCCGATGGTATTATTGCTAGAATATTAATCCAGAAACTCAGCTAATGTTCTGGGGACCCAGGTTCAAATCCCACTATGGCAGATTGTGGAATTTGAATTCAATAAAAAAAATCTGGAATTCATGATCTACTGATGACCATGAAACCATTGCCGATTGTCGGAAAAAACCCATCTGGTTCACTAATGTTCTTCAGGGAAGGAAATCTGCTGTCCTTACCTGGCCTGGCCTACATGTGACTCCAGAGCCACAGCAATGTAGTTGTCTCTCAACTGCCCTTGGGTAGCTCGGGATGGGCAATAAATGCTGGCCAGCCAGCGACGCCCATGTCCCACAAATGAACAAAAATAAATTGATGGTGATGGCATTAGAGTGTTTGCACAGGTGACTGTTTTAGATGCAGTTGATACGCTGTACAGGCAACACCTCCTGGAATAAACCTGTTGTTGTTTGTTTGAAACTATGTATGCAAGTCTATTCTTTTCTTTCTGTGTAAAACCCACAACCCCTAAGATAGTTAGGACATTACAGAGAGTAAACTGGTGCCGAGTCGGGATTTTGTTTCATTGAAAACATTGAGAAAAGATCCTGCAGAGAAGGCAAAATCATCGTGGGTCCTCACACAATGGGGAGAAGCAACAACAGGATTAAGGATTGAAGTGCCAGTGAGGTAAGACACAAGTAAGAAATAGCTCTCAAGTTTTTAAGTTTTAAGTTTATTTATTAGTGTCACAAGTAGGCTTACATTAACACTGCAATGAGGTTACTGTGAAAATCCCCTCGTCGCCACACTCTGGCGCCTGTTTGGGTACACTGAGGGAGAATTTAGCATGGCCAATGCACCTAACTAGCACGTCTTTTGGACTGTGGGAGGAAACCGGAGCACCCAGAGGAAACTCATGCAGACACAGGGAGAACGTGCAGACTGCACATAGACAATGACCCAAAGAGGAGTTGAGCTCGGGTCCCTGGCACTGCGAGGCATCAGTGTTAACCACTGTGCCACCCCCTGTGTGGTTTAAAAGAGGGTTTCTTTTCCAATCAGAGAAAGGTGAGATTCCAGGCAGTATTTGGCATATTTGACCACTTTGCTGTGCAGCTGGGGCCTTTTCAAAAAAAGAATACATCAAGTCAATGGTCTCCTGGGTGATATTGGGAAGACAGTAAAAAAAAATATATATATATCTATACTGAGCAGTCTCGAGTCACTAGTCCCTGCAAGACAAATGGCAGGTGAATTAGAATCCATGGACCCTTTCAATGAAGAAAGTGAATCATGGAGTTGCTATGATAGCATGTTGATTTGTACAAGCGAATAAAATTGCAAACACGTTGGCCATACCAGCCTTTCTCAGTTCAAAGGATGTAAAAACTTCATTAACTTTGATAAATACTTTGGATCAGCAAATAGCAGTGAGATAGTTCATCAGCTTTTAGGCGGTACAGTCAAGGGAGGAGTGTTTAACTATCCACACAACCAGCATCAGCGATCTTTCTCAGGGATGGCACTCGCAGCAACACCCTTAAAGTGTTGGATGGGATTTGTGGCTTGCTTTCACCCTCAAGCACAAGAATGGATTTTAAACACACAGAGCAAGATTCCTTAGTCCCACTCGCCACAAGGCCAGAATACACACCCAAGGTTAATGGACCTTTCTATGGTCCTCCAACTGCCGGCTATGTTTCCCATGGCGGGCAGAACAGGAAAATTCCACCCACAATCTCACAACTTAGAAGCAGCAAGGCTACTAACTTAGCCAACCTGACTGTTGCTTCAAATTATGGGACCAAATTGCACTAAAGGCTATTCAGCCCATTGTTCCTGTACCAGCTCAGGCCTACTCTCCAATCCCCTCTTTGTAGCTCTTATGATTTCAGTGTCTCCAATTGTACACTCCGTTTTGGATATTTTACAATAAAATTCAGTGAAATGGTACATTTGAATCAAAAACAACAAAGGGAAAACTGCAAATGCAGAAACAAATAAGAATAGAAAGTCTTGGAAATAACATTACAGGTTAGTGAGAGAACAGACAGGTTACTATATATTGTGGGTGCAGATTTAATTAGATATGGACAGTGGCCACAGAGATTTATTGCTATTCTGATGCAGTACTGTGTCCAGCTACTTTCTTAGCAGCAAAAACCAGGACTAACTTGTTCAGAAAATTCAGATCAGTTCAATTCACATAGGCATCTGCTTCTAGTGCCCAATGAACTAGACCGTAAATTCTTGTTCCCTGATACTTCGCGCTGAAACTTGCCATCAAAGAAAACAAGGAAAGAACCCTATCAAAATAAATATACTTCACAAACTACATAAGGAGCATTCATTATTTACCAAATAATTTGTTCTTCCATGTTTACCATTTTCATTGCACAGAGTGGAATTACAGGAAAAAGAATCCTTTCATTACTGCTCTCAGCTTAATTCCCCAAAATTGTTTCCAGTGACTCAAGGTAATTTGAACAAAGTTAAACTAACTTAGGTGCAGACAATGGAACACAATTATCAGACAGTGCTGCAGGGGTTGCTAAACGTGAAGGACACGTGGGGTTTCTGTTGTTTTAATTATGTTTTTTGATGCTTGTTCAGTTGTCAATAATAACTCAATATAAGAAAAGAAACCTGCTCTGTTTGTAACTGTCCAGCAGCTGACTCTGCCAGTGACAATTGCAATGTATTTGCTGTGGTGGGTGCTACTTGGTTTGGTGGCCTGTGTGTTTGCCAAAGACAATCCAAATTGCAGACTTCAAGGAAGATTTAATTTGCCAGAACTCGCACAAGATGGGGACATCATCATCGGTGGCATTTTTCCCATTCATTATCGAGGAGTACCTGCTGAGACTTCCTACCAAATGCGACCAGAGACACCGAGCTGCTTAGAGTGAGTGTGATCTCCTTGATGATGTTATTGAGTAAAAATGGAGAAACAGATAGAGACTCAAAAAGACTTCAGGAAAAAGATCGACAGAGTAGGTCCAAACTGGCTGAAGGCAGAGAAAGGGAAGGAGTGCATTGAGGCAGGAGTCAGAGCCACAGACCTGAAGCCAAAGGAGATGTTGTTATGAAGAGGAAGCATTTACAATGAATGTACATTTCAGTTGTCTCTAAATTAATTTCTCGATCAAATAAATGAAAATTCACATCTGACAAAGTAAAGAAATGAGCTGCACCATTTATTTTTCATTTCACTAACCGGCTTTAGTTACTCTCATACCCTTACTTCATTATTTCTTGAGAGATTGAAAAATGTCATTGTGTAATGACATTGTATAATGGGCGGCACGGTGACACAGTGGTTAGCACTGCAGCTGCACAGTGCAAGGGACCCGGGTTCAATTCCTGGCTTGGATCATTGTTTGTGTGCAATCTGCAAGTTCTCCCCATGTCAGCGTGGGTTTCCTCCGGGTGCTCCGGTTTCCTCCCAGAGTCTGAAAGACGCGCTGGTTAGGTGGATTGGCCATGCTAAATTCTCCCTCAGTGTACCTGAACAGGTGCCAGAGTGTGGCGACTAGGACATTTTCACAGTAACTTCATTGCAGTGTTAATGTTAGCCTACTTGTGACAATAATACATTGAAAATATAAAATTTAAATTAAATGTATGTTCTCAGTATGACTTGCTGGTGTAACAGTGTACGACAGACCCTGCTACATAAATACTTATGAGTATGTGCCATTTTCATGTTTTTGTTTCTGACAGTTTTCACCTGAGAGCTTTTCGCTGGGTTCAATTGATGGTCTTTGCTATTGAAGAAATTAATAATGACCCGATGCTTCTCCCCAACATCACACTGGGCTATAAGATTTATGATTCCTGTGCCACACCAACTTTGGCGCTTAGGGCAGCCCTGACAGTTCTTAATGGTCAAGAGGAAAATGTTACACTTTTGAAATGTAATGAAGGCTCATCAGTGCATGCAGTGATTGGTGATTCCGGTTCAACACAATCCATAGCAATTGCCAGGACGGTGGGTCTTTTCGGAATACCAATGGTAAGCAACAAAACATTTAACATGAAACTGTTTGTCAGTAGCATGGAGGTCAAGTGATGCACTTCAGAGTCTCACAGCCTGCACTGAAGCTCACACAAGCTGAGATATTGGAGGCCACCTTTCTGGTTTGGAATGGTATTTTCAGAAGGAGGTGCAAAAGAATTTGAAAGAAGGAGGGAAAGCTATACAAGTTATGAAATTAGATGCAGGCAATGTTCAGTTTAAAACAATTCTACATTCTAAATCCCTCTCATAATGTTGTTACTGGGTATCAACCCTCAAATGAATTCTTAAAGTAGAGAGATGAACACGTCCAAGTCCTGCTAAATAAATGTGTGTCTTTGTGTACAAATGGATTCAATGACAAAGTGCAGCAACAGCTGTGAAATCTGTATTCAAACTCAATACACAGAAACAGAATTAATGTCTTCCCTCTTTTCTGGTTGTCAGCATTCTGTGTGAAATTGATTAGTTTCTAAGTTTCAGTTCCTGGTGTGATACAACCCACAGTCCACACTGGCGCCTATTGCTCATCTCACATGTTATCTGGTACTTGAAACAAAAGGGGTCAGACTGGTCTGCTGATCTTTGAAGATTTGCGCTAAAGTATAGTGTTAAGGCAAAGCAGAGAGAGCTTTAGTCTGTGTTTAGCCTGAGATCTTGACAAGCCAAAGGACTTCGAAAAGGAAAAGTTTATGTATTTTCACATAGAGGTTTACAGCATGGAAACAGGCCATTTGGACCAACTTGTCCATGCCGCCCAGTTTTGACCATTAAACCCGTCCCAATTGCCCGCGTTTAGCCCATATCCCTCAATACCCATCTGACCCATGTAACTGTCTAAATGCTTTTTAAAAGACAAAAATGTACCCCCGCTCTACTGCTGACTCTGGCAGCTCGTTCCTACCACTCACCATCCTCTGTGTGAAAAAATTGCCCTTCTTTATCTCTCACCTCTCACCTTAAACCTATGCCCTCTCATTTTAAACTCCCCTACCTTTGAGAAAAGAAGTTGACTCTCTACCCTATCTATATTCCTCATTATTTTATAGACCTCTATAAGATCACCCCTGAGCCTCCCAAGCTCCAGGGAAAAAAATCCCATTCTTTCCAGCCTCTCCTTTTAACTCAAACCATCAAGCTCTGGTAGCATCCTACTAAATCTTTTCTGCACTCTTTCTAGTTTAATAATATCATTTCAAAAATAGGATGACCAGAAGATAATATAAGTATTGAAATAAAAGGTAAATCTCTTCTTGATGTTTTCACAGATTAGCTATTTTTCTTCGTGCGTGTGCCTGAGCGATAAAAAGGAATTTCCCACTTTTTTCCGAACTGTACCCAGCGATTATTTTCAAGTCGCAGCGTTTGTGCAGCTGGTGAAACATTTTGGTTGGACCTGGCTGGCAGCGTTCGGATCCGATGATGATTATGGCCACCTGGGAATTTCAGCCTTCGTGGAACAAGTAACTAAAATTGGAGCCTGCGTTGCTTTCTCGGAATATCTTCCCAAAGTTTATGACAAAGAGAAAATCTTGCATCAAGTCGAGCTCATTAAGAAGTCGAATGTCAAAGTTATTCTTGTCTTTTCTCCCGAGATAGACCTGAACTTCTTGGTGGAAGAACTTGTCCACCAGAATGTCACTGGATTGCAATGGTTGGCAAGTGAAGGCTGGAGCACAGCAGCATTGCTCTCACAAGCGGCCAATTCTGATGTTATGGGTGGGACATTGGGCTGGGCAATTCGTAGAACTGATATTCCAGGGATTAAACAGTTCCTGGTTAGGCTCCATCCAAATAAGTATCCAGGCAATGAATTCATTAAGCAGTTTTGGGAAGCTGTGTTTCACTGCACATGGACAGCATACAACAGCACGGGGAAAGCAAGGCTTGGGCCTTTAGAACATGAGTGCACTGGACAAGAAGATTTAACAGTTGCCCAAAACGTATTCACTGATGAATCACAATTGCGAGTTTCGTATAATACGTATAGAGCTGTTTATGCTGTGGCCCATTCCATACATAATATGTTACAGTGTAAAAATGGCCAAGGGCCATTTGTCAATAAAACATGTCCAGATATTTCAAAACTTAAACCTTGGCAGGTAAGTTGTATTTTATTTAAACATACATTCACCCACTCTACAAATGATATGAGGTTAAAATTCCATTCACTGTACCTAGCAATGCCCTGTCAGATTACACAGGATTACATGGGATATAGAACACAGAAATAGACCATTCGGCTCAACCAGTCTATGCTGGTGTTTATGCTTCCAAACCTTTTGCTTCAATCACTACCTCGTGGTAGTCAGTTCCAGATTCTTTTGATTGATTTGATTTGACTTATTATTGTCACATGTATTGGGATGCAGTGAAAAGGATTGTTTCTTGAACACTATACAGACAAAGCATTATAAAGTGTTCCAGTCATAGCTCGGGTGTACAGAAAAATGAACTTAATATAAGGTAGGTCCGTTCAATAGTCTGATGGCAGCAGTGAAGAAGCTGTTCTTGAATCAGCTGCTGCATGACCTCTTTTTCCTGACAGAGGAAGGTGGAAGAGAGTAAGTCCAGGTCCGTGATTATGCTGGCTGCTTCTCCGAGGCAGCAGGAAGTATAGATGGAGTCAATGGATGGGAGGCTGGTTTTGCAGTCAATTTCATGCATTCATTTTTTGAAATTACTTGTCTATCTGGTGTGGTGTAGTTTACTGGAATTTGAGGATATGCTGCTTTAACAGATAAGATGTGTTTGGAGCCTGTCTATTTCCTTATACTGTAAACAGACTCTTTGAGGATCAGATGAGACATTAAGCCAAGGTACATCTCTTAGGTTGACATAAACAACCCCATGATATTATTCTGTCCTGGAAAACATGTAAATCTAAACAAACATCTAGAACAAATAAGAACAAAAACTCAGCAGGTCAGGCAGCACTCAGGTTAAGAGACTGGTGAAAGCTCATTGGCCTGAAGTGTTGGCTCTGTCTCTCTCCACAAATGCTGCCTGACCTGCTGAGTTTTTGGAGCTTTTTTCTGAATTCTTTCTTAGGCTGCGAGCATCTCTGGCAAGGCCAGCATTTGTTGCCTATCCCTAATTCTGCTTCAACTAAGTTAGCTTGCTGGACCATTTCAGAGGGTAGTTAAGAATCAACCAAATTGCAGTGGATCTGGAGTCACATGTTGGCCAGAACGGTAGATTTGCTTCCCTAAAGGGACAGATGAGCTTACAGCACAAAAAAATGATAGCTTCATAGTGACCATAACTGAAACTAAATCTATTTTCCTGATTTATAAATTGAATTCCAACAGCTCCACTGGTGGGATTTGAACCCAGGTCCACAGTGCATTAAGCTAGGTGCCTGGATTATTAGCACACTGACATTACCACTACACCACCACCCAGCCCGCTATCCATAGCTCAGACTTCCAGCATCCACAGTTTTTGCTTTTGTATCACTGTATTGTCTAAAATAAATAACCTGGTTATTTACCTTACTGCGACCTGTAGGAGTCCACTGTACTCAAATTCCTCCCTTGTTTCTCACATTACAAATCCAACTAGACCTCAAAAGTGTGTAATTGATTGTAGAGCACTTAGAGACATCCTGGTCAGAACTTTCCGACCATTCACGCCAGCAGGAATTTCCTGTTCCGCTGCAGCGAACGGAGATTTGGTTTGTCACCAAAATCTCCATCTTCGCTGCAATGGGAGCATGGCGTGAACGGACGGTAAGATCGCACCCGAAGACTTTGTGAGAGGAATTTTGAAATGGGAAGTTTTCTTTATTATGAGGCCAATTAGATACCAATTACTGTCAGGTATTTCAGTTTCTCTAAAATTAGCAGGAAATAACTGATTTTCTTTCTCTTACAACTTAAAATTTGAAATAAATATTCTGCCTGGGCGCCCAATTATGATACCTTAAGATACATTTGAAAACTTTTCGACTTTCAGATTAGGCTGCAGCCAGACTAATTTACTGATCCGAAACAAATAGAAGAGAGAGGGGAAGAGGAGTCTAGTTGGATTTGGCAGCAACCAAATTTTAGCTCCATTCATTAACAAAATGTGGATCGAAGCATCCTACTCTTCACACAACATTAAATATTCTCCAAAATGAGTTTAGAAAGTTGCCAGGAGTTCCAGCTTTGGGCTATCAGATCACTGGGCTTTAATGCATTTTAGGATTAAAAACAGACCTGACTATTTTTGTGTTTCAAAGAAAGAAAGAACCTGTGTTGATGCCGCACTATTCATGCCAATGAAGTACCATTGAAGTAAAGTTACTTGCGTAATGTAGCAACACAAGCACAGCAATCTCCCAGAAAGAGCAACAGAATAAATGAGCTGAGCATCGGTTTCAGTTATTGGTTGAGGAATAAATATTGCCATGACATCAGCGGAACTCATCTGCTCTTATTCAAATAGTGTCATGTGATCATTTGCTTCCACTTGAGAGGACAGATGTCCATCGCAAAGATGACATTGCCCGTGGTGAAGCAGTCCCTTGATACATCACTGGAGTGTCAGCTGAGGTGATGTGGTCAGGCTGTTGAGTGGGGACCCGGAACTTGTAACAGAGGCAAATATCGAAAAGACACCTACAGCCACTCCAAACTCAGGTGTAATTTACAGCATAACCTCAGCTACATCACAATGTTGGTTTTAAAAATTACAGGTATCGCAGTAAGAGCATAAGAATGTTCTGTGATTTCTTTGCAAAGGTCCTTTATTACTTAAAGAAGGTGGAATTCACAACTGTATTTGGAGATGAAGTGAGATTCGATGCCAATGGTGATCCTCTAGCAGCCTATGATCTCCTGAACTGGCAGCTGGCTGCAAATGGGAACATTAAGTATGTTAAAGTTGGCCAGTATGATGCATCCGTCGGTGCAAGGAAACAACTTGTCCTAGAGGAAGAACGCATAGTGTGGAGCGGAGGACAAAAAATAGTAAGGCATAAATATGTAAATACCTTATTCACTGCGACTTGACGATTGTGTGGCAAAAGTCACCATAGATGTAAGGATTATGTTCAGCAACAACTAATATTCACCACTGTAACAATGGGAAAGCTTAAGAGATGGACAAGCAAATGCTGTTCACATAGTGTGAGAGACAGAGATTGTGGATTCTCATCATAATGAGAGGAGCCCAGTTAGAAAAAAGATGGAAATATTCAGGCAGATATAAAGACAAAAGGGACAGATTTGGAAGTCGTACAGAGTGTAGTTGGATCTTGACTTTATGCAACATTATAAATCAGGTGGAAGTGAGTTGACAGCCCATTTTGCAATTCTCCCTATTTTGATGGACCTAAGAATCGATACCAATCTGCCAACTCGCTGCCTCCAATCTGCATCACACAAAGATGAGGTCTAGCCCAATGAGAATCAGAAACAAAATGAATCTGAACAAAAGATGAATGCAGATAGAGAGATGATGGCAAGAGAGATTTTGATGAGTCAATTTCTGGTGTTTCTAATGATTACTGCAATCTGCAACATACAACAGCAAAAGCTATTCTGTGTCAATATACAAGTCGTCAGTTTATTTTTGTACACATGACGGGTAATGAAACAAATGTCAGAACTTCTCTCCAGGTTAAACAAATCTTATTTGTAAACCAGCATAAAATGCACACGTAATAAAATGGAATCTTACTGTTCATTTCACATCCAGGTCATTGAGTCAAAGTGTAGTGAAGCCTGTCAACCTGGAACAAGGAAAGGAGCCAGAGCTGGGCAGCCAATTTGTTGTTACGATTGTATACCCTGTGCTGAAGGTGAAATCAGTAACCAAACTGGTGTGTATATCTATCTGTATACCTATCCATGCATGATTGTCTATCTATCCATTTATCTACACTTATTTAGCTATGTATCCCTATTTATCTATCTATCTCTATCTGTCTGCCTAATCACATATCTATGACCTTGAGGGCAAGTTATATGTTAATTGATTTCATGATCTATCTACTTGGATCAGTGATCTTATGGCCTTAAAGGCTGCTCCTTAGCAGTGTCATAATACATCATGTGGGTCTTACATTCACCCTTTTATTGAAAAGTATGAGGGTGAAATTACTCTTTGGAAAATATAGCAAAATGGAGCAGAATAAATTGGCAGTCTGTTTTCCACACCATCATAATCCCTTTCCCAAGGCTCCTTAATTTTCACGTGTAATGTTACATAAGAACAGAAGAAGTAAGAAATAGGAGCAAGAATTGGTCACATGGCCCCATGAACCTACAATACCATTCAATAATATCAGGGCTGATCTTCAATCTCAACTCCATTTTCCCATGTAGGGTGGATACAAATAGGATTCATTTCATTTGCGAAATGCTCAATTGAGCGGGAAGAAACTTAGAGGAGGTGCATATTGCACAGTTTATATCTGCTCAGAGGACAGGAAATATTCCAGAATGTAGATGAAGATGATCAAACTAAATGCCACAGTACATAGAAATTTCCAGATCATAGAATCCTACAGCGTAGAATGTGGATAATCAGTCCATTGTGTCTCTGCTGGTTTTTTGAAGATTTATCCAACTCATTACACACTCTTGCTCTATCATCAAGCCCTGAATTTCCCACGTTAAGTATTTACCTAATTCTTTGGGAAGTTAATATTGAATCTAATTTCAGACAGTACATTACCAATCATGATATATATTGTCACATTAAATAATACACCCTGCTTATGTTTTTGTCAATTCCATTAAATCTGCAGATGTTGAGTAGTGTTAACTCCCAGTGAGAACAGTTTCTCCTTCTTAAATCCACCAAAACTTTTCATGGTTTTGAACACCTGTATTAAATCTCCTCCTAATTTCTCTGCTTGAAGGAGAACAATCCTAGTTTTCCAAATCTCTCCATGTAACAAAAATATTTGAGCAGATAAGCCTGTACTTCGCATTGATGAGATTTGGGGACCAGCTGAGTAAGTAACCTGCCAGCATCTAAAAGCCACAGATAGGTTTAGCAATCCCATCCGAGTGTTTGTAACTAGTTTAAGTTGCAGCTGATCAATGGAAGAGCAAACCAATTCCAAACTGACAAATTTGAGTAAAGTTTGTTAACTTTCAAGTAAGTTTTTGGGTGTTCTGCCTAAAAGGTAAAACGCTTGACAAATCAGGTTAAACAGTCAGATAAAATTGGGGAAAATGCTTTCAAACCCTACTCAACATAGACTTGATGGACCGAATGACCTCCTTCTGTGCTGTAGGATCCTTTACTTCTACGCATCACACATCCTGATTGTTGAATGGGAAACATTGATTAGCAATTTACAATGGTAAAAGTTCTTCACAAAGCATTATCAAAGGTCATGAAGGGAAATCATGGGTGGCACGGTGGCACAATGGTTAGCACTGCTGGTGAGGTGCATTGGCCAGTGTAAGCAAACAAGCACTGGAGTGTGGCGACATGCAGATTTTCATAGTAACTTCATTGCAGTGTTAATGTAAGCCTACTTGTATCTGATAAATAAACTTAAACTTAATAACCAGGCTATTTGTTTGGGACAGCACTGTGGCACAGTGGTTAGCACTGCTGCCTCACAGCATCAGGGACCGGGTTCAATTCCGGCCTCGGGTCACTGTCTGTGTGGAGTTTGCACATTCTCCCTGTGTCTGCGTGGGTTTCCTCCGAGTGCTCCTGTTTCTTCCCACAGTCCAAAGATGTGCGGGTTAAGCTGATTGGCCATGCTAAATTGACCCTAGTGTCAGGGGATTAGCAGGTAAAATTTGTGAGCTTACAGAAATAGGGCCTGGGTGGAATCGTGGTCGGTGCAGACTCGAAGGGCTGAATGGCCTCCTTCTGCACTGTAGGGATACTATGATTCTAAGTTAGTGTTTTCGGGCTGGTTGTTTGTCTCCTGTTTGATAAATAGAGATAGATTTATGTTAAAATTTGTTGAAAAATATTCTGTGTTGTCTTCTGCAGATTCAGTGGACTGTTTGGCATGTCACTCAGATTACTGGCCAAACCTAAAAAGAGACACATGCATTCTCAAGGAAATTGAATATTTGTCATTTGGAAGCACCATGGGAATCATATTAACAACACTATCCTTAGCTGGTACTTGTATATCACTGGCTGTTATTGCTGTTTTCTACCATTACAAGAATACCCCAATTGTCAAAGCAAACAATTCTGAGTTAAGCTTCCTTCTTTTATTTTCATTGGTACTTTGCTTCCTCTGCTCCCTTCTCTTCATGGGTCAACCCACCATCTGGTCCTGCATTTTGCGACATACAGCATTTGCTATTATATTTGTCCTTTGCATTTCTTGCATCCTTGGGAAAACTATCATGGTATTAATGGCATTCAATGCAAGGCGTCCAAACAATGATGTGACAAAATGGTTTGGCCCTCTACAGCGAAGACTGTCCATATTTTCTCTGCCATCAATTCAAGTTGTGATATGTATTCTTTGGTTGACCTTATCACCCCCATATCCTGCAAAGAATACTGAACACAACAGTGCAACCATTATATTAGAATGTGATGTGGGGTCAGCAACAGCCTTCTATTCTGTGTTGGGCTACATAGGTTTACTATCTGCCATGTGCTTTGTTCTTGCATTTCTAGCGCGTGGGTTGCCAGATAGCTTCAACGAAGCAAAGTTTATCACCTTCAGCATGCTGATTTTCTGTGCCGTTTGGGTCACTTTCATTCCAGTTTATATCAATTCTGGAAAGGACACAGTAGCTGTTGAGATATTTGCCATATTGTCTTCCAGTTTTGGTTTGCTTACCTGTATATTTGCTCCTAAGGTTTATATCATTCTGGTGAAACCGGAACTGAACACCAAGAAAACTTTAATGGGCAGGCCACCCTCTAACAAACTTTGAATGCTAGAAGATTAATAAACTTTGGTATGTCCAAAAACCGAATTATACGAGTGTCCTGACTCATTTATTACAATGCTAAAGTTAGTATTTGTTACTTTTACATCATGGCTGTAGAATTGAGAAGATTCCTTGGAAAATGTATGAATGCAAATAAACAACAACATACATATGTGAGTGCTTGTTTAGTCTTCTCTTTCTCAATCCTATTTAAGCAGTGTGCTGGCAGGGTGATTTCTGGCAGCTCTGTGACGAGCATCTTCATTCCTGTCTATAGCTGTAAAAATTTAAATTGGACTGCAAAATTAGTGGCCTGCAAAAGAAGAAGTGTAGCCACTGATTGAATTTGAAGAAACCACAGCTATCAATCAGGCTTAGAGTTTTTGTAAACGATGTGGTTAGGAGCAATCGGGTACTTGAGAGATGCATTCAAGCATGAAGGGAAATGTAAATAAACACAGCAGACTGGAGGCTGAGTAGAAATGGACTGAACTGTCAAGGAAAGCCTGTTCCAAAGCACCACACTATAAAAATGAAAGAGATTAAAGGTTTTCATTGGAATAAAGAGGGTTTCAAAGTCCAAAATTTCTAGGAAGGCTCAGAGATTTCAAATACAAGCAGTCTGAACACATTTGGCCAAAGTGAACAGCTGTGCAGAAGGGAACCCACCCTCCCTCCTCCATGGGGACATTGACATTTCCTCTCTATCAGAGAACTTCAAAGGAGTCTGCTCACATCTGCAGCTTCTGACAGAGAGAAAGAGAAGTTCCTGTTGCAGAATGGAGTGCTGGTGTGATCTGAATGCCTGCTAAATATCCAGGGGGTTTGGATATTTAAGTGACCAGGTGGCAGGCAGGCAGGAATGGAGATATTAATCACAGAGCTGACTGAAATCACCATGGCAGGGGTGATCATCAGGTTTGCCAGCTTTGCTTCCAGGGAGGGCGAGGGGTTCAAGCTGCCTGCTCCCCTCTATTGTTCAGGCCTAAGGAAGTCCTCACTGAATATCCCACTTGTCGAAGCCAGAAATGTAGTTTCAGAGCCAACTGAGGACAGCAGTGCCTGTAGCAGTGGAAGTGATTGTGGCCACGAATTCTTATGCATCTGCCTCCTTGCAGACTGGAACAGTTGAACCCATTTTGTCATCCACTGTTGCATTAGACAAGTCACTGAGCCTCTGCATTCCGAGAGTTTAAGTTTATTCATTCATGTTAAAAGAAGGCTTACGTTAACTCTGCAATTAATTTACAGTGAAAATCCCCGAGGGAATTGAATAAATTTGATTCTCCCTTGCCAGAGATAAGCAGGTAGGGTGTGTGCTATGTCTACAGGGTGTAGCCGCTTTAAGAGGATGGGTCAAGTGATCCGGGGCAAGGGGTGACCTTCCCAGGAAACCTCTCCTACAGTCACTTGAGGGATAGAGTGCGAGAAGTACAGTTCTTCAATAAACCCTCTGGTTCCTGTGGTTTGCCTTTTCGAGTGACTTCTTTGGAGCAACCTTCCCGGTAGACTTAACAGTGAGAAAACAGCTCTGTGAGCATTCCAAGCAAGGTGCCATTGACGGGACGCTTGTCATGTTGCAGGCATCACATATCAACTCTTCACAATACTGAAATAGAAATGGACTCCACTCCATCAACGTCCTACTGCTGTGTGAACATGTCCAGTGCATCATACAGATCAGTGCCCAGTATCCTGGCAAGAGAGCTGATATACTGGATTTATCCTCAAGGAGGGTAATAGGAGTTGGCTCGGCTAGTCCCCGCTCCAGAGAAAATATCGATAGATAATAGAGCAAGGGTGTGTTATGAGCCAGGTTTAATGAGTCACTAAATTTCCATTTTTAAGAAGTAGTTGCCATGCAGTGGTCAATCCAGTGATAGATTTTGAATATCTGTCAACAGAGGAATATGTGAAAGTTTGAAACACAAAGGCTGCAGTGTTACCACCGTTCACGCCGGCGGGATTTTCCCATCTCGCTGCAGTGAACAGAGAATTGGCTGGGCGCCAAATTCTCCGACTTCACTGCAACGGGAGCATGGTGTGAACGGCCAGTAAGATCGCGCCCAAACTGCAGCAAGTCTGGCAGCATCTGCGGAAAAAGAAACAAATTATGCTGCAGGTCGATGATTTCTTATCAGAACTGCCGAGAAATTGTTTGGGAAGTTCATTTCAAAAAGAAAGAAAAGAAAAAGACAGAAAGAAAGAAACAGAACTTTCATTTCCTTACAAGGTTACACCCCTTTATTTTTGAAAAATTCATTTTCCAGCTTTCAAATGAGTGGAAATTTTGCAACTTAAACTTAAACAGAGCAAACTGCTGAAAAGTGCAAGGCCATGTTCCAGTGATGGTGAGAAATAAACAAATCCCACTCAGGTGTGTGTAAAGAGAGAGAATTCCCTGTAATCCAGACACTCATCAAAACTCATAACTGGAGAAATGTTGGAAGGTTTCTTCCTGATCATCAAACTTCCAAAGCTCATATTAAAGCAATGTGTGTGTTCATTCAAAATTTCCTGCTACTTCTTTCAGGAATCGAACCCCAGGCCCTGGCGGAGGCAGTACTGCTAACCACTGTGCACTGGTCATTATACTGAAGTTCCCCCCAAAAAAGATAAGGTGAAGCGCAAATTTGGGGACCATTTCCACTACTGACCATTTTGTGCCTCTCGCCCAAGTTTGATTTTACCTCCACTGTTTCCTGTCTTTGTCTGGCTCCATCAGCATGGATCACTATTTAGTTCTGAATTGTCTTCACTTCAGGAGCAGAGCTGAGTGGGAGTGAGCTGGAGAGCAGGCTGGGAAGGTAAGGGATATAAAAAACTTACCTCGGGGATTTGCGGCCTTCATTTCAGTGGGAGCTGAGTGGGAGCTAGCCGGAGAGCAGGCTGGGAAGGTAAGAGATATAAAAAACTTACCTCGGGGATTTGCAGGATTCCGATTCTGTGTGTTTTGACGGGGGGGAGACTGAAAAGTGATGTCACAGGAAGGCTTTGAGTTGATTGACTCATAGGGAATCTGCTAAATTTGAATTTGTGTTAAATTTGAAATTGCGTTAAATTACTGGTTATATGTTGCATTCAGATTGAGATAATAAGCAAAGAGTTAAAAAAAAAGTTAAATAATTTAAAAAAACAATTTGGTATTGTGTAATGAGGAGGAATTAATTGATGACCTCATAGTTAAGGATCCTTTTGGGAATAGTGACCATAGTATGATAGAATTCAAAATTCAGTTTGGGGTGAGAAAGTGGAGTCCCACACTAGCGTTCTGGAATTAAGCAAAGGAAATTACAGAGGCATGAGGACAGATTTGGCCCGAGTAGGGTGGGCAGGAAGGCTAAAAGGTAGGATAGTGGATAAATAGCGACAGTTGTTTAAGGAGATGCTCAATTCCTCATAACTAAAATATATCCCAGTGGGAAGAAAGATGGTAAGGGGGGTGAAAAAACATCCACGGCTAAACAAGGAGGTCAAGGACAATATAAAGACAAAAACTAAGGTATACCATATTGCGAAGGCCAGTGTCAGGCTGGAAGATTGGGAAACTTTCAAACATAAACAAAGGGATACTAAAAATGTAATAAAAAGACAGGTAAAGTACGAAAGAAAACTAGCGCAAAATATCAACAATGATAGCAAAATCTTCTATCGGTATATAAAAGGGAAGTGAGTCACTCAGATGAATGTTGGTCCTTTGGAAGATGAAAACGGAGAGTTAATAGTGTGAAAAACTGAAATGGCAGAAATGCTAAATCAATACTCTGTCTCAGTTTTTTACGGTGGAGGACACTAGTACCATTCCTATAGGAACAGGCAAATCAGAGGTAATAGAAAAGGTAGAACTTAGAACAATCAACATCAAATGGGAAAAGGTACTCAGCAAACTATTGGGATTGAGGGTGGACAAGTTCCCCGACCCTGGTGGCCTACATCCTAGGGTATTAAAGGAGGTGGCGGCGGAAATAGTGGTTCCATTGATTATAATATTCCAAAACTCCCTGGACACAGGAAAAATTCCAGTGGATTGGAAAAATGCTAATGTAACACCCTTATTCAAAAAGGGAGGGAGGCAAAATGTGGGAAATTACAGACCAGTTAGTTGTTGGGAAAGTGTTGGAATCAATTAGCAAGGAAGCAATATCAGGACATCTGGAAAGTCAAAACGCTGTACATCAGAGTCAGCATGGTTTTATGAAGGGCAAATCAGGTTTGACTAATTTTTGGGAGCTCTTCGAAGGTGTGACAAGCAAAGTGCATAATGGGGATCCTGTAGATCTAATATATCTGGACTTCCGGAAGGCATTTGATAAAGTGCCGCACAAAAGGTTAATTCACAAGGTTAGATCACATGGGACTAGCGGTGATCTAATCTTGTGAATTAACCTTCACAAGGTTAGATCACCTTGGATAGGTGACTGGCTGATGGACAGAAGATAGAGAGTCAGGATAAATGTTTTTTTCTCTGGATGTCAAAAAGTAACTAATGGGATACCACAGAGTTTGGTTGTTGGGCCCCAGCTATTTACAATCTATATTAACGACTTGGATACACGGATAGAAGGCTCTATAGCCAAATTTGCAGCTGACACATAAATGGGTGGGACAGTAAGTTGCAATGAGGAAATAAGAACCTTACAAATGGATAGAGATAGGTTAGGAGAGTGGGTCAAAATGTGGCAGATGGAGTTTAACATGGATAAGTGTGAGGTCATGCATTTCGGTGGGAGAAATGTGAAGGCGATGTTTGAGTCTCTCAGTTATAGTTCAGTAAAGGAGACAAGAGTTTATCTTCTTCATAAACTACCTTTATTTCTTTGATCCAACTCCACATACAATTCTCCTTCAACACTCAGTGCCACCTGTAACCCCTTTATATATCAGTCACTTCAATTGAACAATTGACATCAAATTAGGACTTACTTGGAAGGTCCGTTAACCCATTCCTAACAGGCGACTTATTATCTAATTGGGGAGAGACTTCAGGGTGCTCCGGTGCAGAGGGATCTGGGTGTCCTCATTCATGAGTCACAGAAAACTAGCAGCAGGTACAGCAGATAATAAAGAAAGTGAATGGAATGTTGGCATTTATAGCTAAAGGAATAGAATATCAAGGTACGAAAGTATTGTTGCAACTATACATGGCATTGGTGAGGCCACACCTGGAGTATTGTGCACAGTTTTGGTTCCCTTATTTGAGGGAAGATGTAGTGGCATTGGAGGCAGTTCAGAGGAGGTTCACTAGATTGATTCCAGAGATGAGGGGTTTGTCATATGAAGTGAAATTGAACAGTTTAGGCTGAGACTCTCTGGAATTTAGAAGAATAAGGGGGAATCAAATTGAGGTATATCAGATGGTAAATAGTATGGATAAAGTAGCTGTGGAGCGGATGCTTCCTCTTGTGGGGAATTCTGGGATGAGAGGTCATAGTCTTAGGATAAGGGGTAGCAAATTTAAAACAGAGTTGAGGAGAAACTACTTCTCCCAAAGGGTTGCGAATCTATGGAATTTGCTACCCCAAAGTGCGGTAGATGCTGGGACAGTGAGAAAATTTAAAGAGGAGTTAGACAGATTTTTAATTGGTAATGGGTTATGGGGAGAAGGCAGGAAAATGGGGATAAGGAGCATTTCAGCCATGATTGAATAGCGGCGCAGACTCGATTGGCTGAATGGCCTAATTCGGCTCCTATATCTAGTGAACTTATGAACTTATAAGATGTTAGTCACAGAGCTGCCAGAAATCACTGTGCCAAGACAGTGCTTAAATAGGATTGATAAACGGAAGAGTAAATAAACACTCGCATTTGTCGGTTGTCGTTTATTTGCACTCATACATTTTCCAAGGAATTTTCTTGAAGCTACAGCCATGATGTAAAAGTGACAAATACTAACTTTAGCATTGTAGTAAATAAAAGTCAGGATACTTGTATGCTTTGTTTTTGGACAGACCAAAGCTTATTAAACTTCTGGCATTCAAAGTTTGTTAGAGGGTGGCCTGCCCATTAAATTTTTCTTGGAGTTCAGTTCCGGTTTCACCAGAATGATGTAAACCTTAGGAGCAAATATACAGGTAAGCAAACCAAAACTGGAAGACAATATGGCAAATATCTCAACAGCTACTGTGTACTTTCCAGAGTTGATGTAAACTGGAATGAAAGTGATCCAAACAGCACAGAAAATCAGAATGCTGAAGGTGATAAACTTTGCTTCATTGAAGCTATCTGGTAACTCACGCGCTAAAAATGCAAGAACAAAGCACATGGCAGATAGTAAACCTATGTAGCCCAACACAGAATAGAAAGCTGTTGCTGACCCCACATCACATTCTAATATAATGGTTGCACTGTTATGTTCAGTATTCTTTGCAGGATACGGGGGTGATAAGGTCAACCAAAGAATACATATCACAACTTGAATTGATGGCAGAGAAAATATGGACAGTCTTCGCTGTAGAGGGCCAAACCATTTCGCCACATCATTATTTGGACGCCTTGCATTGAATGCCATTAATACCATGATAGTTTTCCCAAGGATGCAAGAAATGCAAAGGACAAATATAATAGCGAATGCTGTATGTCGCAAAATGCAGGACCAGATGGTGGGTTGACCCATGAAGAGAAGGGAGCAGAGGAAGCAGAGTACCAATGAAAATAAAAGAAGGAAGCTTAACTCAGAATTGTTTGCTTTGACAATTGGGGTATTCTTGTAATGGTAGAAAACAGCAATAACAGCCAGTGATATACAAGTACCAGCTAAGGATAGTGTTGTTAATATGATTCCCATGGTGCCTCCAAATGACAAATATTCAATTTCCTTGAGAATGCATGTGTCTCTTTTTAGGTTTGGCCAGTAATCTGAGTGACATGCCAAACAGTCCACTGAATCTGCAGAAGACAACACAGAATATTTTTCAACAAATTTCAACATAACTCTATCTCTATTTATCAACAGGAGACACACAACCAGCCCCAAAACACTTGCTTCCTTTCATGCCTTTTGGTAATGGTTTCTGAAGAACTTTTAACATTGTAAATTGCTACTCAATGTTTCCCATTCAACATTCAGGATGTGTGATACGTAGAAGTATAGGATCCTACGTCACAGAAGGAGGCCATTCAGTCCATCAAAGAACAAAGAACAAATAAAAATACAACACAGGGACAGGCCCTTCGGCTCCCCAAGTCTGCGTCGATCATGATGCCTACCTAAACTAAAACCGTATGCACTTATGGAGTCCATAATCCTTCCATTCTCATCCTATTCTTGTATTTATCTGGTTGCCCCTTAAATGCCGTTATCGTACCCGCTCCCATCACCTCCCTGGGCAGCGCGTTCCAGACATTCACCACCCTCTGTGTAACAAACTTGTCTCGCACATCTCCTCTAAACTTTTCCCTACGCACCTTAAACCTATGTCCCCTAGAACTTGACTTTTCTACCCCAGAAAATAGCACCTGACTATCCACTCTGTCCATGCCCCTCATAATCTTGTAAACCTCTATCAGGTCACCCCTCAACCTCCGTCGTTCCAGTGAGAACAAACCGAGTTTATCCAACCTTTCCTCATAGCTAATACCCTCCAGACCATTCAACATCTTGGTAAACCTCTTCTGTACTCTCTCCAAAGCATCCACATCCTTCTGGTAGTGTGGCGACTAGGATTGTACAGAATATTCTAAATGAGATCTAACTAAGTTTCTATACAGCTGCAGCATGACCTGTCATTTTTATACTCAATGCTCTGCCTGATGAAGGCAAGCATACCGTATGCGTTCTTGTCAACATTATCCACCTGCGTTGCCACTTTCAGTGACCGGTGGACATGTACGCCCAGATCTCTCTGTCTGTCAATACTCCTAAGGGTTCTACCACTTACTATATAATTCCAACATGCATTGGATCTTCCAAAATGCATGATCTCACACTTGTCCAGATTAAACTCCATCTGCCATTTCTCTGCCCAAGCCTCCAACAATATATATCTTGTTGTATCCTCTTCACTTTCTGCAACTCCACCAATTTTTGTGTTGTCTGCGAACTTACTAAACAGACCAGCTACATTTCTCTCCAAACCATTTATATTTACTACGAACAACAAAGGTCGCAGAGCTGATCCTTATGGAACACCACTAGTCACAGCCTTCCATTCAGAAAAGCACCCCTCTAATGCTGTCCTCTGTCTTCTATGGCCAAGCTAGTTCTGTGTCCATCTTGCCAGCCTTCCTCTGATCCTGTGTGACTTCACCTTTTGTACCAGTCTACCATGAGGCACCTTGTCAAAGGCTTTACCGAACTCCATGTATACAACATGTCTGCGTGGGTTTCCTCTGGTTGCTCCGGTTTCCTCCCACAGTCCAAAGATGTGCGGGTTATGTTGATTGGCCATGCTAAAATTGCCCTTAGTGTCCTGAGATGCGTAGGTTAGAGGGATTAGTGGGTAAATATGTAGGAATATGGGGGTAGAGCCTGGGTGGGATTGTGGTCGGTGCAGGCTCGATGGGCCGAATGGCCTCTTTCTGTGCTGTGGGGTTTTCTATGGTTTGAATATCCACTGCCTTTCTCTCATCTATCATCTTCGTCACTTCCTTAAAAAACTCGATCAAATTAGGGAGGCACGATCTCCCCTTCACGAAACCATGCTGTCTGTCACTAATAAGTCCATTTGTTTCCAAAGTTGAGTAAATGCTGTCCCTAAGAATCTTTTCTAATAATTTTCCTACCACAGATGTAAATCTCACCGGCCTATAATTTCCTGGATTATCCCTGCTGCCCTTCTTAAACACTTGAACAACATTGGCTATCCTCCAGTCCTCTGGAACTTCACTTGTAGCCAATGAGGATACAAAGGTTTCTGTCAAGGCCCCAACAATTTTCGCCCCTGCCTCCCTCAGTATTCAGGGGCAGATCCCATCAGGCCCGGGGACTTATCTACTTTAATGTTTTTTAATATGCTCAATACCGCCTCCTTTTTGATAACGACATGACTCAGTATATCTACACACCCCACCCTAGGTTCAAGCCTATGTTGCATAGGATTTGAAAGCATTCCCCCCAATTTTATCTGACTGTTTAACCTGATTTGTCAAGTGTTTTACCTTGTAGACAGAACATCCCAAACTCACTTGAAAGTTTACAAACTTTACTCAAATTTGTCAGTTTGGAATTGGTTTTCTCTTCCATTGATCAGCTGCAACTTAAACTGGTTACAAATAATCGGATGGGATTGCTAAACTTATTTGTGGCTTTTAGAGGCTGGCAGGTTACACGCTCAGCTGGTCCCCAAATCTCATCAATGCAAAGAACAGGCTTATCTGCTCAAATATTTTAGTTACATAGAAACATGGAAACATAGAAAAACTACAGCACAAACAGGCCCTTTGGCCCACAAGTTGTGCCGAACACATCCCTACCTTCTAGACCTACCTATAACCCTCCATCCTATTATGCTCCATGTACTCATCCAGGAGTCTCTTAAAAGACCCTATTGAGTTCGCCTCCACCACCACTGATGGCAGCCGATTCCACTTGCCCACCACCCTCTGTGTGAAAACTTACCCCTGACATCTCCCCTGTACCTACCCCCCAGCACACTAAACCTGTGTCCTCTCGTAGCAGACATTTCCACCCTGGGAAAAAGCCTCTGAGAGTCCACCCGATCTATGCCTCTCAACATCTTACACACCTCTATTAGGTCTCCTCTCATCCTTCGTCTCTCCAAGGAGAAAAGACCGAGCTCCCTCAGCCTATCCTCATAAGGCTAGCCACTCAATCCAGGCAACATCCTTGTAAATTTCCTCTGCACCCTTTCAATCTTTTCCACATCCTTCCTATAGTGAGGCGACCAGAACTGAGCACAGTACTCCAAGTGGGGTCTGACGAGGGTCTTATACAGCTGCATCATTATCCCCGGACTCCTCAACTCAGTCCCTCGATTGATAAAGGCCAGCACACCATATGCCTTCTTAACCACCTCCTCCACCTGCGGGGCCGATTTCAGAGTCCTATGGACCCGGACCCCAAGGTCTTCTGATCCTCTACAGTACTAAGAGTCTTACCCTTTCCAGGGTTGAGTGCAGGGCCAGGGAGATGGTGTCTGCTGTGCACTTGTTGCGGCGTTACGTAAAGTGCAATGGATCCAGCCAATCCGGGAGGCTGGAATTGATTCATGCCATGACTAACTTAAGAACGATCCCCTATCCTAATCCATCCCACTTTCCCAAAATCCCACAAACAACCCAACAGGGTTTTTTGGTTTTTACGCATAGTGAGTCTTCACCCAACATTGGGTGAATGCAGTGGTGGGTGATGTGGTCATTAAGTGGCGTGGTGGGTGATGTGGTCATTACGTGGAGAGATTTGCAAAACTAGGTTTGTTCTCCTTCAAGTAAAAAGATTCGGAGGAGATTTAATACAGGTGTTCAAAACCATGAAAAGTTTTGGTGGATTTAAGAAGGAGAAACTGTTCCCACTGGGGGTTAACACGACTCAGCATCTGTAGACTTAATGGAATTGACAAAAACACAACCCAGCTGAATTCTTTAATGTGACAATATATATCATGATCAGTAATACACTGTCTGAAATTAGATTCATTGTTAACTTCCCAAAGAATTTGAGTAAATACGTAATGGGGAAAATTCAGAGCTTGATGATAGAACAAGGGTGTGTAATGAGTTGGATAAATCTTCAAACAGCCATCAGAGATACAATGGACTGATTGTCCGCATTCTACGCTGTTGGCTTCTATGATCTGGAAATATCTATGTACTGTGGCATTTAAATTGATTATTTTCATCTACATTCTGCAATATTTCCTGTCCTCTGAGCTGATATAAACTGTGCAATATTTACCTCCTCTAAGTTTCTTCCCACTCAATTGAGCATTTCGCAAATGAAATGAATCCTATTTGTATCCACACCACATGGCTCAATATGCAATACACTGAAGCAAAATCAGTGACATGAGACAGCTGGAAACAGGAATTTAATGCCCTCTCTCAAGCGGATTTTTTGTTTGGAGGGGGTGCTATTGAATTGTGTGGGAGGGGATAGGTGGAGGCCCAACTGCCTTCTTGCTTCTTGAGACAGTTAATAGGCAGTTAATGCCACTTAATGACCACATCACCCACCACTGCATTCACCCAATGTTGGGTGAAGACTCACTATGCGTAAAACCCAAAAAACCCTGTTGGGTTGTTTGTGGGATTTTGGGAACGTGGGATGGATTAGGATAGGGAATCATTCATAAGTTAGTCATGGCATGAATCAATTCCAGCCTCCCGGATTGGCTGGATCCATTGCACTTTACGTAACGCCGCAACAAGTGCACAGCAGACACCATCTCCCTGGCCCTGCACTCAACCCTGGAACACCTAGATAACAAAGACACCTATGTCAGACTCCTATTTAGTGACTACAACTCAGCCTTCAGCACCATTATTCCCATGAAACTCATTTCCAAACTCCGTGGCCTGGGGCTCGGCCCCTCCCTCTGCACCTGGATCCTGAACTTTCTATTCCACAGACCACAATCAGTAAGGATAGGCATCAACACTCCTCCACAATCATCCTCAACACCAGCGCCCCACAAGGCTGTGTTCTCACAAGGCTGTGTCCTTATCTCCCTACTATACTCCTTATACACCTATGAATGTGTGGCCAAATTCCCCTCCAAGTCGATTTTCAAGTTTGCTGATAACACCACTGTAGTGGGTTGGATCTCAAACAACGACAAGACAGAGTCCAGGAATGAGATAGGGAATCTGGTGAACTGGTGTGACGACAATAATCCCTTCCTCAATTGTCAAAAAAACAAAAGAGATTGTCATCGACTTCAGGAAGCATAGTGGAGAACATGCCCCTGTCTACATCAATGGGGACGAAATAGAAAGGGTCGAGAGCTTCAAGTTTTTAGGTGTCCAGATCACCAACAACCTGTCCTGGCCCCCCATGCCAACACTATAATTAAGAAAGCCCATCAATGCCTCTACTCTCTCAGGAGACTAAGGAACATTGGCATGTCAGTAACAATTGTCACCAACTTTAAGGATGCACCTTAGAAAGCATTATCCCAGTTTGGTATGGCTTCTGCTCTGCCCAAGACAGCAAGAATCTACAAAGGGTCATGAATGAAGCCCAGTCCTCTTTCACATGTGAAAAAGTTTCTGACTATCCACTCTGTCCATGCCCTTCATAATCCTGTAAACTTCTATCAGGTCGCCCCTCGAGCTCCATCATTCCAGTGAGAACAAACCAAGTTTCTCCAATCTCTCCTCATAGCTAATGCTCTCCATACCAGGCAACATCCTGGTAAATCTTTTCCGTATTCTCTCCAAAACCTCCACATCCTTCTGGTAGTGTGGCAACCAGAATTGAACGATATATTCCAAGTGCGGCCTAACCAAGGTTCTATAAAGCTGAAACATGACTTGTCAATTTTTAAACTCAATCACCTGGCTGATGAAGGCAAGCATGCCATATGTCTTCTCCACCTGCGTTGCCACTTTCAGTGACCTGTGTAACTCTACACCGAGATCCTTCTGCCTATCAATATTCTTAACGGCTCTGCCATTTACTGCATATTTCCCATCCGTATTTGACCTTCCAAAATGCATTACCTCACATTCGTCCAGATCAAACTCCATCTGTCATCTCCCCGCCCAAGTCTCCAATCGATTTATATACTGCTGTATCCTCTGGTGGTCCTCATCGCTCTCCGCAAATCCAAAACCTTTGTGTCAACTGCAAACTTACTCATCAAACCAGTTACATTTTGCTCCAGATCATTTATATGTATTACAAACAGCAAAGGTCCTAGCACTGGTTCCCTGCGGAACGCCACTTGTCACAGCCCTCCATTCAGAAACGCACTCTTGCACTGCTACCCTCTGTCTTCTATGATCGAGCCAGTTCTGTATTCATCTCGCTAGCTCACTTCTGATCCCATGTGACTTCACCTTCTGCACCAGTCTGCCATGAGAGTACTTGGCAAAGCTCTTACTGAAGTCCATTTAGACAATATCCACTGTCCTACCCTGACCAATCATCTTCGTCACTTCCTCAAAAAACTTGACCAAGTTAGTGAGACACGATTTCCCTTTCACAAAACCATGTTGCCTCTCGCTAATACGTCCACTTATTTCCAAGTGGGAGCAAATCCTGTCTTGAAGAATCCTCTCCAATAATTTCCCGACCACTGTAATTTCCTGGATTATCCTTGCTATCCTTCTTACACAAAGGAGCAAGTTTGGCTATTCTCCAATTCTTTGGCTTTTGCGACCAAATAAACCTGTTGGACTTTAACCTGGTGTTGTTAAACTTCTTACTGTGACCTCCCCTGTAGCCAGTGAGGATGCAAAGATTTCTCTCAAGGACCCTTCAATTTCCTCCCTTGCCTCTCTCAGTATTCTGGGTATATCCCATCAGGCCCTGGGGACTTGTCTACGTTAATGTTTCTCAAGACTCCCAATACCGCCTCCTTTTTGATCTCAACATGGCCCAAACTATCTACACACCCCCATACGTATTGTGCACCAAGTCCTTCTTTTTGATGACTACTGACACAAAGTACTCATTTAATACCTCGCCGAAAGGACATTAGTGAACCAGGTGAGTGTTTCCAACAATCGACAATGGTTTCATGGTCTTCAGTAGGTTCTTAATTCCAGATATTTTTATTGAATTCAAATTCCACCCTCTGTCATGGCTGGATTTGACCCTGGGTCCCCAGAACGTTAACTGAGTTTGAAGCAACTTAGCATATCGCTTGCCCTCAAGGTCATAGATATGTGATGAGGCAGACAGATAGAGACAGAGAGGTAACTATAGATATATAGCTAAATAGATGTAGATAAATGGATAGATAGACAATCATGTATGGATAGGTATACAGATAGATATACACACCAGTTTGGTTACTGATTTCACCTTCAGCACAGGGTATACAATCATAACAACAAATTGGCTGCCCAGCTCTGGCTCCTTTCCTTGTTCCAGGTTGACAGGTTTCACTACACTTTGACTCAATGACCTGGATGTGAAATGAACAGTAAGATTCCATTTTATTACGTGTGTATTTTATGCTGGTTTATAAATAAGATTTGTTTAACCTGACATTTGTTTCATTACCTGTCATGTGTACAAAAATAAACTGATGACTGGTATATTGACACAGAATAGCTTTTGCTGTTGTATGTTGCAGATTGCAGTAATCATTAGAAACACCAGAAATTGACTAATCAAAATCTCTCTTGCCATCATCTCTCTATCTGCATTCGTCTTTTGTTCAGATTCATTTTGTTTCTGGTTCTCATTGGGGTAGACCTCGTCTTTGTGTGATGCAGATTGGAGGCAGCGAGTTGGCAGATTGGTATCGATTCTTAGGTCCATCAAAATAGGGAGAGTTGCAAACTGGGCTGCCAACTCACTTCCACCTGATTTATAATATTGCATAAAGTCAAGATCCAACGACACTCTGTACGACTTCCAAATCTGTTCCTTTTGTCTTTATATCTGCCTGAATGTTTCCGTCTTTTCTCTCATTGGGTCCCTCTCATTATGATGAGAATCCACAATCTCTGTCTCTCACACTATGTGAACAGCATTTGCTTGTTCATCTCTTAACCTTTCCCATTGTTACAGTGGTGAATATTAGTTGTTGCTGAACATAATCCTTACATCTATGGTGACTTTTGCCACACAAACTTCATGCCACACTGAATAAAGTATTTACATAATTGTGCCTTACCATTTTTTGTCCTCCGCTCCACACTATGCGTTCTTCCTCGAGAACAAGTTCTTTCCCTGCACCGACGGATGCATCATACTGGCCAACTTTCACATACTCAATGTTCCCATTTGCTGCCAGCTGCCAGTTCAGGAGATCATAGGCTGCTAGAGGATCACCATTGGCATCGAATCTCACTTCATCTCCAAATGCAGTTGTGAATTCCACCTTCTTTAAGTAATGAAGGACCTTTGCAAAGAAATCACAGAACATTCTTATATTCTTACTGCGATACCTGTAATTTTTAAAACCACCATTGTGTTATTTGAATTCACTACAGTGCTGAGAGTATGCTGAGGGTGGCTGTAGGTGTCTTTTAGATACTTGCCTCTGTTATGAGTTCTGGGTCCCCACTCCAGAGCCTGACCACATAACCTCAGCTGACACTCCAGTGATGTATCAAGGGACTGCTTCACCATTGGCGACATCATCTTTCAGATGGACATCTGTCCTCTCAAGTGGAAGTAAATGATCACATGACACTATTTGAATAAGAGTAGATGAGTTCCCCTGATGCCATGGTGCCACCTGACAGTAATTGATACTTAATTGGTCTCACAATAAAGAAAGCTTCCCATTTCTATAGTGCCTCTCCCAAGGTTTTTGGGTGCTATCTTTCCACCCATTACGCCACGCTCTCATTGCAACAAAGATGGAGATTTTGGTAACAAGGCAAATCTCCGCTCATTGGGATGGGATAAACCAGCTGGCGTGATAATCCAGCGGCAAATTCCGGCCAGGATTTCTCTAGATTCTCTGCAATCAATTACAAACTTTTGAAATGTTGTTCAATTTGTGATGTAAGAAACAAGGGAGACAATTTGAGTCCAGTGGACTCCCATAGGTAGCAATGAGGTAAATAACCAGATTATTAATTTTGGATAATACAGTAGTACAAAAGCAAAACACTGTGGATACTAGAAATCTGAGCTATGAAATAGTAGGCTGGATGATGGTGTAGTGGTAATGTCAGTGAGCTAATAATCCAGGCACCTAACTTAAATGCACTATGAACCTGAGTTCAAATCCCACTAAGAAAGCTGTTGGAATTCAATTTATAAATCAGGAATATAGAGTTAGTTTCAGTAATTGTTACTATGAAGCTATCATTTACTGCTGTAAAAATGTATCTGTCTCTTTAGGGAAGGAAATCTAACATTCCGGCCTACATGTGACTCCAGATCCACTGCAATTTGGTTGACTGTTAACTATCCTCTGAAATGGTCCAGCAAACCAATTTAGCTGAAGCAGAATTAGGGATCGGCAGCAAATGCTGGCCTTGCCAGAGATGCCTGCAACCTAAGGAAGAATTAGGAAAAAAGCTCAAAAAACTCAGCAGGTCAGGCAGCATTTGTGGAGCGAGACAGAGCCAACACTTCAGATCTCACATGATTTGTGAATGTAAGTTATCATTTTATAGAAAATACAACTTACCTGCCAAGGTTTAAGTTTTGAAATATCTGGACATGTTTTATTGACAAATGGCCCTTGGCCGTTTTTACACTGTAACATATTATGTATGGAATGGGCCACAGCATAAACAGCTCTATACGTATTATATGAAATTCGCAATTGTGATTCATCAGTGAATACGTTTTGGGCAACTGTTAAATCTTCTTGTCCAGTGCACTCATGTTCTAAAGGCCCAAGCCTTGTTTTCACTGTGCTGTTGTATGCTGTCCATGTGCAGTGAAACACAGCTTCCCAAAACTGCTTAATGAATTCATTGCCTGGATACTTATTTGGATGGAGCCTAACCAGGAACTGTTTAATCCCTGGAATATCAGTTCTACGAATTGCCCAGCCCAATGTCCCACCCATAACATCAGAATTGGCCGCTTTTGAAAGCAGTGCTGCTGTGCTCCAGGCTTCACTTGCCAACCATTGCAATCCAGTGACATTCTGGTGGACAAGTTCTTCCACCAAGAAGTTCAGGTCTATCTCTGGAGAAAAGACAAGAATCACTTTGACTTTTGTCTTCTTAATGAGTTCGACTTGGTGCAAGATTTTCTTCTTGTCATAAACTTTGGGAAGATATTCTGAGAAAGCAACGCAGGCTCCAATTTTAGTTACTTGTTCCACGAAGGCTGAAATTCCCAGGTGGCCATAATCATCATCGGATCCGAACGCTGCCAGCCAGGTCCAACCAAAATGTTTCACCAGCTGCACAAACGCTGCGACCTGGAAATAATCGCTGGGTACAGTTCGGAAAAAAGTGGGAAATTCCTTTTTATCGCTCAGGCACACGCACGAAGAAACATAGCTAATCTGTGAAAACATCAATAAGAGATTTAACTTTTATTTCAATACTTATATTATCTTCTAAAAAGCCCAGCCTTCAAACTGTTCATTCGTGAAGAAGCAGATTTTCAATTTGCTGCCACAACGTAAAACTGGCATTGCGGATTGGCCGACAGATAAATGATCTCACCTGATTGAATTTCCCCTGAATTCAATGGGAGTAAAATCCATCAGGGTCCTGTCATGCGGTCCACGGCATCAGTGTTATGCCTCACATCCTTTAAAAAGTATCTGGATGAGTACTTGGCACATCATAACATTCAGAGCTCTGGGTCAAGTAGTGGCAGATGGGATTGGATGGGAGTTCAGATGTTTGTAATGTGTCGGTGCAGACTCGATGGGCCGAAGTGCTTCTTCTGGGCTTCATGGTTCTGTGATTCTATGATTCTATGGACCTGTGGGAAAATTTAATCTTAGCATCCCTAACCGATTAGCTCACATCCACATTTGTAACAATAATGAGCCTCAAATTTGCCAAATTTGCAATGAAGGATAATGTGATGATGGCACAGAATCACAGAATTGTTATAGAGCAGAAGGAGGCCTTTGGTCCATTATGTCTGCACTGGCTCTCCAAACAAGCATCATGACTTAGTGCCATTTCTCTGCCTTTTCCCCATACTCCTGTACATTGTTTTTATTCAAATAATAATCTAATGCCCCCCCGAATGCTTCCATTGAACTTGCCTCTATCACACATTCAGGCAGTGCATTCCAGACCTGAACCACTTGCTGTGTGAAAATGTTTTCTCTCATATCAGATTTGTTGGTCCTTTCCTTATTTTAAGAAGATCCTAATCAACTCTGACCAGTGGAGAAAGGAGTGTCAAATGAATGCTTTCTGTCCTTTGTCGCTATTATTAATTATTGTAATTTGGCAGCTATAGTCTATCAAAAAATGTCTGACAGTTGGAATTTTTCCAGGTATCAGTGAGATGGATATTCGCATCTAGAAATAGATAACCTTTTTCTTTTAGAAATCCTTTGGCAGTGTCAACAAGTGCAGATTAAAGCTCTCTCTGCTTTGCCTTAACACTATACCTTAGGGCAAACCTTCAAAGATCAACAAACCAGTCTGACCCCCTTTTGTTTCCAGTAACAGATAACACGTGAGATTAGCAATAGGCGCCAGTGTGGACTCTGGGTTGTATCACACCAGGAACTGAAACTAAGAAACTATTCAATTTCACACAGAATGCTGACAACCAGAAAAGAGGGAAGACATTAATTCTGTTTCTGTGTATTCGATTTGAATACAAATTTCACAGCTGTTGCTTCACTTCGTCACTGAATTCATTTGTACACAAAGACACAAATTTATTTAGCAGGACTTGGACGTGTTCATCTCTCTACTTTAAGAATTCATTTGAGTGTTGATACCCAGTAACAACATTATGAGAGGAATTTAGAATGTAGAATTGTTTAAACTGAATATTGCCTGTATCTAATTTCATAAGTTGTATAGCTTTCCCTCCTTCTCTGAAATTCTCTTGCACCTCCTTCTGAAAATACAATTCCAAACCAGAAAGGTGGTCTCCAATATCTCAGCTTGTGTGAGCTTCAGTGCAGGCTGTGAGACTCTGTGAGACGCCAAAGCTGAATGCAATCCCATCTTTCCAACATCAGCTCTTGTCCCTTCTGGCAGGGCTCAGTAATGCAAGTCTGGGCAATATATCATTTCTACAAACAGTGCCAGCATGACTATTGCTGCAGCCCCTCGCCCTGCCAAAGCCCAGCTTGATTATAGATCATAAATTCATAAGATATAAGAGCAGAAGTAGGCCATTCAGCCCATTGAGTCAGCGCTGCCATTCGGTCATGGCTGATATGCTCCTTATCCCCATGTGATGCCTTCTCCCCATAAACCTTCAACTCATTACCAATTAAAAATCTGTCTAACTCCTCCTTAAATTTACTCACTGTCCCAGCATCCACTGCACTTTGGGGTAGCGAATTCCACAGATTCACAACTATTTGGGAGAAGTAGATTCTCCTCAACTCAGTTTTAAATTTGCTACCCCTTATCCTAAGACTATGACCTCTCATCCTCAAATGCCCCACGAGAGGAAACATCTGCTCCACATCTACTTTATCCATACCTCTTATTAACTCAGATCAAAGTGATCAAAACTTGGTGTTTCTTTGTCGATATGGCTCAGAAGGACTGAGGAATATTAAACTCAGGAGGAGGCCATTCAAACTTCTCAGAGCCACCTGGTCCATATTCAATAGATCTGTACCTCAAGTGCATTTAACTGTCTTGGTTCATGGCTTTAACAAAAAGTTAAATGTCAGTCTTCAAGCTTCAATTATCCGGGCATCCACAACCTTTTGGGGGAATGAGTTCTAAATTTCTGCTACACTTGACCTCCATGCTACTGGAAAAATCTTATGCTACGGGGGTATTTGTAGTCATCTTCAATCTCTCTTTACAACAATCTGACGTCCCTATTTGTTTCAAGAAGACAACGACCATCAATCCCAGTACCTAAGAAAAGCCAAGCAGCGTGCCTTAATGAATATCATCCGGTGGCTCTGACATCCGTCATTATGAAGTGCTTCAAAAGGCTAGTCATGGCATGAATCAATTCCAGCCTCCCCAACTTGCCTGGATCTACTACAGTTTGCCTACCACTGCAACAGGGCCATAGCAGATGTCATCTCCCTGGCCCTGCACTCAACCCTGAAACACCTAGATAACAAAGGCACCTATATCAGACTCCTATTTATTGACTACAGCTCAGCCTTCAACACCATTATTCCCACGAAACTCATCTCCAAACTGCATGGCATGGGCCTTGGCACCTCCCTCTGTAACTGGATCCTGAACTTCCTAACTCACAGACCACAATCAGTAAGGATAGGCAACAACACTTCCTCCAGGATCATCCTCAACACCAGTGCCCCTAAGGCGATGTTCTCAGCCTCTGGCTATACTCCTTATACACCTATGACTGTGTGGCCAAATTCCCCTCCAACTTGATTTTCAAGTTTGCCGACCACACCACGGTAGTGGGTCGGATCTCAAACAATGACGAGACAGAGTACAGGAGTGAGATAGAGAATCTGGTGAACTGGTACGGTAACAATAATCTCTCCCACAATTTCAACAAAATGAAGGAGATTGTCATCGATTTCAGGAAGTGTAAAGGAGAACATGCCCCTGTCTACATCAATGGGGGTGAAGTAGAAAGGGTCGAGAGCGTCAAGATTTAGGTACCCAGATCACCAGCAACCTGTCCTGGTTCCCCCCATGCCGACACTATAGTTAAGAAAGCCCACCAATGCCTCTACTTTCTCAGAAGACTAAGGAAATTTGGCATGTCAGCTATGACTCTCACCAACCTTCACAGATGCATCATAAAAAGAACTCTTTCTGGTTGTATCACAGCTTGGTTTGGCTCCTGCTCTGCCCAATACCGCAAGCAACTACTAAATGTCATGAACGTAGCTCAATCCATCACGCAAACCAGCCTCCCATCCGTTGACTCTGTCTACACTTCCCACTGCCTTGGCAAAGCAGCCAGAATAATTAAGGACTCCACGCACCCTGGACATTCTCTCTTCCACCTTCTTCCATTGGGAAAAAGATACAAAAGTCTGAGATTACATACCAACCGACTCAAGAACAGATTCATCCCTGCTGCCCGCAGACTGATGAATGGACCTACCTCTCATTAAGTTGATCTTTCTCTACACCCGAGCTATGACTGTAGCACTATATTCTGCATTCTCTCGTTTCCTTCTCATTGAACGGTATGTTTTGTCTGTATAGCGCACAAGAAATAATACTTTTCACTTCATGCTAATACATGTGACAATAATAAATCGAATCGAATCAAATCAAATCAAATCAAGTCAAAACAAATCAAAACAAATCAAATCAAATCAAATCAAACTGACAAACAGTTTCATGTTAAATGTTTTGTTGCTTACCATTGGTATTCCAAACAGCCCCACTGTCCTGGCAATTACTATGGATTGTGTGGAGCCCGCGTCGCCGATTACTGCATGCACTGATGAGCCTTCATTACATTTCAAAAATGTAACATTTTCCTCTTGACCATTAAGAATTATCAGGGCCGCTCGAATCGCCAAAGTTGGGGTGGCACAGGAATCATAAATCTTATAGCCCAGCGTGATGTTGGGAAGAAGCATCGGGTCATTATTAATTTCTTCAATAGCAAAGATCATCAGTTGAACCCAGCGAAAAGCTCTCAGGTTAAAACTGTCAGAAACAAAAGCATGGAAAAGGCACATACGCATAAGTATTTATGTATCTGGGTCTTTCATACACTGTTACACCAGCAAGGCATACTGAGAACATACATTTAATTTTTATTTTATATTTTCTATGCATTATTATCACAAGTAGGCTTACATTAACACCGCAGTGAAGTTACTATGAAAATCCCTAGTCGCCATACTCCGGCGCCTGTTCGGGCACACTAAAGGTGAACTTAGCATGGCCAATGCACTGAACCAGCACGTCTTTCAGACTGTGGGAGGAAACCGGAGCACCCGGAGGAAACCGATGCAGACACGAGGAGAACGTGCAAACTCCACACAGACAGTGACCCAAGCTGGGAATTGAACCCAGGTCCCTAGCGCTGTGAGGCTGCAGTGCTAACCACTGTCTCACTGTGCCGCCCATTATACAATGTAATTACACAATGATGTTTCTCAATCTCTCAAGAAATAATGAAGTAAGGGTATGAGAGTAACTAAAGCCGGTTAGTGAAATGAAAAATAAATGGTGCAGCTCATTTCTTTACTGTGTCAGATATGAATTTCCATTTATTTGATCGAGAAATTAACTTAGAGACAACTGAAATGTACATTCATTGTAAATGCTTCCCCTTCATAACAACATCTCCTTTGGCTTCAGGTCTGTGGCTCTGACTCCTGCCTCAATGCACTCCTTCCCTTTCTCTGCCTTCAGCCAGTTTGGACCTACTCTGTGGACTTTTTTCCTGAAATCTCTTTGAGTCTCTATCTGTCCCTTCATTTTTACTCAATAAGATCATCAAGAAGATCACACTCACTCTAAGCAGCTCGGTGTCTCTGGTCGTGTTTGGTAGGAAGTCTCAGCAGGTACTCCTCGATAATGAATGGGAAAAATGCCACTGATGATGATGTCCCCATCTTGTGCGAGTTCTGGCAAATTAAATCTTCCTTGAAGTCTGCAATTTGGATTGTCTTTGGCAAACACACAGGCCACCAAACCAAGTAGCACCCACCACAGCAAATACATTGCAATTGTCACTGGCAGAGTCAGCTGCTGGACAGTTACAAACAGAGCAGGTTTCTTTTCTTATATTGAGTTATTATTGACAGCTGAACAAGCATCAAAAACATAATTAAAACAACAGAAATCCCACGTGTCCTTCAGGTTTAGCAACCCCTGCAGCACTGTCTGATAATTGTGTTCCATTGTCTGCACCTAAATTAGTTTTAACTTTGTTCAAATTACCTTGAGTCAATGGAAACAATTTTGGGGAATTAAGCTGATTGCAGTAATGAAAGGATTCTTTTTCCTGTAATTCCACTCTGTGCAATGAGAATGGTAAACATGGAAGAACAAATTATTTGCTAAATAATGAATGCTCCATATGTAGTTTGTGAAGTATATTTACTTTGATAGGATTTTTCCCTTGTTTTCTTCGTTGATGGCAAGTTTCAGCGTGAAGAATCAGGGAACAAGAATTGAAGGTCTAGTTCATTGGGCATTAGCGGGTGCGGGGAGGACCCGGGAATTTCTGGCCTTGGGCGAGTGTGGCCGGGAAATCCCATTATGTGAGCTTAAAATCTATTCTTGTGCTTGAGGGTGGAAGGTAGCCACAACTCCCATCCAACGCTTAAAGGATGCAAGTGCCATAAGAACATAAGAGCTAGGAGCAGGAGTAGGCCGTCTGGCTCCTCGAGTCTGCTCCACCATTCAATAAGATCATGGCTGATCTTTTTGTGGACTCAGCTCCACTTACCCACCCGCTCACCATAGCCCTTAATTCCTTTACTGTTCAAAAAATTATCTCTCCTTGCCTTAAAATCATTCAATGAGGTAGCCTCAACTGCTTCACTGGGCAGGGAATTCCACAGATTCACAACCGTTCAGGTGAAGAAGTTCCTCATCAACTCAGTCTGAAATCTGCTTCCCCTTATTTTGAGGCCATGCCCCCTAGTTCTAGTTTCACCTGCCAGTGGAAACAAGCGCCCTGCTTTTATCTTATCTATTCCCTTCATAATCTTATATGTTTCTATAAGATCTCCCCTCATTCTTCTGAATTCCAATGAATATAGCCCCAGTCTACTCAGTCTCTCTTCATAAGCCAACCCTCTCAACTCCGGAATCAACCTAGTGAATCTCCTCTGCACCCCCTCTAGTGTCAGTATATCCTTTCTCAAGTAAGGAGAACAAAACTGTACACAGTACTCCAGGTGTGGCCTCACCAGTATCTTATACAGCTACAACATAACCTCGCTGTTTTTAAACTCCATCCCTCTAGCAATGAAGGACAAAATTCCATTTGCCTTCTTATTTACCTGCTGCACCTGCAAACCAACTCCTTGTGATTCATGTACAAGGACACCCAGGTTCCTCTGCACAGCAGCATGCTGCAGTTTTTTACCATTTAAATAATAGTCCATTTTGCTGTTATTCCTCCCAAAATCAATGAGCTCACATTTACCAACATTGTACTCCATCTGCCAGACCCTTGCCCACTCACTTAGATTATCTAGATCCCTTTGCAGACTTTCAGCTTCCTCTGCACACATTGCTCCGCAACTTATCTTAGCGTCATCTGCCAATTTTGACACTCTATATGTGGTTCCCAACTCCAAATCCGCACTGATCCCTGAGGCACACCACTAGCCACTGATCACCAGCCAGAGAAATGCCCATTTACCCCCACTCTTTGTTTTCTGTTAGTTAACCAATCCTTTATCCATGCTAATACATCACCCATAACACTGTGCACCTTTATGTTATGGAGCAACCTTTGGTCAAATCCAGATACACCACATCCACAGGTACCCCATTGTCCACCGCACACGTAATGTCCTCAAAGAGTTCCACCAAATTAGTCGAACATGACCTGACCTTCATGAACCTATGCTGCGTCTTCCCAATGGGATAATTTATGTCCAGATGTCTCGCTATTTCTTCCTTGATGATAGATCCAAGCATTTTCTTTACGACAGAAGCTAAGCTAACTGGCCTATATTTTCCTGCCTTTTGTCCATCTCTTTTTTTAAAGAGTGGTGCCACATTTGGTGTTTTCCAATCTGCGGGAATCACCCCAGAGTCCAGCAAATTTTGATAAATTACCGCTAGTGCATTTGCTATTTACCCCGCCATCTCTTTTAGTCCCCTGGATGCATTCCATCAGGGCCAGGAGCCTTACCTACTTTTAACCCCATTAGCTTGCCCAACACAACCTTTTTAGTGATAATGATAGTTTATCGGTCCTCACCTACCATAGCCTTCTTGCCATCAATTTTTGGGATGTTTTTTGTGTCTTCCACTGTGAAGACCGACACAAAATACCTGTTCAATGCCTTGGCCATTTCCTGTCTGCTCCCTCAGTTTCCAAAGTGTAAATTCTTATTACATATTGCATTCCCCTTCTCATCCTCTGAAGGACCATTGTCAACTTTAACCACCCTTTTCCATTTTATATATTTGTTGAAACTTTTGCTATCTGTTTTTATATTCTGAGCTAGTTTACTCACATAATCTATCTTACTTTTCTTTATAGCTTTTTTCGTGGCTTTCTGTTGACCTTTAAAGATTTCCCAATCCTCTAGTTTCCCACTAATCTTTGCCACTTTGTATGCCTTTTCTTTCAATTTGACACTCTCCTTTATTTCCTTAGATATCCATGGCTGATTATCTCTTTCCCTACTGTTCTTCCTTATCACTGGTATATACTTCTGCTGAACACTATCATTTTGAAAGTCCTCCACTGTTCCTCAATTGTCCCACCATAAAGTATTTGCTCCCAGTCTATCTTAGGCAACACCTCTCTTATTCCATTGTAGTCTCCTTTGTTTAAGCACAAGACACTGGTATTGGATTTTACCTTCTCATGCTGCATCTATATTTTAAATTCAACCATACTGTGATCGCTCCTTCTGAGAGGATCCCTAACTGTAAGATCATTAATTATTCCTGTCTCATTACACAGGACCAGATCTAGGATAGCTTGCTCCCTCGTATGTTCCATCCTTGGGATATATCGCTGACGCTAGTTGATAGATAATTAAAGACTGTGGGGTGTTCTATCCTGCTTAGCACTCCTCCCTTGATCATATCACCTAAAAACTGATGGATTATCCCACTGCTATTTGTTGACCCAAAATGTTTATCAATGCAACGACAGACAACAGGGTGGGAATGTTCTGGCTGATCACGCCAGTGGGATTCTCTGGTCCCGCTGCAGTGAACGGAGATTTGGCTGAGCGTCAAGTTCAATGTCCTTGTTTGCAGCGGCAGTGGGGCCGGAATGGCTGGAAAACTCCAGCCCACATTTCAAATTCAGAACAGACTGGGAATGCCCAGCAGGTCTGGCAGCATGTGTAGGGAGAAGAAGAGAGTTAATGGCCCAGATTTCCCCTGTGTCTCCTCACCCGACCTGGGAATGAAAAACTGGGCCAATGTTTAAGGTCTGGGATCTTTAATTAGAACTGAGAAAAGTGAGAAATGCAACAGATTTTGAGCAGGTGAAAAGGGGAGGGTGGGAACAAATGATAGGACAGAGGGCAGGAGAGATTAAATGACAAAAGGTTTCATGGTGCAAAGGGAGAGAGTGTGGGAATGGGACAAGAAAAAAAATGTGAAGGCAATGTAAATAGAAACAAAATTATAATTGTTAATGGTAATTATAAATGGTTTTGGGAGCAGAAAAAACCAAATGGTTTTGGGAGCAGATATCCACTCCATCTGATGAAGGAGCAGGGCTCCGAAAGCTAATGGCATTTGCTACCAAATAAACCTGTTGGACTTTAACCTGGTGTTGTTAAAACTCTTACTGTGTTCTTCCATTGAGCTAATGTCTAATCCAATTTACTACCTCTCCATGTATACCTAGCGACTGAACCTTCCTAACTAACCTCCCATGCGGGACCTTGTCAAAGGCCTTACTGAAGTCCATGTAGACAACATCCACTGCCTTCCCTTCATCCACTTTCCTGGTAACCTCCTCGAAAAACTCTAATAGATTGGCTAAACATGACCTACCATGCACAAAACCATGTTGACTCTCCCTAATAAGTCCCTGTCTATCCAAATATTTGTAGATCCTATCTCTTAGTACTCCTTCCAATAATTTACCTACTACTTACGTCAAACTTACCGGCCTATAATTTCCTGCATTACTTTTTGATCCTTTTTTAAACAACAGAACAACATGAGCTATCTTCCAATCATCCGGCACCTCACCGGTGGATACCGACATTTTAAATATATCTGCCAGGGCCCCTACAATTTCAACACTAGTCTCCTTCAAGGTCCGAGGGAATACCCTGTCCGGTCCTGGGGATTTATCTACTCTGATTTGCCTCAAGACAGCAAGCACCTCCTCCCCTTTAATCTGTATAGGTTCCATGACTTCCCTACTTGTTTGCCTTATTTCCATAGACTCCATGCCAGTTTCCTTAGTAAATACGGATGCAAAAAACCCATTTAATATCTCCCCCATTTCTTTTGGTTCCATACATAGCCGACCACTCTGATCTTCAAGAGGACCAATTTTATCCCTTACTATCCTTTTGCTCTTAATATACCTGAGGAAGCTCTTAGGATTATCCTTCACCTTGCCTGCCAAAGCAACCTCATGTCCTCTTTTAGCCCTCCTGATTTCTTTCTTAAGTAGTTTCTTGCCCTTTTTATACTCCTCAAGCATCTTATTTGCTCCCTGTTGCCTATACATGTCATACATCTCTCTCTTCTTCTTTATCAGAGTTCCAATATCCCTCGAGAACCAAGGTTCCTTATTCTTATTCACTTTGCCTTTAATCCTGACAGGAACATACAAAGTCTGCACTCTCAAAATTTCTCCTTTGAAGGCCTCCCACTTACCAATCACATCCTTGCCAGAGAACAGCCTGTCCCAATCCACGCTTTTTAGATACTTTCTCATTTCTTCAAAGTTGGCTTTTTCCAGTTTAGAACCTCAACCCGAGGACCAGATCTATCTTTATCCATGATCAAGTTGAAACTAATGGCGTTATGATCACTGGAACCAAAGTGTTCCCCTACACACACTTCTGTGACTTGTCCTAACTCGTTTCCTAATAGGAGATCTAATATTGCATCCTCTCTAGTTGGTACCTCTATATATTGATTTCGAAAATTTTCCTGAGCACATTTTACAAACTCTAACCCGTCTAGACCTTTAACAGTATGGGAGTCCCAATCTATATGTGGAAAATTAAAATCCCCTACTATCACAACTTTATGTTTCCTGCAGTTGTCTGCTATCTCTCTGCAGATTTGCTCCTCCAATTCTCGCTGACTAATGTGGTCATACCTTTCCTGTTTCTCAGCTCCACCCATATGGCCTCGGTAGACAAGCCCTCTAATCTGTCCTGCCTGAGCACTACTGTAACATTTTCCATGACTAGCAATGCCACCCCCCCCACCCTTCTTCCCTCTGCCTCTATCCTGCCTGAAACATCGGAACCCTGGAACATTGAGCTGCCAGTCCTGCCCCTCCTGTAGCCAAGTTTCACTAATGGCTATAATGTCATAATTCCATGTGTCAATCCACGCCCTCAGCTCGTCTGCCTTCCCCACAGTACTCCTGGCATTGAAATAGACACACCTCAAAAGATTATTACCACCACTCACAACCCTTCTATTTGTGAATTTGCATGAACTATTAACATCATTTATTTTCCAATATATATCCTTACTGAGCAGTCTCGAGTCACTAGTACCTACAAATGGCAGGTGAATTAGAATCCTTGGACCCTTTCAATAAGGAAAATGATCATGGAGTTCTTATGCCAAGCATTTGGAGTACTTTGTACAAGTGAATAAAATTGCAAACAAGTTGCTTATAACAGCTTTCCTCAGTACAGCAGGATGTAAAAACTTCAATTTGCTCCAGAATTTGATTCATCCAGCAAAGGCAGCAACCAAAACTTACAATTACTGACAAGCATCCTTGAAGATCATTACTCTCCAAGACCATTGATCATCACGGAACAGTTCAGATTCCACAGAAGGAATCAAGTGGAAGTAAAAAGGTTGGCACAACACTGTGAGTTTGGTGAGACATTGGAAGATACTCTTCATGATTGTCCAGTTTGTCATCTCCAAAAGGAGGCTATCCAAAGAAGATTGCTTACTGAACAAGAGGATATGGAAGATGGACAGGGCTTTTAGGATTTTCTTGCTTCATCCCATGTTGGCATGGCAACTTAGATAGCTTTTTGTTCTATACTTTTTTTCATAATATTATCAATTGCATTGCCATTATTGCATTACCATTACCAAATGTTCCTAACTCATCGTTCTTTGCAAATAATTTTTACAATTTTTTAAACATTCTGCAGAAGCATCGGTGATAAGTATTGCGAGAAATATTTTCAAAATGTCTACATTTGGAAATGTTGCCTGATTCATTCTAACTTTTCTAAACTCTACATTAAGTTGATCTTTCTCTATGCACTAGCTATGACTGGAACACTACATTCTGCACCCTCTACTTTCCTTCTCTATAAAAGGTATGCTTTGTCTGTATAGCGTACAAGAAACAATACTTTTCACTGTATACTAATACATGTGACAATAATAAATCAATTCAAATCAAATCAAAGCAAAGCAAAGCAAACAATCACTTACTAGTTTGTACAAATCCGCTGATGATCTTGAAGCTCAGAGCGAATCATTATTGATGAAATGAATGAATTGCTTCACTTCACCTTCAGAACAATTTTGTTTATCTTCTCTTGATAGAATACATTTAATTACGGTGTATTTTAGAACCCTCATCCAAACTTCTTTCAAAAAACATGTAAAATAAATCAACTGTTTTCTTCAGAGATTCATTTCTACTCTGCAATTGCAGCATTATTGTGTCATTAGTAACATTGGCAGTCTCAATGATGATCTTCTCTTTCCCTTTTAAAGTAATTTCATTGTACCTCATTGCATTAAAAAATAACTTCCAGCAGCTTGTTGGCTTCCCATCATCAGAGGGACATGTATTTTTTGTTGATGCTAGTGCATCATCTTCGACCGAGCCATAGTCACTTTGGACTTCTATGACAAAACTTTTCAACTGAGCTTAACAATTGTGCAGCATTCAAAAAGTCATATCAACATTTTGCAGTGATTTTCTAGGGAATTAATTCTTTCATGTAAATGGTTCCACAAAGGAGTAAAAACAAAGAGAACAGTACAGCACAGGTAAAAGGCCCTTCGGCCCTCCAAAACAGCAGTATCATGCTTTTCAAATTTCTCTGCTAAGGATTTTGCTTCAGCTTTCACACATAATGTTTCTGAACTGATGCAGCTGTGTCTAATAATGTTTCCTTTATATCAGCAAAATTCATTTTCAAAGCCTGAACAGCATCTGCATGAGTGGACCACCTGGTGTCACAAATTCTTTTGGCAATCAAATCTTTTCCAATTGCCTACTCCAAATGTGATTGCAATATATTCCACCAATGCGTGGAATTCAAAAGAAAAGGCACACACATTTTGAACAAAGTCAATAAAATGTACAGCGCACTCACAGGATTCAGCCGCAGCATTGCAGGTTAAATTCAAGGAGTGACTGGAGCATGCAATGAATAATTTGTGGCTTACATTGTTCAGTCTTGCTTATAGATCTGCCACATTTGCGGCATTATCAAAGCTTTGCCCACAATTTAAATTTGCAATAATTTCCAAGACAGTTGTCTCCAGACACTCAGTAGTGTGAGATTGTAGCTTCACCATCGCTGGTCACATGCCTCAAAGCTGGTGTTGAACCAATAGTACTTGGCATTTTTTAGTTCTTTAGTGAATTGGTTTTTGAACCGCTCTGTCAGTATAGTCGTGAATTCATCACAGGTTTGGTGCATTAAAAAGTTGATCTCCCCTGAGCCACCATATTGATAACTTTTCAAATGCTCTTTGAGAAGTTCATCAAATTGACTGAGATATTCAAGGCAGGATTTAAAAAAATTACCTCTTTGATTTGGCAATGATGACTCAGCATGTCCTCTTCGAGGTAATCCCAAAGAAAACAGCAGTCTGACTGCAGAAACAACACAACTCAGCACTTTCCTTTTCAAACTGATCTGATAACACAGAATCAATTCTTCCAGATAATTGATGGGGGCTTTAGCAGCGCAGCGGAACAGGAGTCTCAAGCGAAGGCTGTGTAATGGGCTTCCCATTGGGCACCATGGCCTCTGTGAGTCTCCAAGTATCGGAATTCTGCTGCTGTCAGTTCTGTGCTGATTGCTGGCGTGGACCTGCATAAATTATTCAAATTCTCATTTAAATACAATTTGAGTCCCATTATCAGCCCAGGACTGAAATCTCCGGGCCTGCTAGCCTTTACCACCCGCCAGGAGTGTTTCGCTCCAATGGGGTTTACAACAGCTCCCCACATGCAGAGAGTTGGCAGCTCATCTCTGCTGGAGTGAAGGTGGGCCATTGAGGCCTCCCACACCACTGAGAGTAAGGAGGAATCCCCCTGGGCATTGCCAGCCTGGCAGTGCCAGCCTGCACCCCCGGTACTGCCTAAGGGGCAAAGTGGCAATGCCCAAGGGGGCATCTTGGCACTGGCCAACGGGCATTGGGCATGCCAAGGGGGTGTGGCCTAATAGGAGGTGGGACATAATGGGGGGCTTCTGGGAGGTAGATCAGTGGGGGTGGGTGCCCTGTTGCCACTCTGCACCCTGCAGTGACAGAGGGAGGGAGGCCAGCGATCGGGGCTGGACATCATGGCGGGGGTGGGGTTGGACTGCCGGGCAGGGGGAGACATGAATGGGTGGGGTGGGGGGTCGGAGCTGCCGGTAGGTGATGGGGGTGCCTGATGATCGGGACAGTTGGGAGGGGGGAGATCGAGGTGGACTGGGGGTGTTAGGGAGTGGAGGCTGGCCCGGACATGGGGGTGCAGTGATCAGAGCCTGTGGTGGTCTGAGTGGCAACGATGTGGGGTCTTGAGGCTGGCCAGCGATTCAGCTGTCCAGCAATCAGGATGACGGCAGTGCGAGACTACTGCGCATGCACTGGTCTTGGCGCTGATAGATTGGCGCATGCGCAGTGGCTCACTCAGCCGGCCTCTCCAGTAGGAATGGGCCCCGCCCCCTGACTTTCCAATGATTCATGAGTGTGGGAGATTCATTTTGAAACTCCCGCTGGCTGGCCAGCATTTATTGCCCATCCCTAATTGTACTTGAGAAGGTGATGATGAGCTGCCTTCTTGAATCGCTGAAGTTCATGTTCTGTGGGTTGACCCACAATGCCGTTAGGGTGGGAATTCCTGGATTTAGACCCAGCGACTGCGAAGAAACGGTGATATATGGATGGTGTCAAGCTTCTTGAGTGTTGTTGGAGCTGTACCCATCCAGGCAAGTGGGGAGTATTCCATCACAGTCCTGACTTGTGCGTTGTAGATGGTGGATAAGCTCTGGGGAATCAGGAGGTGAGTTATTCACCGCAGTATTCCTGGCTTCTGACCTCCTCTTGTAACCACTGTTTTTATGTGGTGCGTCCAGTTGAGTTTCTGGCCAAAGGTAACCCCAAAGATATTGACAGTGGGGGATTTGAATGTTAAGGGGCGGTGGTTAGAGTGTATCTTATTGGTGATGGTCATTTCCTGGCATTTGTGTGGCATAAATGTTACTTGCCACTTGTCAGCCCAAGCCTGGATATTGACCAGATCTTGTTGCATTTGAACATGGATTGCTTCAGTATCTGAGGAGTCATGAATGGTGCTGAACATTGTGCAATCATTGGTGAACATCCCCACTTCTGACCTTATGACGGAGGGAAAGTCTTTGATGAAGCAGCTGAAGATTGTTGGGCTTAGGACACTTCCCTGAGGGACTCCTTCAGAGATATCATGAAGCTGAGATGACTGACCCTCCACAACCGCAACCATCTCCCTATGTACTAAGTATATGACTCCAACCAGCGGAGAGTTTGCCTCCTGATACCCATTGATTCCAGTTTTGCTAGGGCTCATTGATGCCACACTCGGTCAAATGTGGCCTTGGTGTCAGGGGCAGTCACTCTCACCTCTGGAATTCAGCCCTTTTGTTCATGTTTGAACCAAGGCTGTAATGAGGTCAAGAGCTGAGTGACCCTGGCGAAACCCAAAATGGGTGTCACTGAGCAGGTTATTACTAAGCAGGTGCTGCTTGATAGCACTGTTGATAACCCCTTCCATCACTTTACTAATGATTGAGAGTAGACTGATTGAGCAGTAATTGGCCAGGTTGGATTTGTCCTGCTTTTTGTGTACAGAACATAACTGGGCAATTTTCCATATTGTTGGGTAGATGCCAGTGTTGTAACTGCACTGGAAGAGCTTGGCCAGGTGAGCAGCAAGTTCTGGAGCACAAGTCTTCAGTACTATTGCCGGGATGTTATCAGGGTCCATTGCCTTTGCAGTATCCAGCGACTCCAACCGTTTCTTGATATCACATGGAGTGAATCGAATTGGCTGGAGACTGGCATCTGAGATGCTGGGGACCACTGGAGGAGGAGGAGATGGATCATCCACTCGGCCCTTCTGAAGATTGCTGCAAATAGCCTTATCTTTTGCACTGTTGTGCTGGGCTCCCCCATCATTGAGGATGGGGATGTTTGTGGAGCCTCCTCCTCCAGTGAGTTGTTTAATTGTCCACCACTATTCATGACTGGATGTGGAAGGACTGCAGAGCTTAGATCTGATCTGTTAGTTAGCTCTGTCTGTTGACCACTGCAAGGCAAATACTTTTTAAAATGGAAATTTAGCGATTCATTAAACCTGGCTCATAACACACCCTTACTCTATTATCTATCGATATTTTCTCTGGAGCGGGGGCTGGCCGAGCTGGGAATTTTCCCAACTCCTGTTACCCGCCTTGAGGATAAATCCAGTATATCAGCTCTCTTGCCAGGATACTGGGCACTGATCTGTATGATGCACTGGATATGTTCACACAGCAGTTGGACGTTGATGGAGTGGAGTCCATTTCTAGTACAGTATTGTGAAGAGTTGATATGTGATGCCCGCAAGGTGACAAGCATCCCGTCAATGGCACCTTGCATCATAGAGAAGCATGCAATCCTCACAGAGCTGTCCCCTCACTGTTAAGACTTACAGTACCGGGGAGGGAGCTCCAAAGAAGTTACTTGGAATGTCAAGCCACAGGAACAATAGGGTTTATTGAAGAACTGTACTTCTCGCACTCCATCCCCTGAGTGGCTGTAGGGGAGGTTTCCTGAGCAGGTTACCCCATGCCCCGAGCCACCTGACCCATCCTGTTAAAGGGGCTACATCCTGTATACATAGCACTCACCCTATCTGCTTATCTCTGGCAAGGGAGAATCAAACTTATTCAACCCCTTAGGGGATTTTCACAATAAATTAATTGCAGTGTTAATGTAAGCCTACTTGTGACACTAGTGAATAAACTTGAACCCTCGGAATGCAGAGATTCAGTGACTTATCTAATGCAACAATGGATCACAAAATGGGATCAACTGATTCAATCTGCAAGGAGGCAGATGCATAAGTGTCACTTCCACTGCTACAGGCACTGCTGTCCTCAGTTGACTCTGAAACGACATCTCTGGCTTCCACAAGTGGAATATCCAGTGAGGACATCCTTAGGCCTGAACAATACAGGAGAGCAGGGAACTCGAACCCCTTGCCCTGCCTGGAAGCAAAGCTGGCAAACCTGATGATCACCTATGCCATGGTGATTTCAGTCAGCTCTGTGATTAATATCTTCATTCCTGCCTGCCTGCCACGTGGTCACTTAAATATCCAAACCCCTTGGACATTTAGCAGGCTTTCAGATCACACCAGCACTCCATTCTGCAACAGGGATTTCCCTTTCTCTCTGTCAGAAGCTGCAGATGTGAGCAGACTCCTTTGAAGTCCTCTGACACAGAGGAAATGTTAATGTCCCTGAGGAGGAGGGAGGGCAGGTTCCCTTCTCCTCAGCTGTCACTTCGGCCAAATGTATTCTGACTGCTTTGATTTGATGCCTCCGAGCCTTCCTAGAAATTTTGGACTTTGAAATCCTCTTTACTCCAATGAAAACCCTTAATGTCTTACATTTTCATAGCGCAGTGATTTGAAACAGGCTTTCATTAACAGTTCAGTCTGTTTGCTGTGTGTATTTACCTTTCCCTTCATGCTTGAATGCATCTCAAGTACCCCATTGTTCCTAATCACATTGTTTACAAAAACTCTAAGCCTGATTGATAGCTGTGGTTTCTTCAAACTCACTTCTTCTTTTGCAGCCCACTAATTTTGCAGTCCAATTTAAATTTTTACAGCTATAGACAGGAATGAAGATGCTAGTCACAGAGCTGCCAGAAATCACCCTGCCAGGAAACTGCTTAAATAGGATTGATAAAGGGAAGACTAAACAAGCACTCACATGTGTACATTACTGTTTATTTGCACTCATACATTTTCCAAGGAATCTTCTCAATTCTACAGCCATGATGTAAAAGTGACAAATACTAACTTTAGCATTGTAGTACATAAGTCAGGACACTTGTATAATTCGGTTTTTGGACATACCAAAGTTTATTAATCTTCTCGCATTCAAAATTTGTTAGAGGGTGGCCTGCCCATTAAAGTTTTCTTGGTGTTCAGTTCCGGTTTCACCAGAATGATATAAACCTTAGGAGCAAATATACAGGTAAGCAAACCAAAACTGGAAGACAATATGGCAAATATCTCAACAGCTACTGTATCCTTTCCAGAATTGATATAAACTGGAATGAAAGTGACCCAAACGGCACAGAAAATCAGCATGCTGAAGGTGATAAACTTTGCTTCATTGAAGCTATCTGGTAACTCACGCGCTAGAAATGCAAGAACAAAGCACATGGCAGATAGTAAACCTATGTAGCCCAACACAGAATAGAAGGCTGTTGCTGACCCCACATCACATTCTAATATAATGGTTGCACTGTTGTGTTCAGTATTCTTTGCAGAATATGGGGGTGATAAGGTCAACCAAAGAATACATATCACAACTTGAATTGATGGCAGAGAAAATATGGACAGTCTTCGCTGTAGAGGGCCAAACCATTTCGCCACATCATTGTTTGGACGCCTTGCATTGAATGCCATTAATACCATCATAGTTTTCCCAAGAATGCAAGATATGCAAAGGACAAATATAATAGCAAATGCTGTATGTCGCAAAATGCAGGACCAGATGTTTGGTTGACCCATGAAGAGAAGGGAGCAGAGGAAGCAGAGTACCAATGAAAATAAAAGAAGGAAGCTTAACTCAGAATTGTTTGCTTTGACAATTGGTGTATTCTTGTAATGGTAGAAAACAGCAATAACAGCCAGTGATATACAAGTACCAGCTGAGGATAGTGTTGTTAATATGATTCCCATGGTGCCTCCAAATGACAAATATTCAATTTCCTTGAGAATGCATGTGTCTCTTTTTAGGTTTGGCCAGTAATCTGAGTGACATGCCAAACAGTCCACTGAATCTGCAGAAGACAACACAGAATATTTTCCAACAAATTTCAACACAAACCTAACTCTATTTATCAAACAGGAGACACAAACTGCCTGAAAACGCCTACTTCCCTTCGTGCCTTTTGGTAATTCTTTCTGAAGAACTTTTACCAATTACTCAATGTTTCCGATTCAACAATCAGGATGTGTGATATGTAGAAGTATAGGATCCTACAGCACAGAAGGAGGCCATTCGGTCCATTAAGCCTATAATGAATAGGACTTGAAAGAATTTTCCCCAATTTTATCTGACTGTTTCACCTGACTTGCCCAGCATTTTACCTTGGAAACAGAACACCCCAAGACTCACTTGGAAGTTTACAAACTTTACTCAAATTTGTCAGTTTGGAATTGGTTTGTTCTTCCACTGATCAGCTGCAACTTCAACTGGTTACACATAATCGGATGGGATTGCGAAACCTTTTTGTGGCTTTTAGATGCTGGCAGGTTACTCATTCAGCTGGTCCCCAAATCTCATCAATGCAAAGTACAGGCTTATCTGCTCAAATATTTTCGTTACATGGAGAGATTTGCAAAACCTAGGATTGTTCTCCTTCAAGCAGAGAGATTAGGAGGAGATTTAATACAGGTGTTCAAAATCATGAAAAGTTTTGGTGGATTTAAGAAGGAAAAACTGTTCCCACTGGGAGTTAACACTCCTCAACATCTGCAGACTGGATGGATTTGACAAAAACACATGCCAGCTGAATTATTTAATGTGACAATATATATCATGATCGGTAATGCACTGTCTGAAATTAGATTCAATATTAACTTCCCAAAGACTTGGGTAAATACTTAGCGGGGGAAATTCAGAGCTTGATGATAGAGCAAGTGTGTGTAATTATTTGGATAAATCTTCAAAAAACCAGCAGAGACACAATGGACTGATTGTCCGCATCCTACGCTGTAGGGTTCTATGATCTGGAAATATCTATGTATTGTGGCATTTAAATTGATCATTTTCATCTACATTCTGCAATATTTCCTGTCCTCTGAGCTGATATGAACCTCCTCTAAGTTTCTTCGCGCACAATTGAGCGTTTCACAAATGAAATTAATCCTATTTGTATCCATCCCACATGGCTCAGTATGAAATACATTGGAGCAAAATCGGTGGCATGAGGGAGCTGAAAACAGGGGCGGAATTTAATGCCCTTTCCCAGGCCAGTTTGCTGGTGGTAAGGGTGGTGGGGGGGTCGGGGGGGTGCTATTTAATTGCGTGGGAGGGGATAGGTGGAGGCCCATCTGCCTTCTTGCTTCTTGAGACTGTTAATAGGCAGTTAATGCCACTTAACGACTACATTCCCCCACCCCTGGTGTTCACCCACAGGCCGCCATCAGTAAGCATAGGCAACAACATCTCCTCCACGATCATCCTCAACACCGGATTTTCCACAAGGCTGCATCCTCAGCCCTCTACAGTACTCCTTACACACCATGACTGTGTGGCCAAATTCTCCTCCAATTTGATTTTCAAGTTTGCTGATGACACCACCGTAGTGTTTCGGATCTCAAGCAATGATGAGTCAGAGAACAGGAATGAGATCGAGAATCTGGTGAACTGGTGTGACTAAAATAATCTCTCCCTCAATGTCAACAAAATAAAGGAGGTTGTCATCGACTTCAAGAAACATAATGGAGGGCATGCCCCTGTCTACATCAATGGGGACAAAGTAGAAATGGTCGAGAGCTTCAACATTTTAGGTGTCCCGATCACCAATAAAATGTCCTGCTCCCCTCCTTGCTGACACTATAGTTCAGGAAGCTGACCAATGCCTCTACTCTCTAACCAGTTACATTTTCCTCCAAATCATTTATATATATTACAAACAACAAAGGTCCCAGCATAATTCCCTGAGGAACGCCACTAGTTACAGCCCTCCATTCAAAAATGCACCCTTCCATTGCTACCCTCTGTCTTCTGTGACCGAGTCAGTTCTGTATCCATCTTGTCAGTTCACCTCTGATCCCCTCCAACTTCACCTCTGTACCAGTCTGCCATGAGGGACCTTGTCAAAGGCTGTACTGAAGTCTATGTAGACAGCATCCACTGTCCCACCCTCAACAATCATCTTTGTCACTTCCTCGAAAAACTCGATCAAGTTAGTGAGACATGACCACTCCTTCACAAAGCCATGTTGCCTCTCGCTAATACGTCAATTTATTTCCAAGTAGGAGTAAATCCTGTCTTGAAGAATCCTCTCCAATAATTTTCCTACGGCTCATCAGCCTGTAATTACCTAGATTATGCTTGCTCTCCTTCTTAAACAAAGGAACAACATTGGCCCTCCAATCTTCTGGGACCTCCCCTGTAGCCAGTGGGGATACAAAGATTTCTCTCAAGGCCCCAGTAATTTCTTCCCTTGCCTCTCTCAGTGGTCTGGGATACATCCCATCAGGTACTGGGGAGTTTTCTACCTGAATGTTTCTCAAGACGCCCAATGCCTCCTCCTTTTTGATCTCAACATGACCCAAATTATCTACACACCCTTCCCTAGACTCATTATCCACCAAGTCCTTGTCTTTGGTGAATACTGACGTAAAGTACTTATTTAATACCTCACGCATTTCTTCTGGCTCCACGCATTGATTCCCTCCCCTGTCCTTGAATAGGCCAACCACTCCCTGGCTACCCTCTTGCTCTTTATACATGTATAAAAAAAACCTTGGGATTTTCCTTAATCCTGCTGGCCAATGACTTTTCCGGACTCCTTTTAGCCCTCCTGACTCCTTGCTTAAGTTTCTTTCCACCTTTTCTTGTATTCCACACTAGCTTTGTGTGTTTCCAGGCTCCTAGTCTTGACAAATGCTTCCTTTCTCTTTTTGATAGTTTCACAATATCTCTTGTTATCCAAGGTTCCCGAAACTTGCCATACTTATCCTTCATCCTTACCAGAATGTGCTGGTCCTGAATTCCTATCAATTTACATTTGAAACCCTCCCACATGCCAGATGTTGATTTGCCCTCAAACATCTGCCTCCAATCTACACTCTTCAGTTTCTGCCTAAGATTGTTGTATTTAGCCTTCCCCCAATTTAGCACCTTTACCTGAGGACTACACTTATCTTTATCTATCAGTACCTTAAAGCTTACTGAATTATGGTCACTGTTCGCCAACTGCTGCCTTACTGAAATGTCGACCACCTGGTTGGGCTCATTCCCCAATACTAGGTCCAGTATGGCCTCTTCCCTGGTTGGACTATCTACATACTGTTTCAAGAAGCCCTCCTGGATGCTCCTTACAAACTCTGACCCATCCACACCCCGAGCACTAAGTAAGTCCCAGCCAATATAGGGGAAGTTAAAAATCACCCACTACAATAACTCTGTTACTTTTACACCTTGCCAAAATCTGTCCACATATTTGTTCCTCTATCTCCTGCTGGCTGTTGGAAGGCCTATAGTCAACCCCCAACACTGTAACTATATCCTTCCTATTCCTGAGCTCTAGCCATATTGCCTCACTGTATGAGTCCTCCGCTGTGTCCTCCCACAGCACAGCTGTGATATTCTCCTTCACCAGTGGTGCAACTCCCGCACTCCTTTTACATCCCCCTCTATCCCACCTGAAAAATCTGTATCCTGGAACGTTAAGCTGCCAATCCTTCCTTCCCTTAACCAAATCTCTGTAATGGCAACAACATCATAGTTCCAAGTACTAATCCAAGCTCTAAGTTCATCTGCCTTACTTGTTATATTTCTCACATTGAAACAAATGCATTTCAGTCCATGAGACCGTCTTTTATCAGCAACCACACCCTGCCTGCTCTTCCTCTGAGTGTTACTGGCCCAACTCTCTAGTTCCCTTTCAGTGAGTTCACCTTTGCTTTGGTTCCTACCCCCCCCCCCCCCCTTCCCCCAGTTGAGATTGAAGATCAGCCACGATGTCATTGAATGGTAGTGTAGGCTCATGGGATCATATGGCCAATTCTCAGTAAAGTTAAAATTTATTCACATATTAGTCACAAGTAGGCTTACATTAACACTGCAATGAAGTTACCGTGAAAATTCCCTAGCTACCACACACTAGCCCCTGTTCGGTTACACTGAGGGAGAATTTAGCATGGCAAATCAAACTAACCAGCACATTTTTTGGATTGTGTGAGGAAACCGGAACACCCGGAGGAAACCCACGCAGACACAGGGTGAACGTGCAAACTCCAATCAGACAATGACCCAAGTTGGGAACCGAACCCAGATCCCTGGTGCTGTGAGGGAATGGCGCTAACCGCTGTGCCAATGTGCCACCCTGATTCTTGCTCCTATTTCTTATTTCTTTTGTTCTTATGTAACAGGGCAATTAAGGAGGCATTGGAAAGGATTAGAGTGATGTGGAAAACAGACTGCCAATTTATTCTGCTCCATTTCTGAAGAGTAATTTCATCCTCATATCTTTTAATAAAAGGGTGAATGTAAGAACCACATGATGTATTATGACACTGCTAAGGAGCAGCCGTTAAGACCATAAGATCACTGATCCAAGCAGATATATCATGAAACCAAATAACATATAGCTTGCCCTCAAGGTCACAGATATGTGATTAGGCAGACTGACAGAAATAGATAGATAAATATAGATACATAGCTAAATAGATGTAGATAAATGGATAGATAGACAATCATGTATGGATAGGTATACAGATAGATATACACACCAGTTTGGTTACTGATTTCACCTTCAGCACAGGGTATACAATCGTAACAACAAATTGGCTGCCCAGCTCTGGCTCCTTTCCTTGTTCCAGGTTGACAGGTTTCACTACACTTTGACTCAATGACCTGGATGTGAAATGAACAGTAAGATTCCATTTTATTACATGTGTATTTTATGCTGGTTTACAAATAAGATTTGTTTAACCTGGAGAGAAATTCTGACATTTGTTTCATTACCCGTCATGTGTACAAAAATAAGCTGATAATATTGATTACAGAATAGCTTTTGCAATGCAAACTTTTAATAGCATTCAATAAGATAGTTGCACAATTGCGCCTTACCATTTTTTGTCCTCCGCTCCACACTATACGTTCTTCCTCGAGAACAAGTTCTTTCCCTGCACCGACAGATGCATCATACTGGCCGACTTTCACATACTCTATGTTCCCATTTTCTGTCAGCTGCCAGTTCACGAGATCATAGACTGCTAGAGGATCACCATTGGCATCGAATCTCACTTCATCTCCAAATGCAGTTGTGAATTCCACCTTCTTTAAGTAATGAAGGACCTTTGCAAAGAAATCACAGAACATTCTTATGCTCTCACTGCGATACCTGTAATATTTAAAACCAACATTGTGTTATTTGAATTCACTACAGTGCTGAGAGTATGCTGTAAATTACATCTGAGTTTGGAGTGGCTGTAGGTATGTCTTGGATATTTGCCTCTCACAAGTTCACTGCTTCAAGTCCCACTCCAAAGGCTGACCACATAACCTCAGCTGACACTCCAGTGATGTATCACCATTGGCGATGTCATCTTTCAGATGGACATCGATCCTCACAAGTGGAAGTAAATGATCACATGACACTATTTGACTAAGAGCAGATGATTTCCCCTGATGCCATGGCAATATGTATTCCTCAACCAATAACTGAAAGCGATGCTCAGGTCATTTACTCCTTTCCTAATTCTGGGAGATTGCTTCAGATCCTCAGCAATTTGGTTGACTCTCAGCTACCCTCTGAAATGTTCCTGCAAGCCAATTTAGTTTAAGCAGTATTAGGGATAGGCAACAAATGCTGACCTTGCCAGTGATGCCCGCAGCCGAAGGAAGAATTCAGAAAAAAGCTCGAAAAACTCAGCAGGTCAGACAGCATTTGTGAAGAGAGACAGAGCCAACACTTCAGGTCAATGAGCTCTCACCAGTCTCTTAACTTGAATGCTGCCTGACCTGCTGAGGTTTTGTTCTTATTTGTTCTCGATGTTCAATAAGGGTTACATGTTGTCCAGGACACCAAGATGAATAATACCATAGGGTTGTTTATGTGAACCTAAGAGGGGAGATGTACCTTGGTTTAATGTCTCATCTGATGCTCAATGTACCTGTTTACAGTATTAGAGGCAGGCTCCAAACACATCTTATCTGTTAAAGCAGCATATCCTCTGTGGTGAACCATAGATGGTTACCACTATGGGTACTGAACCATAGATGGTTAGCACTATGGGTACTTGTACATATGTTACTGTTGTCACTGTTGGGGTTAGGGTTGGGGTGTTCTACCTGTTGGTATTGTTCTGTGGTACACTCCGGTTGGCTCCGCCTACCTGTAGGAGTATAAAGGTCACTGCACTGCCTGGTGACCCTTTAGTCTGGGATTGTATTGTTAAGCAGTATGCTCCATTCTTGTTACTAATAAAAGCCTTTATTTCCCGGGTACGATCCAGCCTCCCGAGTGATTTAATCGCGCATCATCCTCAAATTCCAGTAAACTACATCATACCAGATAGACAAGTAGTTTCAAAAGATAAATGCATGGCATTAACCACAACTTGCTGTAAAAGTTATTCACCTTCTCAATTTAAATCTCCATTTCTTTTCTGTAAAGCAACAGTCAAACATGAATTGCATTTAGTTGTGACATTCACCAATTACACGCCTTATTATCTTTCAGTATAACTCGGTGCTATCAATAAAAGACAGTCACCAGAAATCCAGGTTGGAATTGCAAAGAATCCGCTTCCCCCAGAGTGGTGAGAAACATAGAACATAGAACATAGAACATAGAACATTACAGCGCAGAACAGGCCCTTCGGCCCACGATGTTGCACCGACCAGTTAAAAAAAAAAACTGTGACCCTCCAACCTAAACCAATTTCTTTTCGTCCATGAACCTATCTACGGATCTCTTAAACGCCCCCAAACTAGGCGCATTTACTACTGATGCTGGCAGGGCATTCCAATCCCTCACCACCCTCTGGGTAAAGAACCTACCCCTGACATCGGTTCTATAACTACCCCCCCTCAATTTAAAGCCATGCCCCCTCGTGCTGGATTTCTCCATCAGAGGAAAAAGGCTATCACTATCCACCCTATCTAAACCTCTAATCATCTTATATGTTTCAATAAGATCCCCTCTTAGCCGCCGCCTTTCCAGCGAAAACAATCCCAAATCCCTCAGCCTCTCCTCATAGGATCTCCCCTCCATACCAGGCAACATCCTGGTAAACCTCCTCTGCACCCTCTCCAAAGCCTCCACATCCTTCCTGTAATGTGGGGACCAGAACTGCACACAGTACTCCAAGTGCGGCCGCACCAGAGTTGTGTACAGTTGCAACATAACGCTACGACTCCTAAATTCAATCCCCCTACCAATAAACGCCAAGACACCATATGCCTTCTTAACAACCTTATCTACTTGATTCCCAACTTTCAGGGATCTATGCACACATACACCTAGATCCCTCTGCTCCTCCACACTATTCAAAGTCCTCCCGTTAGCCCTATACTCAACACATCTGTTATTCCTACCAAAGTGAATTACCTCACACTTCTCCGCATTAAACTCCATCCGCCACCTCTCGGCCCAACTTTGCAACCTGTCTAAGTCTTCCTGCAAACTACGACACCCTTCCTCACTGTCTACCACACCACCGACTTTGGTGTCATCAGCAAATTTGCTAATCCACCCAACTATACCCTCATCCAGATCATTAATAAATATTACAAACAGCAGTGGCCCCAAAACAGATCCCTGAGGTACACCACTTGTAACCGCACTCCATGATGAATATTTACTATCAACCACCACCCTCTGTTTCCTATCCGCTAGCCAATTCCTGATCCAATTTCCTAGATCACCCCCAATCCCATACATCTGCATTTTCTGCAGAAGCCTACCATGGTGAACCTTATCAAACGCCTTACTAAAATCCATATATACCACGTCCACTGCCTTGCCCCCATCCACCTCCTTGGTCACTTTCTCAAAAAACTCAATAAGGTTAGTAAGGCACGACCTACCTGCCACAAAACCATGCTGACTATCACCTATCAATTCATTACTCTCCAAATAACTATAAATCCTATCCCTTATAATTTTTTCCAACATCTTGCCGACAACAGAAGTGAGACTCACCGGTCTATAATTCCCGGGGAAGTCTCTGTTCCCCTTCTTAAACAATGGGACAACATTCGCTAACCTCCAATCTTCTGGTACTATACCAGAGGCCAACGACGACCTGAAGATCAGAGCCAGAGGCTCTGCAATCACTTCTCTTGCCTCCCAGAGAATCCTTGGATAAATCCCATCCGGACCAGGGGATTTATCTATTTTCAGACCCTCCAGAATATCCTGCACATCCTCCTTATCAACTGTAATACTGTCTATTCTACTCCCTTGCAACCCAGTGTCCTCCTCAGCTATATTCATGTCCCCTTGCGTGAACACCGAAGAGAAATATTGGTTCAATGCTTCACCAATCTCCTCCGGTTCCACACATAACTTCCCTCTGCCATCTATAACTGGCCCTAAACTTGCCCTAACCAACCTTCTGTTCTTGACATACCTATAGAACGCCTTAGGATTCTCTTTAACCCTATCCGCCAAAAACTACAAAGGGTTGTGAACATAGCCCAGTGCATCATGCAAACCAGCCTCCCATCCATTGACTCATATACATCCTGCTGCGTTGGAAGAGTACCAGCATAATCAAAGACTCCAAGTACCCCAGACATACTCTTTTCCACCTTCTTCCATCGGGAAAAAGATGCAAAAATCTGAGATCACATACCAAGAATATTTCTTCCCTGCTGCCATCAGACTATTGAATGGATCTACCATACATTAAGTTGATCTTTCTCCACACCCTAGTGATGGCTGTAACACTAAATTCTGCAGCCTCTCATAGAACATAGAACACAGAACAGTATACAGCACAGTACAGGCCCTTCGGACCTCGATGTTGTGCCGAGCTTTGTCCGAAACCAAGATCAAGCTATCCTACTCCCTATCATTCTGGTGTGCTCCATGTGCCTATCCAATAACCCCTTGAAAGTGCCTAAAGTGTCCGACTCCACTATCAAAGCAGGCAGTCTATTCCACACCCCAACCACTCTCTGAGTAAAGAACCTTCCTCGGACATCCTTCCTGTATCTCCCACCATGAACCTTATAGTTATGGCCCCTAGTAATAGCTACATCCACCCAAGGAAATAGTCTCTGAACGTCCACTCTATCTATCCCCCTCATTATCTTATAAACCTCTATTAAGTCACCTCTCATTCTCCTCTGCTCTAAAGAGAAAAGCCCTAGCTCCCTCAACCTTTCCTCATAAGACCTACCCTCCAAACCAGGCAACATCCTGGTAAATCTCCTTTGCACTCTTTCCAATGCTTCTACATCATTCTTATAGTGAGGTGACCAGAACTGCGCACAATATTCCAAATGTGGTCTCACCAAGGTCCTGTACAGTTGCATCATAACCCCACGGCTCTTAAACTCAAACCCCCTGTTAATAAACGCTAACACACTATAGGCCTTCTTCACGGCTCTATCCACTTGAATGGCAACCTTCAGAGATCTGTGGACATGAACCCCAAGCTCTCTCTGTTCCTCCACATTCCTCAGAACCCTGCCGTTGACCCTGTAATCCGCATTCAAATTTGTCCTACCAAAATGAATCATCTCGCACTTATCAGGGTTAAATTCCATCTGCCATTTTTCAGCCCAGCTCTGCATCCTATCAATGTCTCTTTGCAGTCGACAACAGCCCTCCACCTCATCCACTACTCCACCAATCTTGGTGTCATCAGCAAATTTACTGACCCACCCTTCAGCCCCCTCCTCCAAGTCATTGATAAAAATCACAAATAGCAGAGGACCCAGCACTGATCCCTGTGGTACACCGCTGTTAACTGGTCTCCAGTCTGAAAATTTTCCATCCACCAACACCCTCTGTCTTCTATGAGATAGCTAGTTACTTATCCAATCAGCCAAATCTTCCTCTATCCCACACCTCCTTACTTTCTTCATGAGCCGACCATGGGGAACCTTATCAAAAGCCTTACTAAAATCCATGTATACGACATCAACTGCTCTATCTTCATCTACACACCTAGTTACCTCCTCAAAGAATTCAATCAAATTTGTGAGGCAAGACATACCCTTCACTAATCCGTGTTGACTATCCCGGATTAAGCTGCATCTTTCCAAATGGTCATACATCCTATCCCTCAGGATCTTTTCCATTAACTTACCGTCCACCGGAGTAAGATTAACTGGCCTATAATTACCAGGGTCATTCCTATTTCCTTTCTTGAACAGAGGAACAACATTCGCCACTCTCCAGTCCTCTGGCACTATCCCCATGGACAGTGAGGACACAAAGATCAAAGCCAAAGGCTCTGCAATCTCATCCCTTGCCTCCCAAAGAATCCTAGGATATATCCTATCTGGCCCAGGGGACTTATCGACCCTCAGATTTTTCAAAATTGCTCATACATCTTCCCTCAGAACATCTACCTCCTCCAGCCTATATCACACTCTCATCCTCAAAAACATGGCCCCTCTCCTTGGTGAACACTGAAGAAAAGTATTCATTCATCGCCTTTCCTATCTCTTCTGACTCCATGCACATGATCCCACTACTGACCTTGACCAGCCCTAACCTCACCCTGGTCATTCTTTTACTTCTCACATAAGAGTAAAAGGCCTTGGGGTTTTCCTTGATCCGACCCGCCAAGGACTTCTTATGCCCCCTCCTAGCTCTCCTAAGCCCTTTTTTTAGCTCATTCCTCGCTCCCTTGTAACCCTCAAGCGACCCAACTGAACCTTGTTTTCTCGTCCTTACATATGCTTCCCTTTTCCTCTTGACAAGACATTCCACCTCTTTTGTGAACCATGCTTTCCTCACTCGTCCATTCCCTCCCTGCCTGACAGGGACATACCTATCAAGGACACGCAGTATTTGTTCCTTGAACAAGCTCCACTTTTCATTTGTGCTTTTCCCTGACAGTTTCTGTTCCCATCTTATGCTCCCTAATTCCCATCTAATTGCATCATAATTACCCCTCCCCCAATTATAAACCTTGCCCTGCCGTATGGCCCTATCCCTCTCCAATGCAATAGTGAAAGACACTGAATTGTGGTCACTATCTCCAAAGTGCTCTCCCACAAACAAATCTAACACTTGGCCCGGTTCATTACCCAGTACCAAATCCAAAGTAGCCCCACCTCTTGTTGGCCTATCCACATATTGTGTCAGGAAACCTTCCTGCACACACTGTTCAAAAACTGCCCCATCCGAACTATTCGACCTATAACGGTTCCAATCAATATTTGGAAAGTTAAAGTCCCCCATGACAACTACCCTGTGACCCCCACACATATCCATAATCTGCTTTGCAATTTCTTCCTCCACATCTCTATTACTATTTGGGGGCCTATAGAAAACTCCTAACAACGTGACCACTCCTTTCCTATTTCTAACTTCAGCCCATATTACCTCAGTCGGCAGATCCCCTTCGAACTGCCTTTCTGCAGCTGTTAAACTATCCTTGATTAACAATGCTACTCCTCCACCTCTTTTACCACCTTCCCTACTCTTACTGAAACATCTATACCCTGGAACTTCCAACAACCATTCCTGTCCCTGTTCTAACCATGTCTCCATAATGCCCACAACATCATAGTCGCTCTCCTTTCCTTTTTGCCTTTGTAGTCTATGAACGGTGTGTTTTGTCTGTATAGCGGGCAAGAAACAATACTTTTCACTGTATCCCATACATTTAACAATCATAAATCAAATCAAATCAAATCAAAAGAATGTGGAACTCACTACTGCAAGACAGTAGTTGAAGCAAAAGTTTTGGAAGCATTTAAGATTAAACTGGACAGGAATATGCAGGCAAAGGAAACAGATGGTTACGATGGCAGATTTAGAGGACGAAAGATAGGTGGAGGCTCATGTGGAGCATAAACACGAGCATAGACTGGTTGGGCTGAATGGTCTGTTTCTGTGTTCTATATCCTATGTAATCCTGTGTAATCTGACAGGGCATTGCTAGGTACATTGAATGGAATTTTAACCTCATGTAATTGATAGAGTGGGTGAATGTAAGTTTAAATAGAATATAACTTACCTGCCAAGGTTTAAGTTTTGAAACATCTGGACATGTTTTATTGACAAATGGCCCTTGGCCGTTTTTACACTGTAACATATTATGTATGGAATGGGCCACAGCATAAACAGCTCTATACGTATTATACGAAACTCGCAATTGTGATATATCAGTAAATACGTTTTGGGCAACTGTTAAATCTTCTTGTCCAGTGCACTCATGTTCTAAAGGCCCAAGCCTTGCTTTCCCCGTGCTGTTGTATGCTGTCCATGTGCAGTGAAACACAGCTTCCCAAAACTGCTTAATGAATTCATTGCCTGGATACTTATTTGGATGGAGCCTAACCAGGAACTGTTTAATCCCTGGAATATCAGTTCTACGAATTGCCCAGCCCAATGTCCCACCCATAACATCAGAATTGGCTGCTGTTGAGAGCAGTGCTGCTGTGATCCAGGCTTCACTTGCCAACCATTGCAATCCAGTGACATTCTGGTGGACAAGTTCTTCCACCAAGAAGTTCAGGTCTATCTCGGGAGAAAAGACAAGAATAACTTTGACTTTTGACTTCTTAATGAGCTCGACTTGGTGCAAGATTTTCTTCTTGTCATAAACTTTGGGAAGATATTCCGAGAAAGCAACGCAGGCTCCAATTTTAGTTACTTGTTCCACGAAGGCTGAAATTCCCAGGTGGCCATAATCATCATCGGATCCGAACGCTGCCAGCCAGGTCCAACCAAAATGTTTCACCAGCTGCACAAACGCTGCGACTTGAAAATAATCGCTGGGTACAGTTCGGAAAAAAGTGGGAAATTCCTTTTTATCGCTCAGGCACACGCACGAAGAAAAATAGCTAATCTGTGAAAACATCAAGAAGAGATTTAACTTTTATTTCAATACTTATACTATCTTCTAAAAAGCCCAGCCTTCAAACTGTTCATTCACGAAGAAACAGGTTTTCAATTTGCTGCCACAACATAAAACTGGCATTGCGGATTGGCCGGCTGATAAATGGTCTCATCCCATTGAATTTCCCCTGAATTCAATGGGAGTAAAATCCATCAGGGTCCTGTCATGCAGTCCACGGCATCAGTGTTTTGCCTCACATCCTTTCAAAAGTATCTGGATGAGCACTTGGCACATCATAACATTCAGAGCTCTGGCCAAGTGCTGGCAGATGGGATTAGGTGGGAGTTCAGATGTTTCTAATGTGTCGATGCAGACTCGATGGTTCTGTGATAGTCGGACTTTTTACAGGTAGCAATGAGATTGATGTCGGCATGTGGAAATAAATGAACTTTTCCTTTTAGAAATGCTTTGGCAGTGTCAAGATCTCAGGTTAAATGCGGACTGAAGCTCACTCTGCTTTGCCTTAACACTATACCTTGGTGCAAACCTTCAAAGATCAACAAACCAGTCTAACCCCTTTTATTCCCAGTGCCAGATTACACGTGAATGTCAATCGGTGTCAATGTGGACTGTGGGTTGTATCACACTCAGAACTGAAACTAAGAAACTAATCAATTTCACACAGAATGCTGACACCCAGAAAAGAGGGAAGACATTAATTCTGTTTCTGTGTATTCGGCTTGAATACAGATTTCACAACCGTTGCTGCACTTTGGATGGCATGGTGGCACATTGGCTTGCACAGCTGCCTCACAGCGCCAGGGACCTGGGTTCAATTCCTGGCTTGGGTCACTGCCTGTGTGGAGTTTGCACATTCTCCCCGTGCCTGCATGGGTTTCCTCGGGGTGCTCCGGTTTCCTCCCACAGTCTGAAAGATGTGCTGGTTAAATGCATTGACCTGAACAGGTGCCGGAGTGTGGTAACTAGGGGAATTTCACAGTAACTTCATTGGTGTTAATGAAAGCCTTACTTGTGACTAATAAATTAACTTTACTTTGTCACTGAGTCCATTTGTACACAAAGGCACAAATTTATTTAGCAGGACTTGGACGTGTTCATTTCTCTACTTTAAGAATTCATTTGAGTGTTGATACCCAGTAACAACATTATGAGAGGAATTTAGAATGTAGAATTGTTTTAAACTGAACATTGCCTGCATCTAATTTCATAATTTGTATAGCTTTCTCTCCTTCTCTCAAATTCGCTTCCACCTCATTCTGAAAATACAATTCCAAACCAGAAAGGTGGCCTCCAATATCTCAGCTTGATTGACCTTCAGTGCAGGCTGTGAGACTCTGAAGTGCATCAAAGCTGAATGCAAGCCCATCTTTCCCAACATCAGCTCATGTCCCTTCTGGCAGGTTCAGTAATGTAAGTCTTGGCAATATTTATTTTCTTCACACAGTGCCAGCATGACTATTGCTGTAGTCCCTAGTTCTGCCCAAGCTCAGCTTAACTAACTCAGAATAAAGTGATCAAAACTTGATGTCTCTTTGTTGATGTGGCTCAGAATGACTGAGGAATATTAGACTCAGGAGAAGGCCATTCAAACTTCTTAAATCCACCTGGCTCATATTCAATAGATCTGCACCTCAAGTGCATTTAACTGTCTTAGTCCATAGCTTGAACAAAAATGCTAAATGTCAGTCTTCAAGCGTCAATTATCCTAGTATCCACAGCCTTTTGGGGGGAATGAGTTCTATATTTCTGCTACACTTGACCTCCATGCTACTGACAAAAAGTTTCATGTGAAATGTTTTGTTGCTTACCAATGGTATTCCAAACATACCCACTGCCCTGGCAATTACTATGGATTGCGTTGAACCAGAATCACCAATCACTGCATGCACTGATGAGCCTTCATTACATTTCAAAAATGTAACATTTTCCTCTTGACCATTAAGAACTGTCAGGGCCGCTCGAATTGCCAAAGTTGGGGTGGCACAGGAATCATAAATCTTATAGCCCAGCGTGATGTTGGGGAGAAGCATCGGGTCATTATTAATTTCTTCAATAGCAAAGATCATCAGTTGAACCCAGCGAAAAGCTCTCAGGTTAAAACTGTTAGAAATAAAACATGAAAAAGGCACATGTTCGGAAGTATTTATGCAGCAAGGTCTTTCATACACTGTTACCCCAGCAAGACATACTGAGAACATACATTTATACAATGACATTTTTCAATCTCTCAAGAAATAAAGGCATAAGGGTATTAGGGTGACAACAACCTATTAATGAAACGATACGTAAATAGTGCAACACATTATGTACCGTGTCAGATGCGAATTTCCAACTATTTGATTGAGAGATTAATTTGGAGACAACTGAAATGTACATTCATTGCTTCCCCTTCATAACAACATCTCCTTTGGCTTCAGGTCTGTGGCTCTGACTCCTACCTCAATGCATTCCTTTCCTTCTCTGCCTTCAGCCAGTTTGGACCGACTCTGTGGAATTCTTTCCTGAAATCTCTTTGAGTCTCTATCTGTTTCTCCATTTTTACTCAATAACATCATCAAGAAGATCACACTCACTCTAAGCAGCTCGGTGTCTCTGGTCGCATTTGGTAGGAAGTCTCAGCAGGTACTCCTCGATAATGAATGGCAAAAATGCCACCGATGATGATGTCCCCATCTTGTGCGAGTTCTGGCAAATTAAATCTTCCTTGAAGTCTGCAATTTGGATTGTCTTTGGCAAACACACAGGCCACCAAACCAAGTAGCACCCAACACAGCAAATACATTGCAATTGTCACTGGCAGAGTCTGCTACTGGACAGTTACAAACAGAGCAGGTTTTTTTTCTTATATTGAGTTATTATTGACAACTGAATAAGCATCCAAAAGCATAATTAAAACAACAGAAACCCCACGAGTACTTCAGGTTTAGCAACCCCTGCAGCACTGTCTGATAATTGTGTTCCATTATCTGCAGCGAAGTTAGTTTAACTTTGTTCAAATTACCTTGAGTTACTGGAAACAATTTTGGGGAATTAAGCTGAGAGCAGTAATGAAAGCATTCGTTTTCCTGTAATTCCACTCTGTGCAATGAAAATGGTAAACATGGAAGAACAAATTATTTGCTAAATAATGAATGCTCCTTATGTAGTTTGTGAAATATATTTACTTTTATAGGGTTCTTTCCTTGTCTTCTTTGATGGCAAGTTTCAGTGCCAAGAATCAGGGAACAAGGATTTATGGTCCAGTTCATTGGGCACTAGAAGCAGATGCCTCTGTGAATTGAACTGGTCTGAATTTCCTGAACACGTTGGTCCTGGTTTTTGCTGCTAAGAAAAGAGTCGAACACAGTATTGCATCAGAATAGCAATAAATCTCTGTGGCCACTGTCCATATCTAATTAATTCTGCACCCACAATACATCGTAACCCATCTATTCTCTCACTAACCTGTAATGTTGGGGCACTATGGTAGTACAGTGGTGAGCACTGCTGCCTCACAGCGCCAGGGATCCAAGTTTGATTCCCGGCTTGGGTCACTGTCTGTGCATTCTCCTTGTGTCTGCGTGGGCTTCCTTCGGGTGCTCTGGATTCCTCCCACAGTGGGAAAGACTTGCAGGGTCAGTGCATTGGCCATGCTAAATTCCCCTGACCTGGGAATGAAAAACTGGGCCAACGTTGAAGGCCTGGGGTCTTTAGTTGGATCTGAGAAAAGTGAGAAATGCAATAGATTTTGAGCAGGTGAAAGGGGGAGGATGGGCAGAAGAACAAAACAAAGGATAGGACAGAGGGCAGGAGAGATTAAATGACAAAAGGTTTCATGGTGCAAAGGGAGAGAGCGTGGAAATGGGACAAGAAACAAAATCTTTTGGCCACTCAAGGGATGATATCCAGCGGGCAGCGTTGTGAGCGGGCGGCGGAGTGAGAGGGAGCAGAGTGAAGGCTGAAGGGCTTTGGCTCAACGGGCTTAGGCAGAAATGGGCGAGGCAGGTAGGTTTAGTTCTTAGTTTTTCCTGTGTTATTTGAAGAAAGGGGGAATTATGAGTGTGAGGCCAGTTTGTTGTTCTCAATGTCGGATGTGGGAGGTCCTGGAGTCTCCTAGCCTCCCGGACGTCCATATCTGTGCCAGGTGCGTCGAGCTGCAGCTCCTAAGGGACCACGTTAGGGAACTGGAGCTGCAGCTCGATGACCTTCGTCTGGTCAGGGAGAATGAGGAGGTGACAGAGGGGAGTTACAGGCAGGTGGTCACACCGGGGCCACAGGAGGCAGACAAGTGGGTCACGGTTAGGAAGGGGAAGGGGAAAGGTCAGGTACTAGAGAGTACCCCAGTGGCTGTGCCCCTTAACAATAAGTACTCCTGTTTGAGTGCTGTTGGGGGGGACAGCCTACCTGGGGGGAGCAACAGTGGCCGTGCCTCCGGCACAGAGTCCGGCCCTGTAGCTCAGAAGTGTAGGGAAAGGATGGGGAAGGCATTAGTGATAGGGGACTCTATAGTGAGGGGGTCGGACAGGCGATTCTGTGGAAGCGGTCAAGAAACTCGGATGGTAGTTTGCCTCCCTGGTGCCAGGATCCGGGATGTTTCTGATCGCGTCCAAGATATCCTGAAGTGGGAGGGAGAAGAGCCAGAGGGGGTGGTACATATTGGTACCAATGACATAGGTAGGAAAAGGGAAGAGGTCCTGAAAGGAGAATATAGGGAGTTGGGAAGGGGGTTGAGAAGAAGGACCGCAAAGGCAGTAATCTCGGGATTGCTGCCTGTGCCACGCGACAGTGAGAGTAGGAATGGAATGAGGCGGAGGATAAATGCGTGGCTGAGGGATTGGAGCAGGGGGCAGGGATTCAGGTTTCTGGATCATTGGGACCTCTTTTGGGGCAGGTGTGACCTGTACAATAAAGACGGGTTGCACTTGAATCCAGGGGGACCAATATCCTGGCGGGGAGGTTTGCTCAGGCTACTGGGGAGAGTTTAAACTAGAATGGTTGGAGGGTGGGAATCAAGTTGAAGTGACTGGGAGAGAGGAGGTTAGCTCACAAATAGAGAAAGCTTGTCGACAGTGTGAGAGGGAGGATAGGCAGGTGATAGAGAAGGGGGGTGCTCAGACCGAAGGTTTGAGATGTGTCTATTTTAACGCAAGGAGTGTTGTGAACAAAGTGGATGAGCTTAGAGCGTGGATCACTACTTGGAAATATGATGTGGTGGCCATTACAGAGACTTGGATAACTCAGGGACAGGACTGGTTACTTCAAGTGCCGGGTTTCAGATGTTTCAGAAGGGACAGGGAGGGAGGCAAAAGAGGTGGGGGAGTGGCACTGTTGATCAGAGATAGTGTCACGGCTGCAGAAAAGGTGGACACCATGGAGGGATTGTCTACGGAGTCTCTGTGGGTGGAGGTTAGGAACAGGAAGGGGTCAATAACTTTACTGGGTGTTTTCTATAGGCCGCCCAATGGTAACAGGGATGTTGAGGAGCAGATAGGGAAACAGATCCTGGAAAGGTGTAATAATAACAGAGTTGTTGTGATGGGAGATTTTAATTTCCCAAATATTGATTGGAATCTCCCTAGAGTAAGGGGTGTAGATGTGGAGGAGTTTGTTAGGTGTGTTCAGGAGGGTTTCTTGACACAGTATGTAGATAAGCCTACAAGAGGAGAGGCTGTACTTGATTTGGTATTGGGAAATGAACCTGGTCAGGTGTCAGATCTCTCAGTGGGAGAGCATTTTGGAGATAGTGATCATAATTCTATCTCCTTTAAAATAGCATTGGAGAGAGATAGGATCAGACAAGTTAGTAAAGTGTTTAATTGGAGTAAGGGGAATTATGAGGCTATCAGGCAGGAAATTGGAGGCTTAAATTGGAAAGAGGTTTTCTCAGGGAAATGTACGGAAGAAATGTGGCAAATTTTCAGGGAATATTTGTCTGGAGTTCTGCATAGCAATGTTCCAATGAGACAGGGAAGTTATGGTAGTTTACAGGAACCATGGTGTACAAAGGCTGTAATGAAATTAATCTAGTCAAGAAGAAAAGAAAAGCTTACAAAAGGTTCAGGGAGCTAGGTGATGTTAGAGATCTTGAAGAGTATACGGCTAATAGGAAGGATCTTAAGAAGGAAATTAGGAGAGCCAGAAGGGGTCATGAGAAGGCCTTGGCAGGCAGGATTAAGGAAAACCCCAAGGCATTCTACAAGTATGTGAAGAGCAAGAGGATAAGACGTGAAAGTATAGCACCTATCAAGTGTGACGGTGGGAAAGTTTGTATGGAACCGGAAGAAATAACAGAGGTACTTAATGAATACTTTACTTCAGTATTCACTATGGAAAAGGATCTTGGTGGTTGTAGTGCAGACTTGCAGTGGACTGAAAAGTTTGAGCATGTAGATATTAAGAAAGAGGATGTGTTGGAGCTTTTGAAAAGCATCAAGTTAGATAAGTCGCCGGGACTGGATGAGATGTACCCCAGGCTACCGTGGGAGGTGAGGGAGGAGATTGCTGAGCCTCTGGCGATGATCTTTGCATCATCAATGGAGACGGGAGAGGTTCCGGAGGATTGGAGGATTGCAGATGTTGTTCCTTTATTCAAGAAAGGGAGTAGAGATAGCCCTGGAAATTATAGACCAGTGAGTCTAACCTCAGTGGTTGGTAAGCTGATGGAGAAGATCCTGAGAGGCAGGATTTATGGACATTTGGAGAGGTATAATATGATTAAGAATAGTCAGCATGGCTTTATCAAAGGCAGATCATGCCTTACGAGCCTGATTGAATGTTTTGAGGATGTGACTAAACACATTGATGAAGGAAGAGCAGTAGATGTAGTATATATGTACTTCAGTAAGGCATTTGATAAGGTGCCCCATGCAAGGCTTATTGAGAAAGTGAGGGGGAATGGGATCCAAGGGGACATTGCTTTGTGGATCCAGAACTGGCTTGCCCACAGAAGGCAAAGAGTGGTTATAGATGGGTCATATTCTGCATGAAGGTCGGTCACCAGTGGAGTGCCCAGTGATTTTTATAAATGACCTGGATGAGGAAGTGGAGGGATGGGTTGGTAAGTTTGCTGATGACACAAAGGTTGGAGGTGTTGTGGATAGTGTGGAGGGATGTCAGAAGTTGCAGCGAGACATTGATAGGATGCAAGACTGGGCGGAGAAGTGGCAGATGGAGTTCAACCCAGATAAGTGTGAGGTGGTTCATTTTGGCAGGTCAAGTAGGATGGCGGAATATAAAATTAATGGTAGGACTCTTGGCAGAGTGGAAGGTCAGAAGGATCTTGGGGTCCGAGTTCATAGGACGCTCAAAGCAGCTGTGCAGGTTGAGGCTGTGGTTAAGAAGGTGTATGGTGTACTAGCCTTCATCAATCAAGGAATTGAGTTTAGGAGTCGTGAGATAATGTTGCAGCTATTTAAGACCCTGGTCAGACCACACTTGGAGTGCTGTGCTCAGTTCTGGTCGCCTCATTACAGGAAGGATGTGGAAGCCAAAGAAAGGGTGCAGAGGAGATTTACAAGGATGTTGCCTGGATTCGGTGGCATGCCTTATGAGGATAGGTTGAGAGAGCTTGGTCTTTTCTCCTTGGAGAGGTGAAGGATGAGAGGTGACCTCATAGAGGTGTATGAGATGTTGAGAGGTATTGATCGAGTGGATAGTCAGAGGCTTTTTCCCAGGGCTGAAATGGTTGCCACAAGAGGACACAGGTTTAAGGTGCTGGAGAGTAGCTACAGAGGAGATGTCAGGGGTAAGTTTTTCACTCAGAGGGTGGTGGGTGTGTGGAATGGGCTGCCGGCAACGGTGGTGGAGGCGGATTCGATAGGGTCTTTTCAGAGACTTTTGGATAAGTAAATGGAACTTAGTAAGATAGAGGGTTACAGGTAAGCCTAGTAATCGCTAAGGTAGGGATATGTTCGGCACAACTTTGTGGGCTGAAGGGCCTGTATTGTGCTGTAGTTTTTCTATGTTTCTATGATAGCAGCTGCCGCATGCAAAGTAAATGAAGTAAGTAACGAAACAGGAGTCAAAGCTATTTTCATTCTTCAAGCCAAATTCATTGCAGTTTCTTATTTGACTTCTCATTCTTGTGTCCAGAGAAATATTTGCAAAGGTGCAGGAGCAAAGTCTAATGCAGTGCTTCGTACCAGTAGCCTGAGGGCCACCTGCAGCCCATCCATCCTCTGAGCGCGGCCCACAAAACATTTTGTTGACCACAGCCCACGTTCTGTGTTGCTACACTTCGCTGATTACGATCAGCGCATTTGTTTTTCTACTGAACTGAGGTGATGTGCTCATAAAGAAAGGGCAAGTGAAGTGAGGTGTGTGCTGATTGCTCACAGCATTGACTGTGAGAGCTGTGTGCCTCCTCAGTGTCCAAAGCGTAAATATCTCTCTTGTTTTTACTACTTGAAGTTGATGACAGCTCTATTAATATGTAAATGATTAAGCATTTTACCTACCTTATTATGAAATATTTGGCATGTATTAAATGTATTTAATCTTATTTATGAGGTCATGGTTAGTGACCAAGTCCGATTTCAAACTTGCAGCCCATTGAGATGAAGGAGGGGGAGTAGCACTTTTGATTCGGGAAAACATCATGGCAGTACTGAGAGGGGATATTTCTGAGGTTCGCCCACTGAGTCTATATGGGCAGAACTGAGAAATAAGAAGGGGGAAATCACTTTGATAGGGTTGTACTATAGGCCCCCAAATAGTCAGTGGGAAATTGAGGAGCAAATATGTAAGGAGATTATAGATAGCTCCAAGAAAAATAGGGTGGTAATAGTTGGGGATTTTAACTTTCCCAACATTAACTGGAACAGCCATAGTATTGGAGGCTTGGATGGAGAGAAATTTGTTGAGTGTATTCAGGAGGAATTTCTCATTCAGTATGTGGATGGCCCAACTAGAGAAGGGGCAAAACCTGACCTCCTTTTGGGAAATAAGGAAGGGCAGGTGACAGAAGCGTTAGTGAGGGATCACTTTGGGACCAGTGACCATAATTCCATTAGTTTTAGATAGCTATGGAGAATGAAAGGTCTGTCCCAAAAGTTAAAATTCTAAATTGGGGCAAGGCCAATTTTGATGGTATCGGGCAGGAACTTTCAAAAGTTAATTGGGTGAATCTATTGGCAAACAAAGGGACGTTTGATAAGTGGGAGGCTTTCAAAAGTGTGTTAACCAGGGTTTAGGGTAAGCACATTCCTCTCAGAGTGAAGGGTAAGGCTGGTAGAAGTAGGGAAGCCTGGATGACTCGAGATATTGAGGCCCTAGTCAAGAAGAAGAAGGATGCACATGACATGCATAGACAGCTGGGATCAAGTGGATCCCTTGAAGAGTATAGAGGGTGCAGAAGTAGAGCTAAGAGAGAAATCAGGAGGACAAAAAGAGGACATGAGATTTCTTTGGCAAATAAGGCAAAGGAGAATCCAAAGAAATGCTACAAATACCTAAAGGGCAAAAGAGTAACGAGGGAGAGAGTAGGGCCACTTAAGGATCAACAAGGTCATCTATGTGCGGATCCTCAAAAGATGGGTGAGATCCTAAGTGAATATTTCTTATCAGTATTTCCTGTTGAGAAAGACATGATGTTAGGAAACATGGGGAAATAAATAGTGATGTATTGAGGAGTGTACATATATTAGAGGTGCTGGAAGTCTTAAAGTGCATCAAGATAAATAAATCCCCGGGACCTGATGAAGTGTATCTCAGGACAATGCGGTAGGCAAGGGAGGAAATTACGAGTTCCTGAACAGAGATATTTGAATCATCAACAGCCACAGGTGAGGTGCCTGAAGATTGGAAGGTGGCAAATGTCGTGCCTTTGTTTATAAAGGGTTGCAGGGAAAACCCTGGGAACTACAGGCCAGTGAGCCTCACATCTGTAGTGGGTAAGTTGTTAGAAGATATTCTGAGAGACAGGATCTACAGGCATTTAGAGAGGCAAGGACTGATTTGGAAAAGTCAGCATGGCTTTGTGAGTGGAAAATCAGATCTCACAAATTTGATTGAGTTTTTTGAATGGGTAATCAAGAAGGTTGAAGAGGGCAATGCAGTTGATGTTGTCTACATGGACTGTAGCAAGGCCTTTGACAAGGTACCACGTGGTAGGTTGATGCATGAGGTTAAATCTCACGGGATGCAGAGTGAGGTAGCTAAATGGATACAAAATTGGCTGAATGACAGAATAAGAGGTTTAACAACACCGGGTTAAAGTCCAACAGGTTTATTTGGTAGCAAAAGCCACACAAGCTTTCGGAGCTCCAAGCCCCTTCTTCAGGTGAGTGGGAATTCTGTTCACAAACAGAGTATATAAAGACACAAACTCAATTTACATGAATAATGGTTGGAATGCGAATACTTACAACTAATCAAGTCTTTAAGAAACAAAACAACGTGATTGGAGAGAGCATCAAGACAGGCTAAAAAGATGTGTATTGTCTCCAGACAAGACAGCCAGTGAAACTCTGCAGGCCCAGGCAACTGTGGGGGTTACAAATAGTGTGACATGAACCCAATATCCCGGTTGAGGCCCTCCTCGTGTGTGCGGAACTTGGCTATCAGTTTCTGCTCAGCGACTCTGCGCCGTCGTGTGTCGCGAAGGCCGCCTTGGAGAACGCTTACCCGAATATCAGAGGCCGAATGCCCGTGACCGCTGAAGTGCTCCCCAACAGGAAGAGAACAGTCTTGCCTGGTGATTGTCGAGCGGTGTTCATTCATCCGTTGTCACAGCGTCTGCATAGTTTCCCCAATGTACCATGCCTCGGGACATCCTTTCTTGCAGCGTATCAGGTAGACAACGTTGGCCGAGTTGCAAGACTAAGTACCGTGTACCTGGTGGATGGTGTTCTCATGTGAGATGATGGCATCTGTGTCGATGATCCGGCATGTCTTGCAGAGGTTGCTGTGGCAGGGATGTGTGGTGTCATGGCCACTGTTCTCCTGAAGGCTGGGTAGTTTGCTGCGGACAATGGTCTGTTTGAGGTTGTGCGGTTGTTTGAAGGCAAGAAGTGGGGGTGTGGGGATGGCCTTGGCGAGATGTTCGTCTTCATCAATGACATGTTGAAGGCTCCGGAGGAGATGCCGTAGCTTCTCCGCTCCGGGGAAGTTCTGGACAACGAAGGGTACTCTGTCCACTGTGTCCCGTGTTTGTCTTCTGAGGAGGTCGGTGCGGTTTTTCGCTGTGGCGCGTTGGAACTGTTGATCAATGAGTCGAGCGCCATATCCTGTTCTTATGAGGGCATCTTTCAGCGTCTGGAGGTGACTGTTGCGATCCTCCTCATCCGAGCAGATCCTGTGTATACGGAGGGCTTGTCCGTAGGGGATGGCTTCTTTAACGTGTTTAGGGTGGAAGCTGGAGAAGTGGAGCATCGTGAGGTTATCCGTGGGCTTGTGGTACAGTGAGGTGCTGAGGTGACCATCCTTAATGGAGATGCGTGTGTCCAAGAATGCAACCGATTCCGGAGAGTAGTCTGTGGTGAGTCTGATGGTGGGATGGAACTTGTTGATGTCATCATAGAGTTGTTTCAGTGATTGTTCACCATGAGTCCAAAGGAAGAAAATGTCATCGATGTATCTAGTGTATAGCATCGGTTGAATGTCCCGTGTGGTGAAGAAGTCTTGTTCGAACCTGTGCATGAAGATGTTGGCATATTGAGGTGCGAATTTGGTCCCCATGGCTGTTCCGTGTGTCTGGATAAAGAACTGGTTGTTGAAGGTGAAGATATTGTGGTCCAGGATGAAGCGGATGAGATGTAAAATTGCATCTGGAAACTGGCAGTTGTTGGCGCTGAGCACTGAGGCCGTTGCAGCAATGCCATCGTCATTGTGGTGGATGTGGTCTATATGGACTTCAGCAAGGCGTTCGATAAGGTCCCCCATGCAAGACTTCTTGAGAAAGTGAGAGGGCATGGGATCCAAGGGGCTGTTGCCTTGTGGATCCAGAACTGGCTTGCCTGCAGAAGGCAGAGAGTGGCTGTGGAGGGGTCTTTCTCTGCATGGAGGTCAGTGACCAGTGGAGTGCCCCAGGGATCTGTTCTGGGACCCTTGCTGTTTGTCATTTTCATAAATGACCTGGATGAGGAAGTGGAGGGATGGGTTGGTAAGTTTGCTGACGACACCAAGGTAGGTGGTGTTGTGGATAGTTTGGAGGGATGTCAGAAGTTGCAGCGAGACATAGATAGAATGCAAGACTGGGCGGAGAAGTGGCAGATGGACTTCAACCCGGATAAGTGTGTAGTGATCCATTTTGGCAGATCCAATGGGATGAAGCAGCAGTATAATATGAAGGGTACCATTCTTAGCAGTGTAGAGGATCAGAAGGACCTTGGGGTCCGGGTCCATAGGACTCTTAAATCGGCCTCGCAGGTGGAGGATGCGGTCAAGAAGGCGTACGGCGTACTAGCCTTCATTAATCGAGGGATTGAGTTTAGGAGTCGGGAGATAATGCTGCAGCTTTATAGGACCCTGGTTAGACCCCACTTGGAGTACTGCGCGCAGTTCTGGTCACCTCATTACAGGAAAGATGTTGAAGCCATTGAAAGGGTGCAGAGGAGATTTACAAGGATGTTGCCTGGATTGGGGGGCATGCCTTATGAGGATAGGTTGAGGGAGCTTGGTCTCTTCTCCCTGGAGAGACGAAGGATGAGAGGTGACCTGATAGAGGTTTACAAGATGTTGAGAGGTCTGGATAGGGTAGACTCTCAGAGGCTATTTCCAAGGGCTGAAATGGTTGCTACGAGAGGACACAGGTTTAAGGTGCTGGGAGGTAGGTACAGAGGAGATATCAGGGGTAAGTTTTTCACTCAGAGGGTGGTGGGTGAGTGGAATCGGCTGACGTCGGTGGTGGTGGAGGCAAACTCGTTGGGGTCTTTTAAGAGACTTCTGGATGAGTACATGGGATTTAATGGGATTGAGGGCTATAGATAGGCCTAGAGGTAGGGATATGATCAGCGCAACTTGTGGGCCGAAGGGCCTGTTTGTGCTGTGGCTTTCTATGTTCTATGTCATGAGGGATGCTGGTGTAGAGTGCCGAGACATCCATTGTGACGAGGAGCGCTCCTGGTTCAACTGCTCCATGTGTGCCGAGTTTCTGTAGGAAGTCCATCGTGTCGCGACAAAAGCCGGCTTCAATCTGCTCGGATGAGGAGGATCGCAACAGACACCTCCAGACGCTGAAAGATGCCCTCATAAGAACAGGATATGGCGCTCGACTCATTGATCAACAGTTCCAACGCGCCACAGCGAAAAACCGCACCGACCTCCTCAGAAGACAAACACGGGACACAGTGGACAGAGTACCCTTCGTTGTCCAGAACTTCCCCGGAGCGGAGAAGCTACGGCATCTCCTCCGGAGCCTTCAACATGTCATTGATGAAGACGAACATCTCGCCAAGGCCATCCCCACACCCCCACTTCTTGCCTTCAAACAACCGCACAACCTCAAACAGACCATTGTCCGCAGCAAACTACCCAGCCTTCAGGAGAACAGTGACCATGACACCACACAACCCTGCCACAGCAACCTCTGCAAGACGTGCCGGATCATCGACACAGATGCCATCATCTCACATGAGAACACCATCCACCAGGTACACGGTACTTAGTCTTGCAACTCGGCCAACGTTGTCTACCTGATACGCTGCAAGAAAGGATGTCCCGAGGCATGGTACATTGGGGAAACTATGCAGACGCTGTGACAACGGATGAATGAACACCGCTCGACAATCACCAGGCAAGACTGTTCTCTTCCTGTTGGGGAGCACTTCAGCGGTCACGGGCATTCGGCCTCTGATATTCGGGTAAGCGTTCTCCAAGGCGGCCTTCGCGACACACGACGGCGCAGAGTCGCTGAGCAGAAACTGATAGCCAAGTTCCGCACACACGAGGAGGGCCTCAACCGGGATATTGGGTTCATGTCACACTATTTGTAACCCCCACAGTTGCCTGGGCCTGCAGAGTTTCACTGGCTGTCTTGTCTGGAGACAATACACATCTTTTTAGCCTGTCTTGATGCTCTCTCCACTCACGTTGTTTTGTTTCTTAAAGACTTGATTAGTTGTAAGTATTCGCATTCCAACCATTATTCATGTAAATTGAGTTTGTGTCTTTATATACTCTGTTTGTGAACAGAATTCCCACTCACCTGAAGAAGGGGCTTGGAGCTCCGAAAGCTTGTGTGGCTTTTGCTACCAAATAAACCTGTTGGACTTTAACCTGGTGTTGTTAAATGTCTTACTGTGTTTAACCCAGTCCAACACCGGCATCTCCACATCATGAATGACAGAAGCCAGAGGGTGCTTGTAGAGGGTTATTTATCAAACGGGAGACCTGTGACCAGCGGTGTTCCTCAGGGATCAGTGCTGGGTCCACTGTTATTTGTCGTTTATATTAATGATTTAGATGAGAATATAGGAGGCATGGTTAGTAAGTTTGCAGATGACACCAAGACTGGTGGCATAATGGACAGTGAGGAGGGTTATCGAGGATTACAGTGGGATCTTGACCAATTGGGCCAGTGGGCTGACGAATGGCAGATGGAGTTTAATTTAGATAAGTGCAAAGTGATGCATTTTGGTAGATTGAATCAGGGCCGGATTTTGATTTTATTTTATTTTATTTGATTTATTCTTGTCACATGTATTAGCATACAGTGAAAAGTATTGTTTCTTGCGCGCTATGCAGACAAAGCATACCGTTCATGGAGAAGGAAAGGAGAGAGTGCAGAATGTAGTGTTAGTCATAACTAGGGTGCAGAGAAATATCAACTTAATGCAAAGTAGGTCCATTCAAAAGTCTGACGGCAACAGGGAAGAAGCTGTTCTTGAATCGGTTGGTACATGACCTCAAATTTTTGTATCTTTTTCCCGACGGAAGAAGGTGGAAGAGAGAATATATGGGATGCGTGGGGTCCTTAATTATGCTGGCTGCTTTTCCAAGGCAGCGTGAAGTGTAGACAGAGTCAATGGATGGGAGGCTGATTTGCGTGATGGATTGGGCTACATTCACGACCTTTTGTAGTTTCTTGGGGTTTTGGGCAGAGCAGGGGCCATACCAAGCTGTGATACAACCAGAAAGAATGCTTTCTATGGTGCATCTGTAAAAGTTGGTGACAGTCGTAGCTAACATGTCAAATTTCCTTAGTCTTCTCAGAAAGTAGAGGCATTGGTGGGCTTTCATAATTATAGCGTCGGCATTGGGTGGACCATGACAGGTTGCTGGTGATCTGGACACCTAAAAACATGAAGGTCTTGACCCTTTCTCCTTCATCCCCATGTTCTCCTTTACACTTCCTGAAATCGATGACAATCTACATCATTTTGTTGACACTGAGGGAGAGATTATTGTCACCACAATAATCAGTTCACCATTCTCATTCCTGTACTCTTTCTCGTCATTGTTTGAGACCCGACCCACTACGGTGGTGTCGTCAGCAAACTTGAAAATTGAATTGGAGGGGAATTTGGCCACACAGTCATAGGTGTACAAGGAGTATAGTAGGAGACTGAGAACACAGCCTTGTGGGGCACAGGTGTTGAGGATGATCAAGGAGGAGGTGTTGTTGCCTATCCTTACTGATTCTGGTCTGTGAGTTAGGAAGTTCAGGATCCAGTCACAGACAGAGGAGCCGAGGCCCAGGCCATGGAGTTTGAAGATGAGTTTCATGGGAATAATGATGTTGAAGGCTGAACTGTAGTCAATAAATAGGAGTCTGACATAGGTATATTTGATACCTAGTTAACTTAGTCAGTTAATGGTAGAGCGTTGGGAAGTGTTATAGAACAAGGAGGTCCTGGGGTACAGGTTAATAGCTCCTTGAAAGTGGAGTCATAGGTGGACAGAGTGGTGAAGAAAGCATTCAGCATGCTTGGTTTCATTGGTCAGAACATTGAATACAGGAGTTGGGACGTCTTGTTGAAGTTGTACAAGACACTGGTAAGGCCACACTTGGAATATTGTGTACAGTTCTGATCACCCTATTATAGAAGGATATTATTAAACTAGAAAGTGTGCAGAAAAAATTTACTGGGATGCTACCAGGACTTGACGGTTTGAGTTATAAAGAGTGGCTGGAGAGACTGGGACTTTTCTCTCTTGAGTGTAGGAGACTTAGGGGTGATCTTATAGAGGTCTATAAAATGATGAGGGGCATAGATCAGCTAGATAGTCAATATATTTTCCCAAAGGTAGGGGAGTCTAAAACTAGAAGGCATAGGTTTAAGGTGAGAGGAGAGAGATACAAAAGGGTGCAGAGGGGCAATTTTTTCACACAGAGGGCGGTAAGTGTCTGGAATGAGCTGTCAGAGGCAATAGTAGAGGCAAGTGCAATTTTGTCTCTTAAGAAGTGTTTAGACAGTTACATGGGTAAGCTGGATATCGAGGGATATGGGCCAAATGCGGGCAATTAGGACTGGCTTAGTGGTTAAAAATAAAGGTGTGGCGTGGACAAGTTGGCCGAAGGGCCTGTTTCCATGCTGTAAACCTCTATGGCACTCATGCAGCCCACTCACTAATCCATCAATGATCTAATGTGTCAAAGCTTGGATTGGAAGTGGAACATAGAAGTCACAAATCATGCTGATATTATATATAAACAAATAGTTGCTTGGCAGCAGAAAACTGGTGGATTGCTGAAAAAAGTGACATGCTATCAAGCTGTTCATCTTGTGCTCATCAGGACATCTACGCAAGATAAATAGAACAATAAATAGTTCATTGATCTCTGCTGCATGCTCCATGGCAACAACTTTATCAATCAGAATCCACTTTCCAACCAAAGATCTCTCTTCTTAGGCAGTGTAAATTGTTGTTTCCTTTGCTGTTGATTTATCTTGTGTGTATCTTGCTTGGTGTGGCATCTCCAGTAATTGGCAGGACTCAGTCACCAGATTATTCGCCCATACTTTTGGTGGGGGAGGATGAATGTTGAGTTTGTACAATGTTCAATACTTCGATCTTTTTAAAGTAAAATGTCAAACTGGTCGGAATTCCTCCATCCAGCCCGCCTCAGGAATCGGAGCGGGCGAGGGGTGGAACATAGAAAATTCCATTGACTTTGGTCAGGATTTTACAGTATTCGGAAGAGCGAGGCCGTCCAATCCTGGCCACTTTCATAGAATCATAGAATCCTACAGTGCAGAAGGAGAACATTCGGGATGACCACAATCCCACCCAGGCCCTATCCCCAAAGAACAAAGAACAAAGAACAATACAGCACAGGAATAGGCCCTTCGGCCCTCCAAGCCTGCACCGATCATGTGTTCCTAACTAGACCATCTGTTTGTATCCCTCTATTCCCAGTCTGTTCATGTGGCTATCTAGATAAGTCTTAAATGATCCTAGCGTGTCTGCCTCAACCACCTTGCTTGTTAGTGATTCCAGGCCCCCATCACCCTCTGTGTAAAATATGTCCCCCGCATATCTGTATTGAACCTTGCCCCCCTTACCTTGAACTTGTGACCCCTTGTGTTTGTCATTTCTGACCTGGGAGAAAGCTTCCAACTGTTCACCCTATCTATGCCCTTCATAATTTTATAAACTTCTATTAGGTCGCCCCTCAACCTCCGTCTTTCCAGGAGAACAATCCTAGTTTACTCAATCTCTCCTCATAGCTAATACCTTCCATACCAGGCAACATCCTGGTAAACCTTCTCTGTACTCTCTCCAAAGCCTCCATGTCCTTCTGGTAGTGTGGCAACCAGAACTGGATGCAGTATTCCAAATGTGGCCTAACCAACGTTCTATATAACTGCAACATCATATGCCAACTTTTATACTCCATGCCCTGTCCAATAAAGGCAAGCATGCCATATGCCTTCTTCACCACCTTTTCCACCTGTGCTGCCACCTTTAAGGATCTGTGGACTTGCACACCCAGATCCCTCTGTGTGTCTATACGCCTGATGGTTCTGCCATTTATTGTATAGCTCCTCCCTGCATTAGATCTACCAAAATGCATCACTTCACATTTATCTGGATTAAATTCCGTCTGCCATTTCTCCGCCCAATTTTCCAGCCTATCTATATCCTGCTGTATTCTCTGACAATGTTCATCACTATCCGCAACTCCAGCAATCTTTGTGTCGTCCGCAAACTTACTAATCAGACCAGTTACATCTTCTTCCAAATCATTTATATATATCATAAACAGTAGAGGTCCCGGTACAGAGCCCTGCGGAACACCACTAGTCACAGACCTCCAATCAGAAAAAGACCCCACCACTGCTACCCTCTGTCTTTTATGGCCAAGCCAGTTCTGTACCCATCGAGCTAGTTCACCTTTGACCCCGTGAGATTTAACCTTTTGCACCAGCCTGCCATGAGGGACCTTGTCAAATGCTTTACTAAAATCCATGTGGACGACATCCATGGCCCTTCCCTCATCAATCATTTTTGTTACCTCCTCAAAAAACTCAACCAAATTTGTGGGGCATGACCTCCGTCGTACAAAACCATGTTGTCTATCGCTAATGAGATTATTCAGTTCTAAATGTGTATAGATCCTATCTCTAAGAATCTTCTCCAACAATTTCCCTACCACGGACGTCAAGCTCACTGGCCTCTAATTACCCAGGTTATCCTTGCTACCCTTCTTAAATAATGGGACCACATTTGCTACCCTCCAATCCTCTGGGACCTCACCTGTGTCCAATGAAGAAACAAAGATTCCTGTTCGAGACCCAGCAATTTCATCTCTTGTCTCTCTCAGTAATCTTGGATAGATGCCATCGGGCCCTGGGGATTTGTCTACCTTAATGCTTCCTAAAACACTTCCTCCCTTGTAATTGCGATTTGTTCTAACGGGTCTACACATCCCTCTGACACACTACCAATCAATGTGTCCCTCTCCTTTGTGAATACTGATGTAAAGTATTCATTTAGGATCTCACATACTTCCTTGGGTTCTAAGCATAATTCCCTTCCTTTGTTCTTGAGAGGTCCGACTCTTTCTCTGACAACCCTCTTGTTCCTAACTTATTGTTGTGGGAAAAATGCCACTTTGTGAGTCAGGCTTGAAGGTTTCAACAATACAGTTTTATTTAACGAAGCTTCGTGGAGAAAAGGCACTAACAAGCAGCAAAACCTTCTCTCAGTGAGACAATAGGAGCAGTCCATCTTTATACCCTTTACATAATAGATGGACCGGACATCTAGCCATTATCACATCGTTGTAATCAAGTAGGTGATCGATCGTTAAGCACATCGTTATAGACAAATACAGACAGATACAGACATGAACATGTTAGCATCACATTGTTCTATGAATGGATACATTTCCTACGTCAGTGACTATCAATGACTTCAGTTTCGGTTTATTCATACAGTAGTTTACAGTAATTGGTTTTCCTGCAGTTATGTATTCCCGATCCCACCTGTAGTTAATCTCATTATATATCCCTATTGTCCTTATCTTTAAGCCCTGGCTGGCTTCCTGTAAGATTTGATTCCTGCATGTTTAACTTTGGATAGCTGTCTGTCCTTTATGTTTTAATCTCAGGTGGCTGTTTGTACTGAAAGTCAGTGTCTGTTTAATGTCTCTTTCCCAGGTGATTGTTTGTGTGCCAGGCAACCATCTTATGTGTACCTATCTGTATATTTTTCCTCCTTCACGTATGTATAAAATGCCTTGTGATTCTCCTTAATCCTGTCTGCCAAGGACATTTCATGACCCCTTTTTGCCCTTCTAACTCCCTGTTTGAGTTCTTTTCTACTTTCTCTGTATTCCTCCAGTGCTTCATCTGTTTTTAGCTGCCTGGACCTTATGTATGCCTCTTTTTTCTTTTTGATTTGACCCACAATTTCTCTGGTTTCTCCACGGCTCTTGAATGCTACTTTTCCTGTCTTTCCTTTTTACAGGCACATGCCTGTCTTGCAGTCCTATCAACTGCTCCTTAAAAGACTCCCACATGTCAGATGTGGATTTACCCTCGAACAGCCTCTCCCAATCAACAGCCACCAAATCCTGCCTAATCCGGCTGTAGTTAGCCTTCCCCCAATTCAGCACCTTACTCATAGGACAACACTCATCCTTTTCCATGACTATCCGAAAGTTTACAGAATTGTGGTCACTGTTCGCCACATGTTCCCCCGCTGAAACTTTGATGACCTGACTGGGCTCATTCCCCAGTACTAGGTCCAGTATAGCCCCCTCTCTAGTTGGACTATCAACATATTGTTCCAAAGAACCTTCTTGGACACATTTTACAAATTCCTCCCCGTCCGGTCCCCCAGCCCTAAGGGATTTCCAATCTATATGAGGGAAATTAAAGTCTCCCACTAGAACAACCCTATTTTTCTGCACCTGTCCAGAATCTTCTTACATATCCGTTCCTCAACTTCCCGTGGGCTGTTGGGAGGCCCATGCACTTACCCTAGCTAGTCCCCCTGACACTAAGGGGCAATTTAGCATGGCCAATCCACCTAACCCACACATCTTTGGACTGTGAGAGGAAACAGGAACACCCGGAGGAAACCCATGCAGACACGGGGAGAATGTGCAGACTCTGCACAGACAGTGAGCCAAGCCAGGTCCCTGGCATTGTGAGGCAGCAGCGCTAACCGCTGTGCCACCGTGCTGCCCTTTTTGCCTCGCTTTGTCCTCTTGCCTCACCTTCAACCTTCTGCATTTTTGACTGCGAGATTGATAGGGGTTGGTGCTGGGGCCACAATTATTTATTGTATGTTATTAATGACTTGGACGAGGGAAGTAAATGTGCTTTTGCCAAATTTGTTAATGACAAGTGAAGGAGGTGAAGACAAGAATGATATAGACAGGTTAAGTGAGTGGGCAAAAATATGGCAGTTGGAATATAATGTCGGAAAACGGGAAGTTATACACTTTGGTTGGAAGAATAAAGGAGCTGAATATTATTTAAATGGAGAAAGAATGTAGAAACTTGCAGACCAGGGGGATTCAGACCATAAGACCATCAGAAATAGAACAGTAGTAAGCCTTTCTGCCCTTCAGGTCTGCTCCATAAGATCATGGCTAATCTAACACTCACTGGGGGTGATCTTAACATCATGCCTCTCCAGCCAATGGGTGGGGTGAGCCGGTAAGATTGTAGGAGAGCTCAGAAATCAGGTTCACGACCCAATTCTCCCCACTTGTGATCTTACCGCCACCGGATAGTCGATGCAATCAGCCTTGCACGCATTTCCAGCAGGAGGAAAATTGAATTTAAATTTAATTTAATGGCCTCGCTGGGGGAGGTTCTCTCTGGTGAGGATCACGAATCATCCTCCATCAACGGGGACTAGACATGATTGTCTTGCTGGGAGAACTGGAGTCCTTTAGGGCCCTCCCAGGAGGTCAGGGTCAAGGGGATGCCCCTTGGGATGTGCCAGCCTGGCACTGTCAGTATGGCACTCTGGTACTGCCCACCGGGCACCAGGCAGTGCCAAGGGGGTGGGCCCTGAGGGGGCGGGGTATATTGGGGACAGAGCCGGACCAGGGGATGGATGATCAGGGGAGGGGAGGGGGGCTTGCTGCCCACTGCAGTTGCAATTGGTCCGGGGGAGGCAGGGTCGAACACTCCAGCGGAGGGCCGGGGCTGGATCAGTCTGGCCAGGGGCAAGAGTCGATCTATCTGGCTCTGGGGAGGGTGTTGATTGGTCCACGTGGGGGCGGGGCCTGATTGGTCCAGCTGGAAGTGGGGGCTCATGATCGGCCATGGAGCCTGCAGAAGCACAGTTTGTGTGTGCCGCGTTTAGGCCATGGAGGCTGGCTACATGCAGCAGAGACCTGCACATGCACAATGGTGCCCTCTGCTCCTATCAGCCGGCTTTCTGGAAATTCTGGCTCCACCCACTTCCCCTACTGGTGAGAAATGTTTTTCTGCATTTTCTCATGCACCAAGTGCATAAGATTTGAGATTTGGACTTGCCGAAAAAACGGATCCGAAACTCTCATTTTCACGCTCATTCTGGACCTAGAATTGTTTTCATAAGATCACCCCCACTATGTCTACTTTAGCCTTATCTCCTTAACTCTTAATTCTCCAACTGATTAAAAACCTATCAACTTCAGTCTTGGAAAGATTCAGGGACTCGGCCTGCACAGATTCCTGGGGGCATGAATTCCAAAGATTCACCACTTTTTGAGAGAAGTTATTCTTTCTCAAATCCATCTTAAATGAGCAACCTCTTATTCTCCCATTGTGCCTTCTGCACCGAGACTCGCCCATCATTTGAGATATCTTCGCAACATTTACCCTGTCTACCCGCTTAAGAATCTTGCAGGTTTCAGTCATGCCACCTCTCATCCTTCTGAACTCCAAGGGATACAGACACAGACATGTTTAACTTTGCCTCATGTGGCAGTCATGTGAAAATTCCCTTGTCACCACACTCCGGCACCTGTTTGGGTACACTGAGGGAGAATTTAGCATGGCCAATGCACCGAACCAGCACCAGGAGGAAACCCACGCAGACGCAAGGAGAACGTGCAGACTCCGTACAGACAGTGACCCAAGTCGGGAATTGAACCCGTGTCCCAGGAGCTGTGAGGCAGCGATGCTAACCACTGTGCCACTGTACTGCCTTCTTGTTGAGGGTCAGAGTCCCACTCTGGTCAACTGGAATTGTGGATAAATGCACACTTAATGGATCCACTAATAAACGAGTATTTATCAAGAAAGGATAAGAATAAGGTTCAATAACTTGGACTTAAAGAGACTATGCGATGAAGTGGAGCTGATCAGGCTGTTATGAAGGGTCTTCACTGAGTCCCGGCTCAGGGTCTGTCTTGCACGACAGTGACCAGAGGCCAGAACTGAACCCAGGAGGTCAGGGTCAAGGGGATGCCCCTTGGGATGTGCCAGCTTGGCACTGTCAGTATGGCACTCTGGTACTGCCCACCGGGCACCAGGCAGTGGGTTTTCTCCGAGTGCTCCGGTTTCCTCCCACAGCCCAAAGATGTGGGTTAGGTGGATTGGTCATGCTGAATTGCCCCTTAGCATCAGGAGGAATAGGGATAGGATAGGGCCTGGGTGGGATTGTGGTTGGCATAGACTCGATGGGCCAAATGGCCTCCTTCTGCACTGTAGGATTCTATTCTATTCTATCGCTGATACTGCTCCCATCTCAAATGTTCTGAGCCCTCTGTCTCTTGGCACCCCTGGCCTCTGCCCAGCTTTTTGGTCAGCCAGTCTGTACACGTCTTGTGGTAAAGCTAATTTTCGCCATTCCTACTTCAATGTGCAACATCCTCTTTTCAATTACTTATTGATCACAGGAGATGCCTGCTCCGTTGTTCCTCCTTCAGTCCATTATTTAGGAAAATTTGCAGCAGTTCCATGTTAAATGGGTCTTTATCACAAGATGATTGCACAGCAGGCTAGCTCATTAAACTATAATCACACTTTCCCTTGTGCTGATATAAGGTTGGCTTCTTTTCCCATCATGCTTTCAGATTTTAGCTCTTAGCCACATGAACATATTCTGCCCCTGTGTGCCAGCTTTCTGGGTTTCATGAAGAAGCAAGTCCCTTTATCCACAGCTTTCTGCAGTCTCTCTCCATTTAGATAATAAGAAGTCTCACAACACCAGGTTAAATTCCAATAGGTTTATTTGGAATCACGAGCTTTTGGAGCGCTGCTACTTCATCAGGTGAGTGGAGAGATAGGTTTCACAAATGCGGCATAGCCAAGTTCCGCACGCATGAGGACTGCCACAACTGGGATCTTGGGTTCATGTCACGCTACATGTAACCCCTACCATTTGACCTGGGCTTGCAAAATTCTACTAACAGTCCTGGCTTGAGGCAATTCACACCTCTTTAACCTGTGATTATCCCTCTCTCCACTCACACTGTCTGTACCTGTAAAGACTTGATTACCTGAAAAGACTCGCATTCCAACAATTATCTTGCAATTGTGTCTTTGTCTATATATGCCATGTTTGTGACACCTACCTCTCCACTCACCTGATGAAGGAGCAGCGCTCCAAAAGCTCGTGATTCCAAATAAACCTGTTGGACTTTAACCTGGTGTTGTGAAGCTTCTTACTGTGCCCACCCCAGTCCAACGCCAGCATTTCCACATAATTTAAATAATAATCTGCCTTCTCATTCTTTCTTCCAAATAAACAATCTCACATTGAATTCCATTTACCAATTTTCTGCCCAGTCACTTAACTTTTCGATATCTTTCTGTGAACTATTAGTATCCTCCTTGCAACATGCTTTCCTTCCCACCTTTGTATCTTCTGCAAATTTGGTCGCAGTACAGTCTGTTCCTTGCTCCAAATCATTATTTTTGTTGTGTGAAGAGCTCTAGTCCCAGCACTGATCCCTGTGACACTCCACTGGTTACTGCCCTCCAACCTGAGAAAGACCCCCTTATCGCTACTCGCTCTTTTCTGTCAGTTAACCAATCCTCTTTCCATGCTAAAATTTTACCTCCAATGCACTTTGGGTGTCCTCATGTATAAATCACAAAAAGCTAGCATTAAGGTTCAGTGGGAGATAGGGGAAGCAAATGGAATATTGGCTTCTAAAGGGAATGGAATAATAAAATAGGTAAGTCTTGCTGCAACTATATAAGGCACTAAACTGGAACATTGTGAATAGTATTGGTCCCCTTATCTAAGGAAAAAGGTACTGGCATTGAAGGCAATCCAGTGAAAGTTCACTAGGTTGATCCCAGGTAAACAAAGAACAAAGAACAAAGAAAATTACAGCACAGGAACAGGCCCTTCAGCCCTCCAAGCGTGCACCGACCATGCTGCCTGACTTAACTAAAACACCCTACGCTTCCGGGGACCATGTCCCTCTATTCCCATCCTATTCATGTATTTGTCAAGACGCCCCTTAAAAGTCACTACCGTATCCGCTTCCACTACCTCCCCAGCAACGAGTTCCAGGCGCCCACCACTCTCTTTGTAAAACATCTGCCTCGTACATCTCTTTTAAAACTTACCCCTCGCACCTTAAACCTATGCCCCCTAGTAATTGACTCTTCCACCCTGGGAAAAAGCTTCTGACTATCCACTTTGTCCATGCCTCTCATAACCTTGTAGACTTCTATCAGGTTGCCCCTCAACCTCTGTCGCTCCAGTGAGAACAAACCAAGTTTCTCCAACCTCTCCTCATAGCTAATGGCCTCTATACCAGGCAACATCCTGGTAAATCTTTTCTGTACCCCCTCCAAAGCCTCCACATCCTTCTGGTAGTGTGGCGACCAGAATTGAACACTATATTCCAAGTGCGGCCTCACTAAGGTTCAATAAAGCGTCAACATGACTTGCCAATTTTTAAACTCAATACCCTGGCCGATGAAGGTGAGCATGCCGTATGCCTTCTTGACTACCTTATCCACCTGCATTGCCTCTTTCAGTGACCTGTGTACCTGTACACCCAGATCCCTTTGCCTATCAATACTCTTAAGGGTTCTGCCATTTACTGTACATTTCCTATCTGTATTAGACCTTCCAAAATGCATTACCTCACATTTGTCCGGATTAAACTCCATCTGCCATCTCTCCGCCCAAGTGTCCAACTGATCTATATCCTACTGTATCCTCTGAAGGTCCTCAACGCTATCCGCAAATCCACCAACCTTTGTGTCGTCTGCAAACTTACTAATCAATCCAGTTACATTTTCCTCCAAATCATTTATATATATTACAAACAGCAAAGGTCCCATCACTGATCCCTGAGGAACACCACTTGTCACAGCCCTCCATTCAGAAACGCACCCTTCCACTGCTACCCTCTGTCTTTTTTGACCGAGTAAGAAGTTTAACAACACCAGGTTAAAGTCCAACAGGTTTATTTGGTAGCAAAAGCCACACAAGCTTTCGAGGCTCTAAGCCCCTTCTTCAGGTGAGTGGGAATTCTGTTCACAAACAGAACTTATAAAGACACAGACTCAATTTACATGAATAATGGTTGGAATGCGAATACTTACAACTAATCCAGTCTTTAAGAAACAACACAATGGGAGTGGAGAGAGCATCAAGACAGGCTAAAAAGATGTGTATTGTCTCCAGACAAGACAGCCAGTGAAACTCTGCAGGTCCACGCAACTGTGGGAGTTACAAATAGTGTGACATAAACCCAATATCCTGGTTGAGGCCGTCCTTGTGTGTGTGGAACTTGGCTATCAGTTTCTGCTCAGCGACTCTGCGCTGTCGTGTGTCGCGAAGGCCGCCTTGGAGAACGCTTACCCGAATATCAGAGGCCGAATGCCCGTGACCGCTGAAGTGCTCCCCAGAGGAAGAGACTTCAGCGGTCACGGGCATTCGGCCTCTGATATTCGGGTAAGCATTCTCCAAGGCGGCCTTCGCGACACACGACAGCGCAGAGTCGCTGAGCAGAAACTGATAGCCAAGTTCCGCACACACAAGGACGGCCTCAACCGGGATATTGGGTTTATGTCACACTATTTGTAACTCCCACAGTTGCGTGGACCTGCAGAGTTTCACTGGCTGTCTTGTCTGGAGACAATACACATCTTTTTAGCCTGTCTTGATGCTCTCTCCACTCCCATTGTTTTGTTTCTTAAAGACTGGATTAGTTGTAAGTATTCGCATTCCAACCATTATTCATGTAAATTGAGTCTGTGTCTTTATAAGTTCTGTTTGTGAACAGAATTCCCACTCACCTGAAGAAGGGGCTTAGAGCCTCGAAAGCTTGTGTGGCTTTTGCTACCAAATAAACCTGTTGGACTTTAACCTGGTGTTGTTAAACTTCTTACTGTGTTTACCCCAGTCCAACGCCGGCATCTCCACATCATTTTTTGACCGAGCCAGTTTTGTATCCACCTTGCCAGCTCACCTCTGATCCCATGCGACTTCACCTTCTGCACCTGTCTGCCATGAGGGACCTTGTCAAAGGCCTTACTGAAGTCCATGTAGACAACATCCACTGCCCTACCCTCATCAATCATCTTCGTCACTTCCTCAAAAAACTCGATCAAGTTCGTGAGACACAACCTCCCCCTCACAAAACCATGTTGCCTCTTACTAATACGTCCACATATTTCCAAGTGGGAATATATCCTGTCTCGAAGAATCCTCTCCAATAATTTCCCTACCACTGATGTAAGGCTCACCGGCTTGTAATTACATGGATTATTCTTGCTACCCTTCTTAAACAAAGGAACAACATTGGCTATTCTCCAATCCTCTGGGTCGCCAAGAAGATCGCGCATATCGACACAGACATCAAGTTTCTACAAAGATGCAAGAAAGCAGACAAGATACCGAAAGGACTACAGATCACGAACCCACTCAGGTCAACCTATAACACAGACTACGCTGAGAGACTTTGCCGTCGCACCTCTCTCACCCTCCTCAACCACCTCATACACCAACTCTACAGCAAACGCCGCAGCCTGGAAACCAAGATCGAATCCATGTTCTCAACTTGCGCTCAGGATGCAGACCAGCTGTGAAGCTCTGCCAAGCAGACGAGACAAAGGAACTACACCATCTACATGCACACCAAGAACAGGAAACTTGAGAAACTCGGCATCACCACCAGCAGCAACCAAGCCTCCCCCGGTACTATTTGTAACTCCCACAGTTGCGTGGACCTGCAGAGTTTCACTGGCTGTCTTGTCTGGAGACAATACACATCTTTTTAGCCTGTCTTGATGCTCTCTCCACTCCCATTGTTTTGTTTCTTAAAGACTGGATTAGTTGTAAGTATTCGCATTCCAACCATTATTCATGTAAATTGAGTCTGTGTCTTTATAAGTTCTGTTTGTGAACAGAATTCCCACTCACCTGAAGAAGGGGCTTAGAGCCTCGAAAGCTTGTGTGGCTTTTGCTACCAAATAAACCTGTTGGACTTTAACCTGGTGTTGTTAAACTTCTTACTGTGACCTCCCCTGTAGCCAGTGAGGATACAAAGATTTCTTTCAAGGCCCCAGCAATTTCCTCTCTTGCCTCTCTCAGTATTCTGGGGTATATCCCATCAGGCCCTGGAGACTTGTCTACCTTGATGTTTCTCAAGAACCCCAATACCTCCTCTTGTTTGATCTCAACATGACTCAAACTATCTACACATCCTTTCCCAAATGCATTATCCACCAAGTCCTTCTCTTTGATGAATACTGACGCAAAGTACTCATTTAATACCTCACCCATTTCCTCTGGCTCCACACATAGATTCCCTCCCTTGTCTTGAGTGGGCCAACCCTCTCCGTGGCTACCCTCTTGCTCTTTATATATGCATATAAAGCCTTGGGATTTTCCTTAATCCTGCTGGCCAATGCTTTTTCATGACCCCTTTTAGCTCTTCTTACTACTTGCTTAAGTTTCTTTCTACTTTCCTTGTATTCCACATTTGCTTTGTGTGTTCCCAGCCTCCTAGCTTTGACAAATGCATCCTTTTTCTCTTTGACTAGGCTCACAATATCTCTCATTATCCAAGGTTCCCAAAACTTGCCATACTTATCCTTCATCCTCACAGGAATGTGCCGGTCCTGAATCCCTATCAACTTACACTTGAAAGCCTCCCACATGCCAGATGTTGATTGGCCCTCAAACATCTTCCCCCAATCTACATTCTTCAGTTCCTGCCTAATATCGTTGTAATTAGCCTTCCCCCAGTTTAGCACCTTAACTTGAGGACTACACTTATCTTTATCCATCAGTACCTTAAAGCTTACTGAATTGTGGTCACTGTTCCCGAACTGCTCCCCTACTGAAACATCAACCACCTGGCCGGGCTCATTCCCCAATACCAGGTCCAGTATGGCCCCTTCCCTAGTTGGACTATCTACATACTGTTTAAGGAAGCCCTCCTGGATGCTCCTTACACCTCTGCCCCATCCACACCCCTAGAACCACGTGAGTCCCAGTCAATATAGGGGAAACTGAAATCTCCCACCACAACAACCCTGTTACTTTTACACCTTGCCAAAATCTGCCTACACATCGGTTCCTCAATCTCCCGCTGGCAGTTGGGTGGCCTATAGTAAACCCCCAACATTGTGACTACACCTTTCCTATTCCTGAGCTCTACCCATATTGCCTCGCTGTATGAGCCCTCCGAGGTGTCCTCCCGGAGTACAGCTGTGATATTCTCCTTAACCAGTAGTGCAACTCCCTCACACCTTTTACATCCCCCTCCATCACGCCTGAAACATCTATATCCTGGAATGTTAAGCTGCCAATCCTGTCCTTTCCTTAACCAAGTCTCTGTGATGGCAACTACATCATACTTTATAGTACTAATCCAGGCTCTAAGTTCATCTGCCTTACCTGTTACACTTCTCGCATTGAAACAAATGCACTTCAGTCCACCAGACCCTCTCTGATTTGTAATCCCACCCTGCCTGCTGTTTCTCTGAGTCTTACTGGCCCTACTCTCTGGTTCCCCTTCAGCTAATTCACCTTTGCTTTGGGTTCCACCCCCCTGCCAAACTAGTTTAAATCCTTCCGTGTGACACTAGCAAACCTCCCGGCCAGAATACTTATGCCCTTCCAGTTTAGATGCAACCCGTCCTTCTTGTACAGGTCCCATCTGCCCCTGAAGAGACCCCAGTGGTCCAGATATCTGAAACCCTCCCTCCTACACCAGCTGTTTAGCCGCGTGTTGAGTTGCACTATCTTCCTATTCCTAGCCTCACTAGCACGTGGCACAGGGAGTAATCCTGAGATTACAACCTTGGAAGTCCTGCTTTTTAACTTTCTACCTAACTCCCTAAACTGCTGCTGCAGGACCTCATCACTCTTCCTGCCTATGTCGTTCGTACCAATATGTACCACGACCTCTGGCTGTTCACCCTCTCCCTTAAGAATGCTTTCTGTCCGTGGCACCAGGGAGGCAACATCCCACCCTGGAGTCTCTTTCACGTCCACAGAAACGCCTATCTGTACCCCTAACTATGGAGTCCCCTCTAACTATTGTTCTAGTGCTCTTTGTCCCTCCCTGCTTAACAACAGAGCCAGCCGTGGTATCACTGCTTTGGCTGCTGCTGTTGGTATCCCCTGATAGCCCATCTCCCCCAACAGTATCCAATCTGGTACACTTGTTAGAGAGGGGGATGACCACAGGGGATTCCTGCACTGACTGCCTGCCCCTTCTGGCGGCCACCCATCTATCTGCCTGCACCTTCGGTGTGATTACGTCTCTAAAGCTCTTATCTATGACATTTTCCGCCTCCTTCATGCTCCTAAGTGCATCCAACTGCTGCTCCAACCTATCCATGCGTTCTGTAAGGAGCTGCAATTGGGTGCACCTCCTGCAGACATAGTCGTCCAAGACGCTGGAAGCGTCAAGGATCTCCCACATCTCACAAGTGCAACACTTAACCCCACTGACCGACATTTCAAGCACCAATTAAATTATTTGAAAAAAATTATAAAACTCTTACCTTCACTTTTACCTTCTCACAGTGGCCTTTTTTTTTGGTTAGAGGAGGAGGGAGGGAGGGAAACACTTATGTAGTGTTTCGGGTTTACCACTCCTTGACACCCAGATCTTCTGCTTCCCACTTCTTGGCAAATGTTGCTGGTCCGACTTCTCCCAGAATGCACCAGTGAAGTCCCTCAGCCACCTCTACCGGTATGGAAAGATTTTCTCACCAGAAGTGGTTGAGTTGGTTGGGCCTATATTCATTGGAGTTCAGATGAATGAGAGGCCAACCTTATTCAGACATATAGGATTCTTAGGGGGCTTGACAGGATAGACATTGGGACGTTGTTTCCCTTTGTGGGGGTGAGTCTAGGGTCAGAGGGCATAATCTCAGAGTAAGGGATTGCCCATTTAAGACAGAGATAAGATTTTCTCTCAGAGGGGACTGAATCTCTGGAATTCTTTACCACAGAGAGCTGTAGGGACTGGGTCAAGGCTGAGATAGGCAGATTTTTAACAGTAGGGGAATCAAGGGTTATGGGGATAAATCAGGAAAGTGGAGTTGAGTATTATTATATTCGATCACTCGAGATCTCATTGAGTGGCAGAGCAGAATCAATGGGCAGAATGGTCAATTTCCGCTCCTACGTCTTATGGCCTTAGGTCAAACATGGACAAGGAAACCACCTGCTGATTATCACATAGCATCTTGCCTCAGCTGATGAATCAGTACTCTTCCATGTTGAATCCTCCTTAGAGGAGGCACTGAGGGTGACAATAGTGCAGAATGTACTCTGGGTGCAGGACTTCAATGTCCATCACCAAGAGTGGCTCCGTAGCACCACCACGGCTTGAACTCAAACTAGATAGACCTCTGTCTTTTCTCATCCAACAATTCAATGTATGTTACGATAATTCCTTCATAATTTTGTCTGAGATGTGCAGAAAGTTAAGTGTGTCACACAAAAATGTGACAGACAGGGACTCTGAGCTAGATGTCATCAAAATTGAGGGACAGATAGGCTTAGCAACTGAAACAAAGAATAAGCTGATCGAGCAAGAATTCATGTGATATATTTTCTGATTCTACAATGCATAAACATATGTATTAAGATTTGCCTAATTAAGAACCTCCCAGTTCAAACATTCTTGATTAAAAAATACTTTGAGATAGAATCATAGAATCCTAGAATCCCTACAAGGCAGAAGGAGGCCATTCGGCCCATCGAGTCTTCACCAACCATAAGCCTGCTAATTCCCCTGACACTAGGGCCAATTTAGCCTGGCCAATTAATCTAACCAGCAGTCTTTAGACTGTGGGGGGAAACCGGAGCACCTGGAGGAAACCCAAGCAGACATGGGGAGAATGTGCAAACTTTACACAGACAGTGACCAGAGGCCAGAACTGAACCCAGACAGTTAACATATGCAAGAGTTTCTCTTTTCTTTCTTGAATTATACCGCAAAAGAAATGACTGCTTCTGTAAAAGTGCATTGGTTCCGATGAAGTGAAAAGTAAAAATTCTGACAATTTAAGTAAAGTCAATGAACAAAGCAAGTTCACTTCACATGACAGAGAGGAATTGAATTGTTTCCCACCCAGCCCACGCATTGGCCTTCAGTGCATATGTCCTGTTATGTCATTTATGTTTTAATTTAATATAATCGTGTCTCCTCCTTGCTGCCACACAGTTGCGTGAGTGCACCAGCAGCAATAACAAAGCCTCAGGTGTTATTTCTAATAACCTACAAGCTCTATATAAAGTGTGATTATTGCACAGTCATTTAGCATCTGAGTCACTCCCAGAACAAAAGCAAATGTTCGAACCTGGTTTCCATTTTGTTAATTGTCAAGATCTTTCCACTTGATAAAGCATGTGATTTAAGTTAATGAAATCAGTCCAAAAATCCATAGGGCCCTGTTAGCAATACTTTACATTTCCCAAGTTATAAAAGCAATACAATATTAACTTTGTGCATTAACTTTTGTTGTGGTAGAACACTGTTATACAGAAAAGGTCAGAATCAGAGACTTTTAATGTTTCCTCCTGTATAAATCCTACATGAATTCCATTTTGTCATAGGACCACTTTTAAAAAGCGTTTAGACAGTTACATGGGTAAGATGGGTATAGAGGGATATGGACCAAACGCAAGCAATTAGGACTAGCTTAGAGGTTAAAAAAAGGGGCGGCATGGACAAGTTGGGCTGAAGGGCCTATTTCTGTGCTGTCTATGACTCTATGAGTCTATGACCCATACATTAAAGTAAAGTAAAATTTATTTATTAGTCACAAGTAAGGCTTACATTAACACTGCAATGAAGTTACTGTGAAATTCCCCGAGTCACCACACTCCGCGCCTGTTCGGGTCAATGCACCTAACCAGTACGTCTTTCAGAATGTGGAAGGAAATCAGAGCACCCGGAGGAAACCCATGCAGGCACAGGGACAACATGCAAACTCCACACAGACAGTGACCCAAGCCAGGAATCGAACCTGGGTCCCTGGCACTTTGAAGCAGCAGTGCTAGCCACTGTGCCACCGTGCCGAAACTGACTTTCAAAGTGAATCCCCTTATTTTGGTCTCAACTATTAACTGCTTTCAAGGAGACTCACAACACCAGGTTAAAGTCCAACAGGTTTATTTGGAATCACGAGCTTTCAGCGCGCTGCTCCTTCATCAGCGCTCCGAAAGCTCATGATTCCAAATGAACCTGTTGGACTTTAACCTGGTGTTGTGAGACTTCTTACTCTGCCCACTCCAGTCCAATGCTGGCATCTCCACATCGTTGCTTTAAAGAGACAGTTTTGAATTTCTTGTCTTCAAGATACCAATTTATTTGAAATGAATTGGTGATTCAGATGGTGAAATGTGAATTCAATAAAAATCTGGAATTAAAAATCGAATGATGATCATGAAACCATTGTTGATTGCCTACATGTGACTCCAGAGCCACAGCAACATGGTTGACTCTCAACTGCCCTCTGAAATGGAGGGCAATTAGTGATGGACAATAAATGCTGGGTCGAGCCAGCGATGCCCACATCCCATTAAATTCATCAAAAAAATTTAGAAGAAGGATTTCTGCATAAACACAATAGGCCCTATTTTACCATTGCATCGCGCCCGAAAACGGGTGCAAAAACGTGGTAAAGTGGGGTGTGAGGCCATTAACGCGATCCTCACCCGCGTCCGCGCAGATGACCACTTTACTGAGACCCGGGAATGGCCACGATCCGATTCGCACCCAAAACGGTCGCAACGGTGATTTAAATGCATTTGCATACATTTAAATTGAATTAGTGAACTGCCCGCCCAGCTTTATCAGCATTTCCCCCTTTACCACCGCATTCGTGGAATCGTGCCGAAATCGACATGCTAAATAAAAGTCTGAATCGGGCAGTCCAGCTGTTGAAGAGTGAGTTCAGAGCTTCCAACGGCTCTCTGACTCAGATCGGTGGTGGGCGGGGGGGGGGGGGGGGGGGAGGAGGAGGGAGGCGGGCTAGATAATTTTCTGGTGAGGGGGGAGGGAGGGGAGTGAAGCCAGATCGTTGTCTGGTTGTGAGGGAGGGAAGGGCTGATCGTTGTCTGGTGGGGGGGTGGGAGCCGGGTCAGATCATTCTCTGGTGAGGTGGTGGGGAGGGAGGAGGAGGTGGGTCAGATGTTCCTCTGGGGGGGTGAGGGGGGGGGGGGGTGGGGCTAGTGAGGCTAGATCATTCCCCGGGGGTGGGGGGGAGGGTGGGGGAGTGAGGCCAGATCATTCTCTGGGGGAGTGGGGCGGGGGGGGGGGCTAGTGAGGCCAGATCATTCTCTTGGGGAGGGGGCGAGGGGAGTGAGGCCAGATCATTCTCTGGGGGGTTGGGGGGGGGGGGGGGGGTGGGGGGGGGGGGGTGGGTGAGGCCAGACCATTCTCTGGGGGTGAGGGGGGGGGGGAAATTGGGGGTCTGTGTTGCTGGGGGGCTGTGGGGGAAAATGGGGGGCTGTGTTGCTAGGATGGGGGCAAGCAGAGTCCTTTAACCTCTCCATCTGTCTCTCCCCTTCCCCAAATTTCACCCCCCCCCGTCCCCCCCTCCCCCGCCCCCCCCACATCCAGATTGACGAGATGGCTTTTGCAATGCAACCTATTGATCTTGCTGTTCTTTTTGTTGCTGCTGAAGCTGAGGAGGAGGAGCAGGAGGAAGAATTGTTGGCAGAGCAGGTTCAGGCCTCACCACTCGCAGGAGGAGAGGGAGTCATCCATCGGAGGCAGGATGTGGCCGCTATTCACCATGGGTGGGAGGGGGGGGTTGGCGTGCCGGACAAGGAAAGAGCAGAGACCCTTGCAGTTCTGTACATGAGTGGCAACATGGTTTTGTGAAGGGGAGGATGTGTCTCACAAACTTGATCGAGTTTTTCGAGGAAGTGACGAAGATGATTGATGAGGGTAGGGCACTGGATGTTGTCTACATGGACTTCAGAAAGGGCTTTGACAAGATCCCTCATGGTAGGCTGGTATAGAAGATGAAGAAGCACGGGATCACATGTGAGCTGGCAAGACGAAAGCAGTTGGAGAAGGTAGTCAAGAAGGCATACGGCATGCTTGCATTCATTGGTCGAGACATTAAGTTAAAAAAATTGGTAAATCATGTTGCAGCTTTATAGAACCTTAGTTAGGCTGCACTTGGAATATAGTGTTCAATTCTGGTCGCCACACTACCAGAAGGATGTGGAGGCTTTGGAGAGGGTACAGAAAAGATTTACTAGGATGTTGCCTGTATTAGCTATTAGCATTAGCTATGAGGAGAGATTGGAGAAACTTGATTTGTTCTCACTGGAACAACGGAGGTTGAGGGGTGACCTGATAGAAGTCTGTAAGTTTATGAGGGGCATGGACAGAGTGGATAGGCAGAAGCATTTTCCTAGGGAGAAAGAGTCAATTACGAGGGGGCACAGGTTTAATGTGCGAGGGGCAAGGTTTAAAGGAGGTGTATGAGGCAGATGTTTTACACAGAGAGTGGTGGGTGCCTGGAACTCGCTGCCGGGGGAGGTCGTGGAAGCAGGTGCAACAGTGACTTTTAAGGGGCGTCTTGACAAATGCATGAATAGGATGGGAATAGAGGGATATGGTCCCCGGAAGGGTAGGGGGTTTTAGTTCAGTCGGGCAGCATGGCCGGTGCAGATTTGGAGGGTCGAAGGGCCTGTTCCTGTTGTTCTTTGAGTGTCCTTTGAACAACGTCGGACATCGCATGCCGCCAACAGCTCCGGCTCTGAACAGAGACAGTGCAACGCCTGTGCCATTTGTTGCAGGACCTTGCACCTCGGGGCATTGGGGGGTTGGGAGGGGGGAGTGGTTGGGGGGGTTGTCACCCACTCCTGGTGACTGTGGAATTGACAGCGGCCTTAAACCTTTATGCCACTGGCTCCTTCCAGACCTCCAGTGAAGACCTTTGTGGTATTTCACAATCATCCGTCCAAAAGCTCGGTGAAGGAGGTCACGGATGCCCTGTGTGCCCGGGCTGGCCAGTATATCAAATTTGACCTGGACCAGGCCCAGCAGGTAGCATGGACTGCAGGATTTACGGCTATTGCAGGGATGCCAAATGTGCAGGGGCTGTAGACTGCAGCCATGTTTCCCTCAGGGCCCCGGTTAAGATTCCAGGAAGATTCATGAATAAAAAGGGCTTCCTTTCCCTAAATGTGCAATTGATGTGTGACCGTAAGGTGAATATTATGCTAGTCTGCGCCAGACACCCCAGCCATGTGCATGAAAGCTTCATATTGAGGAGTTCAGGTTTCCCGGAGGTCTTTCAGGAGGAGCCCAGGGATGGCTCATGGGCGACATGGGGTACCCGCTTTGGACTTGGCTTCCTACCGCGGACACCGCCTTTGCAGTGTTGGCCTGAGAACCACACAAGACAGGCAATATCTGGCCCACCTGAAAGCTTTGGGATTCCTCCCAACAGCCTCACAGTCGGTCCAGTGTCAGCCCCTCCTGCATTCCCTGGCTCTGTTGCTGCATCTCCAGCAGCTGAGGGAGAAGTGATCGCGGTGGCCCAGCATGTAGCCTGGGTCCAACTGAGTTCTTACCTCCAGCAGGCCCCCCGTGTGCCCGAGGCCTCGGACATTCCCTCCTCCACCCGATGTACATCAGCAGATGTGTCGTGCGCACTATAGAGTGACCCAGGTACCTCGCCATTAAATGGACCCACACACGTGTCAGTATCTGGGATGGTGAACTGCCTCTTGTGGTCAGATGAGTCCAAAATTCCAGAGACAGAGTGCATAAGATTGGGCCTGAAAACTTGCCCGAAAAACAGATTTGGAACTCTCCCATTTTCAGACTCGTTGGACACTTGGAAAAAATCTCATAAAATTCCACCCAATAAAAATGGCTCCATTAGCTTTTTAAAAAACTGTTTATTTAAAAAATGGTAGTCTCTTAAATGTTGTGGCGATCTGACTTAAAATAAAAAGATGACACACCACATGCATATACAGTTAAGCATTGGCAAATAGTCAGAATGGCTGGGATTTTACGGCCTTGTTTGGTGAGATTGTAAAATCCCGCCCGAGGCCAATGGAGATTTCCGTTCTGGGAATGGAAGCGTTTTGGCCAATATGCCAACCAGTTAAAGCCAGGTCACCGCCATCAGTGAGTTCAATTAAAGCGAAAACAAGCATGTATCAAAACATTAGCAGGAGAGAGAAATGCCGTTTTATAAAAGTACAGTCAATTCCTCATCTATTGTAGACTTGCAACTGCAACTTCAGTGTCAGACAGTTTGACTTTGATGATGTGTGAGGAAGAAAATCCATCTGTCAGTGGTAATGCTAGTGTGAGTACAGAATGTTTGACTGAATCATCTTCCAAAATGGGCAGATATTAGGAGCATCACCTGCTGTCACCTTACAAGAGAGCGATGCGTGAGCACTTAAATGCTGTGTCTCCTGGAATAGAACAAAGGCTGGGCTTCTGCTCACAAGAAGTGGGAGCGGCTGACATTTATTGTCTGTACCAATTTGCCCATCAACTGGAACCACAGCAGTTCATATGGAGAAAAGGACGACACGGTGGCACAGTGGTTGGCACTGCTGCTTCACAGTGCAGGGACCTGGGTTCGATTCCCAGCTTGGGTCACTGTCTGGGTGGAGTCTGCACGTTCTCCCCGTGTCTGTGTGGGTTGCCTCCGGGTACTCCAGTTTCCTTCCCCAGCCTGAAAGACGTGCTGGTTAGGTGCATTGGCCATGCTAAATTCTCCCTCAGTGAACCCGAACAGGCACCAGAGTGTGGCGACTAGGGGATTTTCACAGTAACTTCATTGCAGTGTTAATGTAAGCCTACTTGTGACACTGATAAATGAACTCAGAATATCTACTCTGCTGAGTTATGCACTATAACACCAACTAGCAGTCATCTCCTGGCAACGCTGAGTAGCTCATTCCCTGAGACCTATCGACAACTTGTTCCTACGCACTACATCAGTCTTGTGGGTGATCACTGTCTCTAGAACTTTTAGCTCATGCCTTGGTGCCCAGAGCAGGGCACAGTATTCAAAGGTCGACCAGGTTACTGTGAAATTGGAGTGTGGGAGTGTGAAATTACACAGTCATTTCAGGGACATTGGCATCACTGAGAACCCATGACATACCCGGCATGTGATTCAACCATATTGACTTCAATAGCACAGAATGCCTTGTAACAGACAAAATTCCGTGGCTTAGTCCCCTGCCCAAGCCCAACTTCAGAACCAATTGCTTTCTCAATTTGTTCTGCACCATTTTAGAATCTATTATTCAGCATTTAGTTTGTTTCATTTATTCTTGCTCTGTAGTCCTCAATAAATCTGCTGCTGTTCATTTCCACTGAAATATTTTATTGAACACCTTGACTTAATATGTATTTAACTCAACATTGTTGAAGGTGGAATTAAAATGAACACAAGTCTTTTATCGTGCTTTAAATGCCACACGGGGTGATTAATAAGCTCCTGCTTGAAACTGCCCCAGGCATCATGTAATGAATCATTTGTCTTTCCATTAACTGCAGATTGACAATAACACTGTTTCATTGCTCATTAAACTGGTAATGTATTGTTTTAATTACATTTTATTACAAGTTTGACACACAGCTCTATCTCTGGTTTTCCAAACACGTTAACTTTAAACAAAGCTGGAAAACACACAATGTATTGTTCAGAAGCAGAATGCGATCTGAAAGTAGATTTAAAAGTTGTAGATGAGCCATTCCAATTGGTGAGGAATAAAGTTCTCTTTTTAGCACCAAAGAGCATTTATAAATGTATTATATAATAAAAAGCAAAATACTGCAGATGCTGGTAATCTGACATAAAAACAGAAAATGCTGGATAAACACAGCCAGTCTGGCAGCGTCTGTGGACAGAGAAACAAATGCTTCGAGTCTGTGTGACTCTTCTACAGAACTGGACTTGAAACATTAACTGTGTTTCTCTCTCCACAGATGCTGCCAGAACTGCTGAGTTCAACCTTCCCATCAGCATTAAAATTGAGGCTGGGTGGGAAACGGCACTAAAGTGGCCAATAATTTGTTACTTTAGGGCCTTAGTTGGGCCAAGGACGGGCTTGCTGTCTGAGGCCTTGCCCACCCCAATGTAACATCACTGTGTGGTCAGGGTGGCGGGAATATGGCAAAATCCCATCCCTTCGATTTCATGTGTGCCATGCCTAAAAACCCACTGCCAAAAGATAAAATGCTGGAAAATCTCAGCAGGTCTGGCAACTTCTGTAAGGAGAGAAACACAGTTAATGTTTCTTTTCTCTCTGTACAGATGCTGCCAGACTTGCTGAGATTTTCCAGCAATTTATCTTTTGGTTTCAGATTCCAGCATCTGCAGTAATTTGCTTTAATCCTAAAAGCCCGCTGGTGGGTGAATGTAAAATCTGGTGGTCATCTCTGGCTTGGCCACTGCAGCCTCTGGCACTCTATGGACTTCCTTTATCCTCTTCTTCTGAGGAGGTTCCTCAAGACAGAGGACGACTTGCTTCCATTCCAATGTTGTGCGCCCTGAGATGACTAAGTAGTCCAATGCTGGATCTGCACGCACAGTCTGTCAGAGGTAGGGTAGTGTTTGGTGAGACTGGTGGATGGGGATGCTCAGATTGTGGTCCGCTTCTTCCTTTGTTTTTCTTGATCTCCACGTGGACTTCTTGGAGCCATTCAAACCTTGAGTATTGTGTGCAGTTTTGGTCTCCTAGTCTGAGGAAGGACATTCTTGCTATTGAGGGAGTCCAGCGAAGGTTCACCAGATTGATTCCCGGAATGGCAGGATTGATATATGAAGAGTGACTGGGTCGATTGGGCTTGTATTCATTGGAATTTAGAAGAATGAGCGGGGATCTGATAGAATCATATAAAATCCTATTGGGACTGGACAGGCTGGATGCGGGAAGAATGTGCCCGATGTTGGGGAAGTCCAGAACTAGTGGTCACAGTCTAAGAATAATGGATAAGCCATTCAGGACTGAGATGAGGAAAACTTCTTCATTCAGAGAGTTGTGAACCTACCACAGAAAGCTGTTGGGGGCAGTTTGTTAGATATGTTCAAGAGGGAGCTGGATGATAGACCTCCTAAAAGTTCTAGAGAGGTTGAGGAAAGGATTGCGGAGTCAATCCTGCTTAGGAGTGAAAGTAATAGGGCAATTGTTATGGGGGATTTTAACTTGACTAATATTGACTGGAATTGTTATAGCTCTAGCTCGTTAGAGGGGTCAGTTTTTGTTCAAAGCGTGCAGGAAGGTTTTTTGACTCAGTATGTAGACAGGCCAACTAGAGGTGAGGCTATATTGGATCTGGTGCTGGGAAATGAGCCAGACCAGGTGCTAGACTTGGAAGTTGGTGTGCATTTTGGTGATAGTGACCACAATTCGGTTACGTTCACCTTAGTGATGGAAAGGGATAGGCATGAACCTCGGGCCAGTGGTTTTAGCTGGGGGAAGGGTAATTATGAGGCTATTAGGAGAGAATTAGGAAACATAGGTTGGACTAGGAGATTACAGGGACTGGGAACGTCCGACATGTGGAGTTTTTTCAAGGAGCAGCTACTGCGAGTCTGTGATAGGTATGTCCCTGTCAGGCAAGGAGGAATTGGTAGGGCTAGGGAACCGTGGTGCACCAAAAAAGTTTCTTTGTTGGTTAAAAAGAAAAAGGAGGCTTATGTTCGGATGAGACGTGAGCACTCGGGTAGTGCACTAGAAAGCTTTAGATTGGCTAAGAGGGAGTTGAAGAGCGAGCTTAGAAGGGCTAAAAGGGGACATGAGAAGACTTTGGCGGATAGGGTTAAAGAGAATCCTAAGGCGTTCTATAGGTATGTCAAGAACAGAAGGTTGGTTAGGGCAAGTTTAGGGCCAGTTATAGATGGCAGAGGGAAGTTATGTGTGGAACCGGAGGAGATTGGTGAAGCATTGAACCAATATTTCTCTTCGGTGTTCACGCAAGGGGACATGAATATAGCTGAGGAGGACACTGGGTTGCAAGGGAGTAGAATAGACAGTATTACAGTTGATAAGGAGGATGTGCAGGATATTCTGGAGGGTCTGAAAATAGATAAATCCCCTGGTCCGGATGGGATTTATCCAAGGATTCTCTGGGAGGCAAGAGAAGTGATTGCAGAGCCTCTGGCTCTGATCTTCAGGTCGTCGTTGGCCTCTGGTATAGTACCAGAAGATTGGAGGTTAGCGAATGTTGTCCCATTGTTTAAGAAGGGGAACAGAGACTTCCCCGGGAATTATAGACCGGTGAGTCTCACTTCTGTTGTCGGCAAGATGTTGGAAAAAATTATAAGGGATAGGATTTATAGTTATTTGGAGAGTAATGAATTGATAGGTGATAGTCAGCATGGTTTTGTGGCAGGTAGGTCGTGCCTTACTAACCTTATTGAGTTTTTTGAGAAAGTGACCAAGGAGGTGGATGGGGGCAAGGCAGTGGACGTGGTATATATGGATTTTAGTAAGGCGTTTGATAAGGTTCACCATGGTAGGCTTCTGCAGAAAATGCAGATGTATGGGATTGGGGGTGATCTAGGAAATTGGATCAGGAATTGGCTAGCGGATAGGAAACAGAGGGTGGTGGTTGATAGTAAATATTCATCATGGAGTGCGGTTACAAGTGGTGTACCTCAGGGATCTGTTTTGGGGCCACTGCTGTTTGTAATATTTATTAATGATCTGGATGAGGGTATAGTTGGGTGGATTAGCAAATTTGCTGATGACACCAAAGTCGGTGGTGTGGTAGACAGTGAGGAAGGGTGTCGTAGTTTGCAGGAAGACTTAGACAGGTTGCAAAGTTGGGCCGAGAGGTGGCGGATGGAGTTTAATGCGGAGAAGTGTGAGGTAATTCACTTTGGTAGGAATAACAGATGTGTTGAGTATAGGGCTAACGGGAGGACTTTGAATAGTGTGGAGGAGCAGAGGGATCTAGGTGTATGTGTGCATAGATCCCTGAAAGTTGGGAATCAAGTAGATAAGGTTGTTAAGAAGGCATATGGTGTCTTGGCGTTTATTGGTAGGGGGATTGAATTTAGGAGTCGTAGCGTTATGTTGCAACTGTACACAACTCTGGTGCGGCCGCACTTGGAGTACTGTGTGCAGTTCTGGTCCCCACATTACAGGAAGGATGTGGAGGCTTTGGAGAGGGTGCAGAGGAGGTTTACCAGGATGTTGCCTGGTATGGAGGGGAGATCCTATGAGGAGAGGCTGAGGGATTTGGGATTGTTTTCGCTGGAAAGGCGGCGGCTAAGAGGGGATCTTATTGAAACATATAAGATGATTAGAGGTTTAGATAGGGTGGATAGTGATAGCCTTTTTCCTCTGATGGAGAAATCCAGCACGAGGGGGCATGGCTTTAAATTGAGGGGGGGTAGTTATAGAACCGATGTCAGGGGTAGGTTCTTTACCCAGAGGGTGGTGAGGGATTGGAATGCCCTGCCAGCATCAGTAGTAAATGCGCCTAGTTTGGGGGCGTTTAAGAGATCCGTAGATAGGTTCATGGACGAAAAGAAATTGGTTTAGGTTGGAGGGTCACAGTTTTTTTTTTTAACTGGTCGGTGCAACATCGTGGGCCGAAGGGCCTGTTCTGCGCTGTAATGTTCTATGTTCTATGTTCTATGTTCTATGGATGTGGCCCTTGTGGCTAAAGGGAGAAAGGGTATGGAGAGAAAGCTGGAGTGGGATGCTGAAAAAGCATGATCACAGTGGCACAGTAGTTAGCACTGCTGCCTCACAGCGCCAGGGACTTGAGTTCGATTCCGGCCTCAGGTCACTGTCTGTGTGGAGTTTGCATGTTCTCCCCGTGTCTGCGTGGGTTTACTCCGGGTGCTCCGGTTTCCCCTCACTCCAAAGATGTGCAGGTTAGGTTGATTGGCCATGTTAAATTGCCCCTTAGTGTCAGGGGAACTAGCAGGGGGGTTATGGGGATAGGGCCTGGGTGGGATGGTTGTCAGTGCAGGCTTGATGGGCCAAATGCCCTTCTTCTGCACTGTAGGGATTCTATGATTAGCCATGATCATATTGAATGGTGGTGCAGGCTCAAAGGGACGAATGGGCCGATTCCTGCACCATTTTTTATGTTTCTGTGGTTCTCTATGTGAATGGCCTGAGAATTGCAGCCGTCATCCCCAGCCAATTAACACCCATGGCACCATGAAATAGCTGTGGGTCAGCAAATATGGGCGGGGCTATGTTTGCTGCCAATTCCTGCGATGACGGGAAGGAAAACTTCCACCAACCTAAAACCCCTGGCCAATGACCAGAACAGATCATAATAACCTCACAAATTGAAAGATAAAGTAAAGTTTATTTATTAGTCACAAGTAAAGCTTACATAAACACTGCAATGAAGTTACTGTGAAATTCCCCTAATCGCCATACTCCAGGGTCAATGCACCTAACCAGCACATATTTCAGAATGTGAGTGGAAACTGGAGCACCCGGAGGAAACCCACGTAGACATGGGGAGAACATGCAGACTCCACAAAGACAGTGACCGAAGCCGGGAATCGAACTCAGGTCCCTGGTGCTGAGAAGCAGCAGTGCTAACCACTGTGCTACCCTGCCGCCAGCATAACCTGAACAGCATAACTTGACGTTTATTTATTTTGACCAGTAATGGATGAAACGTCTCCAGGTGACAGGTAACTGTACAAGTGATTTAACTGAAGTTACATTTTTAAATGTGTGTTAAAAATAACTGTGGTAGATTTAGGTACATTTATTAATTGTGCTTTATCATGTTGCATACAGGTGGCACGGTGGCACAGTGGTCAGCACTGCTGCCTCACAGTGCCAGGAACCCAGTTTTAATTCTGGCCTCAGGTCACTGTCTGTGCGGAATTTACACATTCTCCCTGTGTCTGCGTGGGTTTCCTCCGGGTGCTCTGGTTTCCTGCCATACTCCAAAGATGTGTGGGTTAGGTTGATTGGCCATGCTAAACTGACCCTAGTGTCAGGGGATTAGCAAGGTAAATATGTGGGGTTACAGCAATAGGGCCTGGGATGGATTTGTGGCCATTACAGACTCGATGGGCTGAATGGCCTCCTTCTGCACTGTAAGGATTCTATGATTCTATCGCATTCACTGGAATTTACTTCCCTCGGTGACTATTTCAAGATAGAAGTTATTGTCTCAACGTTTTCAATAACATAACAATCTTACACAACTGCACGAAGGGCTACTTCAGGGAACGTTTCTGCAGAAGAAAAAATTGAATAGGAATTTTTATTTTTCCAAATGCATGTATCATCCTTATGCCTTAATATAGATCGTGCCCTGGCTTGAGAGTAGGTAGACTTTAATTGTGCCTTTTTTATTAGTTGGTTATTCTCAAGGGTGATTAGGGTTATATTTCCTTCACCTGGCCATGGGGAAATGATGTGGAGAAACATGGGGAAATGCCACAGCTTTCTTTGCATTTAGTGGTAACTGTTTCTCTATATAAATGGAAAGACCCCCCCTCCTCTCACAGCCAGGTGAAGGCAAGATGACAGTGTCTTTGTTTCCAGCCTTGTTTACTGTATTGCTCCCAGCTCTTGTGGTCACAGTTCCCAGCTGCAAACTTAGAGCAAAGTTTAATCTCTCCACGGTCTTTGAGGATGGAGATGTGATCCTGGCCGGTTTGTTTCCAGTTCATTACCGAATAATTCAGCCAGATTCATCCTTCCGAGTGAAGGCAGTGACACCACAATGTGAGGGGTAAGTCTGCACTCGACTGCAGTGCCTGTGAAATCAAGCATTTTCTCCGACTGTATGATTAACATCTTAGATAAAGTTTATTTTATTAGTGTCACAAATAGGCTTACATGAACACTGCAATGAGGTTACTGTGAAAATCCCCTAGTTGCCACACTCCGACACCAGTTCGGGTACACTGAGGGAGAATTTAGCATGGCCAATACACCGAAACAGTCTTTCGGACTGTGGGAAAAAGGGCCAGAGGTCATGGTATATATTGTACTAGCGACGTAGGTAGGAAGAGTGACAAGGCCATGCAGCAGCAGTTTAGGAAGTTAGGTAGAAAGTTAAAAAGCAGAACCCCGAGGGTTATAATCTCAGGATTACTCCCTGTGCCACAGGCTAGAAATAGGTGCCTGTTTGGGTACATTGAGGGAGAATTTAGCATGGCCAATGCACCTAACCAGCACATCTTTCGAATTGTGGGAGGAAGCCAGAGCACCCGGAGGAAACCTACAGAGACATGGGGAGAACGTGCAGACTCCACACAGGCAGTGACCCAAACCAGTAATCAAACCCGGGTCCCTGGCACTGTGAGACAGCAGTGCTAACCACTGTGCATTGGCCATGCTAAATTCTCCCTCAATGTACCCAAACAGGCACCTATTTCTAGCCTCACTGTCACGTGGCACAGGGAGTAATCCTGAGATTATAACCCTCGGGGTTCTGCTTTTTAACTTTCTACCTAACTTCCTAAACTGCTGCCTCTTAGTTTCCTAGCTATTGCTCACAATATTCTTCTGTTAAATGTTTTGATATAATTTTGTATCTAATAGCTTTACAAAAAGAATAAAATTGTTTAGAGACAGTTTGAACCAAATGTCAGGTAGTTTAGCTTTACATTTTCTATTTTTTTAATGATCTGAATCGAAAGAACGAACGGAGCGAAATCCACTAACATGATTCGCAGCTCGTTTACTTACATAGTTCCTCAGTGAAGGAGTTTAATGGATGCACTAAGCTGTGCAAACATGCTTGGATTACACCTACATTAAACTAACAGTGAAAACTCAAGGTGAGTGTTAAGCATTCCTAGACAAACAAAGCCAACTGGAATTTCTCCTCTTATAACTGACCTTATAAGCCAGTGTTTCTCCCTCAAGCTGCTTTTGTGGTTAGCACTGCTGCCTCACAGCACCAGGGACCTGGGTTCGATTCCCAGCTTGGGTCACTGTCTGTACGGAGTTTGCATGATCTCCCCGTGTCTGCATGTGTTTCCTCTGGGTGCTCCGGTTTCCTCCCACAGTTTGAAAGACGTGCTGGTTAGGTGGATTGGCCGTGCTAAGTTCTCCCTCAGTGTCCCCGAACAGACGCTGGAGTGTGGCGATGAGTTGATTTTCACAGTAACATCATTGCAGTGTTAATGTAAGCTGACTTGTGATAATAAATAAACTTTACTTGAAATCCGCACACAATCTATCAGGCAATGTTCTGTCAATTCGATGGTGCACATTCTAATAAAAAAATGCAATGTCTGTTAGATAGCTGGAGCTCACTGATTTATAATGATTGGCTAAGGAGCAGAGATAACGTGAGGAAACATTTTGTTTTACACTGGGTTGCTCTGCTTTTCACGGCGGTGGAATTAACAGAGAATTGGGATTAGTTTGGAAAGGAGGGAATGTACAGCACAATGGAGAAAAAGCAATCGAAAAACAGCACAGGCTTGATAGACTGGATGCCTTCCTTCAATGCCGCATCATTCTATAATTTTCTTCTGTGATAATGCAATGACTGTTGGATAACACGGTGGCTATTAAATGCGGAAATGTTTATTCGATGATGGAAGGTTTGTTGGTTAACAGGAAATCTGTTACATCATGCAGCATCTGTTGTGCTGCTCAGACACACAAATCAAGAAGTTTTAGTTCCTGCTGATTTCAGCTGAGGCATCTGTCAGTTTGGACCAGGGAAAGGAAAATCAGCCAAGATTACCCGGCGCTTTTTAGCAATCTAAAGTTTATTTATTAGTGTCACAAGTAGGCTTACATTAATGCCGCAATGAAGTTACAGTGAAAATCCCTGCGTTGCCACACTCCGGCGTCTATTCGGGTGCACTGAGGGAGAATTTAGCATGGCCAATGCACCTAACCAGCATGTCTCTCGAATCGTGGTAGGAAACCGGAATACCCGGAGGAAACCCACGCAGACACGGGGAGAACATGCAGACTCCGCACAGACAGTGACCCAAGCTGGGAATTGAACCCGGTCCCTGGCGCTGTGAGGTAGCAGCGCTAACCACTACGCCACCTTGCTGCCCAGTGAGCCCCTCTGAAAAGTATGTGTCTTGAGATTGGCTGAGATCAACATCTGCTTCGGGTTTGACTCTCTCCACAGTCAGAAAACATGTTGTCCTTTAACTAAAGGCAAAATACTGTGGAGGCTGAAATCTGAAACAAAAACAGAAAATACTGGAAAATCTCAGCAGGCCTGACAGCATCTGTGGAGAGAGAATAGAGGCAAAGTTTCGAGTCTAGATGACCCTCGAAACATTGGCTCTGTTTTCTCTCCACAGATGCTGTCAGACCTGCTGAGATTTTCCAGCATTTTCTGTCCTTTAACTGCATATGAAGGAGTCCACGTCAGGAGACAGCCATGGCTTAGTGGGTAGCATGCTCATCTCTGAGTCAAAAAGTTATGGATTCATGACCCACTCCTAACACATTAGCAGGTAACCTGGCTGACACTTCAGTGTCAGTGCTGACAGAATGCTGCACTGTAAGAGGTGCTGACTTTCGAATGTAAAAGATCCCACAGCATTGTTAAATGAAGAGCAGCAAAAATCTCACAGTGCCCGAGTGAATATTCACCAATCAAACCACATCACTAAACAAAGTAGTTGAATTGGCCATTGCTGTTTGAGGGATTTTGGTGTGTGAAAGTTGGCTGCCGTATCTCCTACATTATTACCACGATAACTGCATTTCTAAAATGTACTCTTGGCTGTAAAGTGCTTTGGGCCATCCTGAGATGATAAACAACACTATTTATTTGTGGTTCCAAAGGGAATCCTGAGCACTTAGAACTGAATCTTGGAGTCAGTGAAATCATAGAATCCCTACAGCCCAGAAAGAGGCCATTCGGCCCATCGAGTCTACACTGACAACAATCCCACCCAGGCCCTATCCCCGTGTATTTACCCGACTAATCTCCCTGACACTAATGGTCAATTTGGCATGATCAATCCACCTCACCTGCACATCTTTGGACTGTGGGGAGCAACCGGAGGAAACCGGGGAAATGTGCAAACTCCACACAGACAGTAACCTGAGTCCAGAATTGAAACCAGGTCTCTAGCGCTGAGAGGCAGCAGTGCTAACCATTGTGGCTCCGTGCTGTCCCCTAACAATTGTGCCACCATGCCTTCAGGAATGGAACGGATTTCATGTAGAGTGGAGTTATAAACTGATGCAATGGCATTAGGTTTACACTCACAGAAAGGTCACAAGATGTACATTCCTGTAAATGTAAAATTATAAGCTGGTGCAAGAGAGGATTCTCTGTGGAGGTACTTTAGGGAGGAGTAGAGAGAAATCTGCTTTGTATCTGTCCATGCCAAACATAAGGGAGGGAATGTTCTGCCAGTCGGATTTTCCGATCCCGTTGAAGTCACTGGAAATTTGAGTGGCTTGCCACACTGTCCAGCCCCATCCTTTCTATGACAGGGCCATACAATTTAGCCCAAGATTTCAGCTAAGAAAGATAGAAAAACTTTTTGATTTGGTTCATTATTGTCACATGTATTAACATACAGTGAAAGGTATTGTTTCCTGCACATCATACAGGCAAAGCATACTGTTCATAGAGAAGGAGAGAGTGCAGAATGTAGCATTACCGTCATAGCTAGGGTGTAGAGGAAGATCAACTTAATACCAGATAGGTCCATTCAAAAGTCTGATGTCAGCAGGGGAGAAACAGTTTTTGAGTCAGTTGGTACTTGACCTCAGACTTTTGTACCTTTTTCCCAATGGAAGAAGGTGGAAGAGAGAATATCCGGGGTGCATGGGGTCCTTAATTATGCTGGCTGCTTTCCCGAGGCAGCGGATGTGTAGACAGAGACAATGGATGCACTTGTATGGCAGCTTTCAGGAACTCATGATATTCAAAAAGATTTTTTACAGACTAATGAAGTACTTTTGAAGTAAAAATAGAGAAGTTTGGAAATACTCAGCAGATCAGACAGCATCAGTGGAGAGAGAAACAGAGGGTGGGGTTTTCTGGCCTGCAAGGCGGGTGTTCTGCTGGAAGAGGCAGCTCACCACTGGGAATGGGGGGGATAAAATCCTGTCCTAAGTAAATTAACCCTGAAGTGACTTCTCATATTGGAAAGGAAATGAAGCAGTTTTGATATTTGAAACATTCACAATTCCATATTTATACTTAGGCAGCCTGTTAAAATTCCACCCTTAATCTCTGCTAATTTTGCTGAATTTGGTAAGTGAATTCAACTCTGATCATCGAACGTCTATTCTCAGCTTTGATTTCAGATCCTTCCGTTGGGTGCAGACAATGATCTTCGCGATTCAGGAAATAAACAAAGACAAAATGCTTCTTCCAAACATAAAGCTGGGTTATCAGATTTTTGACACCTGTGCGACACACACCCAGTCTCTCAGAGCAGCCTTGGCATCTACCAGTGGTCGGAACGAGGGAGTATCCAGTCAAGACTGTGAGGGACTCTCTTCCTTCCCTGTGATTGTCGGAGACTCGGGATCAACACAGTCCATGATTATACAAAGTACGCTGGGTCCTTTCAGAATTCCTATGGTAGGTTGTGAGTTTTAAGGACTGCAGTCCGTCATCTAAAACTGAGCAGAAGCTTCCTCCAGCTGTCTGAGGCTGAGCCAGAGTATTCACAACCCCAATCACACATCTGCGCCATTACCAAGACCGCCTGCTCCCACATTAATCGCTCACTCTACCCTTACCTCAGCCCATCTGCTGCTGAAACCTTCCTCCATTCCTTTATTACCGCGAAACCTAACAATGTCAATTCGCTCCTGACCTCCCATAACTTGAGCTCATCGATAATTCTATTACCTGCACCTGAAATTGCACCAAGTCTCATTCACCCATCACCCCAGCACTCGTGAAAATACATTGGCTCCAAGTCCACAATGTCTTAATTTTATAATTCTTAGCCTTGTTTTCAAATCCCTTTGGGGTATCAGCCCCTCCTATCTCCATAATCTCCTTCAGTCCCTTCAGTCCCTTCACCCTCTGAGATATCTGGGCTCCTTCATTTTGGCCTTTTGAACATCCTCACATTTAATCATTCTGACACCGGCAGTCGTACTTTCCGCAGCTTTTAGATGCGCCCCCCGCCACTAAATCACTCTGCCTCTTTACCTCTCTTACCTCCTTACAGGCACTCATTAAAACTTACCTCTTTGACTAAGCTTTGTTCACTTGTTCTAATATCTCCTTAAGTGGCTCAGATCAGATTTTGTTTAATGTTGATACCGTGAAGCTCCTTGGGACATGTTACTACATTAGGGGGGACATTCTGTTTAAATGCAAGTCGTTCTCGCAATCATCAATTTTGACACATGGAATGACATTAATATTGTGTCATGCTGTGTAACAGGGTGGCAAGATGGCAACTTGCCCCAGTTCTCCACAGGTTGACCACTTTTCATAGAATCATCGAATCCCTACAGCGTGGAAGGAGGCCATTCGGCCCATCAACCCTACACTGACAACAATCCCAACCAGGCCCTATTCCCGTAACCCCACACATTTACCCTGCTAATCCCCCTGAAACTAGGGTCAATTTAGCATGGCCAATCAACCTAACCTGCACATCTTCGGACTTTGTCCACTTTGACCATGTCATTGAGAGTGTTGGATGAGTTCCACCCCAGAGGGTGGAACACAAATTCAGAATCAAGGCAGAGGTTTTCCTTTAGTTTTCCCTTTATCCTCTTAGCTGTAATCAGAAGTCACCTCAATCAGAATTGGCAGACATTAAGACATCTTTCGCCTTCACCATTCAGAAAAGAGCCAGTAACATGCGAGTTCTACAATCGGTGTTCAATCTGCCTCTCCTGTTGACCACCCAGGCAGTGAAGATGAAATTAACTCTCCAACCCATACGATTCTGACATAGGAACTGGTTGAGACCACTCTGCCCCTCAAGCCTGTTCTATATTCAGTGAGATTATGACTGATCTGTACCTCAACATTCAAAAGGGCATTGGATAAGTATTTGCAAAAGAAAAAGATAATCAGGGCTTTGGGGAACCTGCAAGGCTGTGGAACTAACTGAATAACTCTTTAGCAGAACAGCACAAGGTTGATGGGCCAAATGGCTTCCTTCTGCATTGCGCCATTCTGTGTTTTCATGACATCCATGACCTTTTCAGTGTTAAATTAAAAAATATTTTGCTGATTTGTTCCAGGTCAGCTACTTTGCATCCTGTGCCTGTCTCAGTCACAGGAATAAGTTCCCAGCCTTTTTCAGAACAATGCCAAGTGATGCCCATCAGGCTCAGGGTGTTGCCCGACTGGTGCGAAGGTTCGGCTGGACCTGGGTTGGATCGATCGCAGGAGATGATGATTACGGCCATAATGGAATTCAAGCATTCAGCGACGAAGTCAGAAAACTTGGTGTTTGCATTGCTTTCACTGAAGTCATTCCAAAAATGTACTCCAGGCGAAAGATACTTCAAATAACAGAGACCATCAGGACATCGACCGCGAGGGTCATTGTCATGTTTGCCATTGAGGGAGATGCGTACCCTTTAATCAGAGAAGTTGTCAAGCAAAACATCACTGGTAGGCAATGGATAGCGAGTGAGGCCTGGGTTACATCTGCTCTGATTGCCACCAAAGAAAATTTCCTCTCTTTGAGCGGGACAATAGGATTCGCAATCCACAGAGCAGAAATTCCAGGCCTGAGAGGTTTCCTTCTTCAAGTGCATCCTTTCAAAACTCCAAATAATCTCTTTGTGAAAGAACTGTGGGAAAGAATATTTAAATGTTCCCTCGGAACGTCAGATACCACCAAAGGAATTAACACGTCAACAACCACTCACAGGCCATGTACAGGATCAGAGGATTTAAACAATACATACAGCATATATTCAGATGTGTCTGAACTGAGAGTTTCCTACAATGTGTATAAAGCTGTATATACAATAGCTCACGCCCTCAATAATCTGAACTCTTGCAAAAATGGCACTGGCTCACTACCAAATAACACCTGCGCCAATATTTTCAACTTCAAACCATGGCAGGTAAGAGATTTGGGACTCTTTGGAAAAACTCACACGATTTTATCATGAGAGTGTTTCTGTCCAGCTGCTAATATAATTCATGTGACAATTATCATCCTGTTTCACTGACAATTATGTTATAGCTGTCAAGTTACCACACCCACCTTGGTCAATGAGGAACTGAGCAGATGAGAACCAATATCAATGCCTTATCTGTGTTGGCTAATGTGATCTGACATATGACAGCAATAGAGATAACACAACAGGCCACTAACCTCAGTCCCTTTCAGGTTAATCAGGTGAAAAATAATGAGTAAATATTTTAATTTTTCACTGGGAATAAACCTCGGGTGGAATTTTACCATCCCGCCTGCCACGGGAATCATAGCGGGCGGGACACGGACCATGCAAAGATCCATTGACCTTGGGCGGGATTTTCCAGTCTTGGGGCGAGCATGGCCGGAAAATCCCACAAGTCTGAACACCGTTTGAGGTCAGAATGGCCTTGGCTTTAAGGCTTCCCACTGTTGAGTGTTAACACTTAACCTTATGGGATCAGATGTGATACATGGAAGCCAACTTGTACCGTGTTTTTAGAAGAAGAAGAGATAAAACTGTGAGATAATGAATTGTCCTGTTGCATGTCTGTATGGTTATACGAAACTACCTTGTTGAAACTTAAAGTTTATTTATTCGTGTCACAAGTAGGCTTACATTAACACTGCAATGAAGTTACTGTGAAAATCCTTTAGTCACCACACTCCGGCACCTGTTCGGGTACACTGAGGGAGAGTTTAGCATGGCCAAGGCACCTAACCAGCATGTCTTTCAGACTGTGGGAGGAAACCAGAACACCCGGAGGAAATCCACGCAGACATGGGGAGAATGTGCAAACTCCGTACAGACAGTGACCCAAGTCGGGAATCAAACCCGGGTCCCTGGCGCTGTGAGGCAGCAGTGCTAGCTAACCACTGTGCCATTGTGCCGCCCCTGTCACAAAGGTAGAATGGGTAGATTTTCATCTTCACCACTTAGCCAGGGAAAATCAAATTATATAATGAAATTCTTAACATTTATTTAGCATTGTCAATGAATGTAACAGTGCAACATCTGGTTATAATTTATGCAGATACAGTTAGACATGGTTATGTTGCTGCAATTGTAAATACAACATTATGAGTTCCAATGCTTAAGGATAACCCTTGACCTGTGTTCTAATCTTTTCAAAGCTACTCCATTACCTGAAAGAGGTGAGATACGCCACTAAGTTTGGGGAAGAGGTCTATTTCGATGAGAATGGGGATCCCCTTGCGTCATATGATATAATCAACTGGCACCAAAATGCAGATGGTTCCATTAAGTATGTTCAAGTCGGCAGGTTTGATGCTGCTTTAGGCTCGGGACACGACCTTCTAATAAATGAAGGAAATATTATTTGGCACAATAATCAAATGACGGTAAGCTCATAGGTTCTGCATGATGTGGAGATGCCGGTGTTGGACTGGGGTGGGTACAATAAATAGTCTCTCAACATCAGGTTAACATCCAACAGGTTTATTTGGAATCACGAGCTTTCAGAACGCAGCTCCTTCATCAACCTGTGATTTAACCTGTGATTATCCTTCTCTCCACTCGCACTGTCTGTACCTGTAAAGACTTGCATTCCAATCATTCTTCACATTCCAATCTGTAATTAACTTGCAATTGTGTCTTTGCCTATATATGCCATGTTTGTGAGCTAACCTCCACTCACCTGATGAAGGAATAGTGTTCCCAAAGCTTATGATTCCAAATAAGCGTGCTGGACTTTAACCTGGTGTTGTGAGACTTCTTACTAAGTTCTGCAGGCAGCATGTCTGGGGCGGCATGGTGGCACAGTGGTTAGCACTGCTGTTTCACAGCTCCAGGGACCTGGGTTCGATTCCCGGCTTAGGTCACTGTCTGTGTGGAGTTTGCACATTCTCCCCGTGTCTGCGTGGGTTTCCTCCGGGTGCTCCGGTTTCCTCCCACAGTCCAAAGATGTGCGGGTTAGGTTGATTGTCCATGCTAAAAAAATTGCCCCTTAGTGTCCTGGGATGCGTAGATTAGAGGGATTAGCGGGTAAAATATGTAGGGATATGGGGGTAGGGCCTGGGTGGGATTGTGGTCGGTGCAGACTCGATGGGCCGAATGGCCTCTTTCTGTACTGTAGGGTTTCTATGATTCTATGATGGATATTGACACTGACCAGTAACAATCATCAGAAAGAATCAATGAGGTACATGATAATGTAGCACTAACACCAAGCAGTGATGTGTCAGGTATTCGAGGCAGCAGACAGGTAGCCCTGAGGGGAGATGTGCCGTCCCTGTAACCCACTATGTACAAACTGTAAATAGTGCACTGGTTTTTAAATAAATATCCTGATATGCCTCCAGCTCTTCCATTTTGGAATCCAAAATTAGCACATTAAAAAGTCCTTTAACATCCCAAGGCATTTCATAGCAGCGTTATCAAAAGATGTTGCTACTGACCTTCAGAAGGAGATTTGGCCAAAAACTTGGTTAAAAGGGTAAATTATAAGCATCATAGAGGTTTACAGCATGGAAACAGGCCCTTCGGCCCAACTTGTCCATGCCGTCCAGTTTTTATCACTAGGCTTGTCCCAATTGCCTGCATTTGACCCATATCCCTCTATACCCACCTTACCCATGTAACTGTCTAAGTGCTTTTCAAAAGACAAAATTGTACCCGCCTCTACTACTGCCTCTGGTGGCTCGTTCCAGACATTCACCACCCTCTGTGTGAAAAAAGTGCCCCTCTGGACCCTTTTGTATCTCTCCCCTCTCACCTTAAACCTATGCCCTCTAGTTTTAGACTCCCCTACCTTTGGGAAAAGATATTGACTAGCTACCCTATCCATGCCTGTCATTATTTTATGGACTTCTATAAGATCACCCCTAAGCCTCCTATGCTCCAGGGAAAATAATCCCAGTCTATCCAGCCTCTCCTTATAACTTAAGCCATCAAGTTCCGGTAGCATCCTAGTAAATCTTTTCTGCACTCTTTCTAGTTTAATAATATCCTTTCTATAATAGGGTGACCAGAATGGTACAAACAGTAAGGAGTGACTTCAAGGAGGAGAGGACAATATAGAGGTAAATAGGTTTGTGGAGGAAATTACAGAGCTCTGGGTCTTCATAGCTGAAGGCACAGCCGCCAATGCTGGGGGTGATGAAAGTGGTCAGAATTGGAGGAATGCGGAGACCACAAGAGGGCGGTGTGGCTGGAGGAGGTTACAGAGATTGAGAGGGAGCAAGTCCATGAATATACTTGAACACAAGATGAGAATAGAGGTGTTGGAGATCAGTGAGCAGGTGGATGGTGGCTGAATGAGCCTTGCATCCTCTGAACGATTAATGTTGATCTGCAATCAATTATGTAAGAATTCACCATTTATGCATGTGTTTCTCATGTTTGTAATGTAGGTCCCCCGGTCAGTGTGCACAGACAGTTGTCCTCCTGGTACGAGGAAAGCAGTTCCAAAAGGGCAACCACTTTGCTGTTCTGATTGTTTGCCTTGCCCTGATGGTGAAATCAGCAATGACACAGGTAAAGAATCAACCCTCCATAACACTCGAGTAAGGATTTGGGGAATGTACGCCCCTTTATGGCGGAATGGATTCAGCAGCAAAGCTTTATTGAGACAAAATTAGGCCATGCTTGTTCAGTTCTCAGATAAACTCCGTCGATAAACGTAGGCGATGATTTGCAGTTTAACAGGTATGACACAACCTGTGACAAGTTCTGGATGGCAGAGTGAATGAATGGTTTCTCTCACAGCTGCAATCCTTTGCTTTTCAAGAGCCTCCTTCTCTCTCTGCCTTACGTCTTGTCTTGTTTGTTGGACAGTGGTTAGCACTGGTACTTCACAGCGCCAGGGACCCGGGTTCGATTCCCGGCTTGGGTCGTTGTCTGTGTGGAGTTTAGACGTTCTCCCCGTGTCTGCGTGGGTTTCCTCCGGGTGCTCCGGTTTCTTCCCATATTCTGAAAGACGTACCAGTTAGTTGCATTGACCCGAACAGGTGCTGGACTGTGGCGGCTAGGGGATTTTCATAGTAACTTCATTGCAGTGTTAATGTAAGTCTTACTTGTGACTAATAAATAAAATGTAACTTTTAACTTTAACTTGTTCGTATCTCTCATGGACTCCGTCTCCGCCACACAAAGACAAAGTGAGGGCATTTTTTAATCCTGGCTGTTATCCAATTAACCCCTCCCTTCACCCCTATCATCTTCAGCCTAATGTGTGGGAATACTTCCTTTGACCAACCAGGTCCTGCCGGTGTCTACAGCACTTTGCCTGATTTGCCCATCTTGCCATCGGGGAACCCACTGCAGGGGTCACTTTCAGCAGGACCAGGAGATCCCAATGGTGGGAAAGGCTGGAAAATTCCACCCAAAGGTGACTTGGGTGAATTTTTTTGTGCAGCGAGTTATTGTGATTTGGAGGGCACTGCTTGAAAGGAAAGTGGAAGCAACATCAATAGTAATTTTCAAAAGGGGGAAATGGATATAAATACTTGGAAAGGAAAAACATTTCAAGGCTTTGAGGGAAGAATTGGGAACTGTAGTTAATTGGGTAGCTCTTTCAATGAGCTAGCACGGGGGAAGGCATTGCATTGATTTGCACAGGGGCAATGTTAGGGGAGAGAGGGAATTTAGGAAGGCATTTGGATTTTTGAAAGGAACAAGAGAAGAGATTTCAGAGGAGTGACTGACCAAAGATCCAACAAAATGAGAAAAGACATGAAGTAAAAGAGACTGGACCATTACCCCTGAACCACACCATTACCCCTGAATTCCCCAAGGAACCATCCTTTGCACTCTCCTCTTCCATATGGTGGTGCATGTGACATTATCAGTAGAGAAGGGAGTCATCTTACATTCGCACATTAATGGCACACAACTCTAACTATTCACAGCTTTCCCAACTCCACCATTGCCATTGCCTTTCTGCTGGTGGCCAGTCGCAGATATGCTCCAAATTAACATTGAGAAAACCAGAGCCATAGCCTATCACCATTGCCACAAGCTCTGTACCCTGACACTGATTCCAACCCTTTCCAGCCACTGTCACAAGCTGAGGCAGATGGCTCAATGTTAATGCAAGCCGACTTGTGACACTAATAAATAAATTTTACTTTACAATTTCTCCAACTACTTCCTCCTCCTGTATATTGTCTGCCTCCATCCCTATTTCTATCTGCTGCTGAAGCTTGCTCCCATGCCTTTGACACGATTCCAATGATTCCAGTACTTTACCCTCTGTGAACTGCGTCTCATGCAAATCTTTTCTGTCTCATCCTGGCCTGCACCAAGTTTCAGTTTATCCCTTTCCTTGTTGATGTGTATTGGCTCCAGCTAACCCAAGACCTTCAATGTAAGGTTCTCATCCTTAAGTTCAGCCCATTTCAGGCTTTCCTTATCTTTTCCAACACTAAAGCACATTCCTGACCTACACCCCCACCCCCAGCCCACCGCACCCTTGCCAGGCTCAACTCTCCTTTTCTTGAACTCTTGTACCAGGGCAGCATGGTGGCACAATGATCAGTACTGCTGCCTCATAGCACCAGGGACACAGGTTCGATTCCCAGCTTGGGTTATTGTCTGTGCGGAGTCTGCACGTTCTCCCCATGTCTGCGTGGGTTTCCTCCAGGTGCTCCTGTTTCCTCCCACAGTCCGAAAGACATGCTGGTTAGGTGCATTGGCCATGCTAAATTCTCTCTCAGTGTACCCGAACAGGCGCCGGAGTGTGGTGACTAGGGGATTTTCACAATAAGTTCATTGCAGTGTTAATGTGAGCCTACTTGTGACACAAATAAACTTAAACAGACTGCCCCATCCAATGGCAGCCTTGACTTGAAGAGCACAAGCCTCACTCTCTGACATTCCTTCCTTACATCCAATCCCAGCTTGGGCCACTGTCCATGTGGAGTTTGCACGTTCTCCCCGTGTCTGCGTGGGTTTCCTCCGGGTGCTCCGGTTTCCTCCCACAGTCCAAAGATGTGCAGGTTAGGTGGATTGAACAAAGAACAAAGAAAATTACAGCACAGGAACAGGCCCTTCGGCCCTCCAAGCCTGCAGTGACCATGCTGCCCGACTGAACTAAAACTCCCTACCCCTCCGGGAACCACATCCGTCTATTCCCATCCTATTCATGTATATGTTAGATGCCTCTTAAAAGTCACTACCGTATCCGCTTCCACTACCTCCCCTGGCAGTGAGTTCCCAGGCACCCACCACCCTCTGTGTAAAAGAACTTGCCTCGTACATCTCCTTTAAACCTTGCCCCTCGCACCTTAAACTTATGCCTCCTAGTAATTGACTCTTCCACCCTGGGAAAAAGATTCTGACTATCCACTCCGTCCATGCCCCTCATAATCTTGTAGACTTTTATCAGGTCGCCCCTCAACCTCTGTCGTTCCAGTGAGAACAAACCAAGTTTCCCCAACCTCTGCTAATAGCTAATGCCCTCCATACCAGGCAACATCCTTGTAAATCTTTTCTGTTCCCTCTCCAAAGCCTCCACATCCTTCTGGTAGTGTGGCAACCAGAATTGAACACTATATTCCAAGTGCGGCCTAACTAAGGTTCTATAAAGCTGCAACATGTCTTGACAATTTTTAAACTCAATGCCCCGGCCGATGAAGACAAGCATGCTGTATGCCTTCTTGACTACCTTCTCCATCTGCGTTGCCACTTTGGCTATGCTAAATTGCCCCTTAGTGTCAGGGGGACTAGCTAGGTTAAATGCATGGGGTTGTGGGGATGGGGCGTGGGTGAGATTGTGGTCAGTGTGGACTCAATGGGCCAAATGGCCTCCTTCTGCACTGGAGGATTCTATGATAATCTCTCTGGCCCTTTTCCTCTCTCTTCTTTAAGGACTTCCTTAAAATTCACCTCATTGGCCATTTTTAGTCACCCTTCTTTGGATCTTTCTCTAGCATTTATTTTTTCATTAAGCCTCTGCAAAGGAAGGGTGCTATAGGTGTGTGTGTGTGTATGTGCGTGTGTGTGTCTGCGTGTGTGTGCACTTATGTATGTTTTTATGGAGAAGGTGTTAGATGAATGCAAATTATTGTCATTTTATCCTTAGATTCACTGAACTGTATCCCATGTGCATTGGAAGATTGGCCCAATCCACAAAGAAATGGCTGCATCCCGAAAGAAATTGAGTTCCTCTCATTTGAAGAAGCAATGGGAATTACACTGACCACCACGTCACTGCTGGGGACAGCCAGCACAGTGTCTGTTGCAGGGATCCTCTGGTATTACAGGAAGACTCCGATCGTTCGAGCCAACAATTCCGAGCTCAGTTTCCTCCTCCTCTTCTCCTTGATGTTGTGTTTCCTGTGCTCGCTGACTTTTATCGGCCAGCCATCAGTGTGGTCCTGCACGCTGAGGCACACACTGTTTGGGGTCAGTTTCGTTCTCTGCATCTCGTGCGTGCTGGCCAAAACTCTGGTTGTGCTGATGGCGTTTAAAGCCACTCTCCCCAACAATAACATGATGAAATGGTTTGGGACTCTGCAGCAAATCCTCAGCGTGCTGCTCTGCACGGTTGTCCAGGTTGTAATCTGTGTTGTCTGGCTCCTTGTGTCCTCACCACTCCCAGTGAAGCAGACCAAATATTACAACGAGAAGATTATTTTTGAGTGTGATTTGGGCTCGGTGACAGCATTTTGCTGTGTGCTGGGTTATATCGGCTTTCTCTCCTGCATGAGCTTTGTTCTTGCATTCTTAGCTCGAAAGCTGCCAGATAATTTCAACGAGGCTAAATTCATCACCTTCAGCATGTTGATTTTCTGTGCAGTTTGGTTGACTTTTATACCAGCCTACGTTAGTTCCCCTGGAAAATACACTGTCGCTGTCGAGATCTTTGCCATATTGGCATCGAGCTTTGGCCTGCTTGTCTGCATATTTGCTCCAAAATGTTATATAATCCTATTCAAACCAGAAAATAATACTAAGAAGCATCTGATGAATAAAACAGGTCAGGGCAAATCTTAACTAATATCTTAATATCATTTTAATCCTAAAAATAGGTCATTAGATATGTAGATTTTCCACGTTGGGTGCAATCAGTCATCCGGACACATGATCAGCACTGGTTGATGGGCCGAAGGGCCTGTTCCGGTGCTGCACTTTTCTTTTTCCTTTATTGAAGATCCAAGCTGACAGGATGAGGCACTGCACCCCCTCCCGGGTTTGATCTAACGCTTCATCTTAGCCAAAAGGCTGAGATGGTTTTAAAAATTGCTTCATCCAAAGCCTCAGTCTAACTTTATTGGCTTCTTTGATCCTTTCCTCTACCCTAGCCTGGACAAATCACCATCGCAGGCAGCAGCACACCCCCAATGCAAACAAGGAACTACAAAAGATCGTGAATGTAGCCCAATCCATTACGCAAACCAGCCTCCCATCCACTGACTCTGTCTGCACTTCCTGCTGCCTTGGCAAAGCAGCCAGCATAATTAAGGACCCCACGCACCCCGGACATTCTCTCTTCCACCTTCTTCCTTCGGGAAAAAGGTACAAAAGTCTGAGGTCACGTACCAACTGACTCAAGAACAGCTTCTTCCCTGCTGCCGTCAGACTTTTGAATGGACTTACCTCACACTAAGTTGATCTTTCTTCACACCCTAGCTATGACTGTAACACTACATTCTGCACTCTCTCGTTTCCTTCTCTATGAACACTATGTTTTGTCTGTATAGCGCGCAAGAAACAATGATTTACACTGTATGTTAATACATGTGACAATAATAAATCAAATCAAATCAACCATGTTTTGCTCAAACCTGCACTCAAATATATTTGCATATCGTCAATCATGAACTGTTCCATAAACCAGTGTAATCTGGCAGTTTTTTGGAATGTAACTGTTTAATTATTTCAAAGTACTCCTTGATATATTTAAGAGCGGTGACCTGGTGCAGTTTAATCAATAAAGCTGATAATGGGTTTATCACAAAAAAATCAGTTTTTTATTGAGTGCTGAGTCAACACTCGTGAACAACCTGATTTTAAATGAGAGTAAATATCTTTAAAAAGCTACACAGATCAATTTCCCAGCTTCATTGGTGAACAGTCAGATTTTTAGCAAATTAAATCTTTTCTTAATGTTTTCTCTGCTGTCACCATTGTGCCGTGCGTAAATTAATTTTAAAAGGCTCCTTTAACAGCCACAAATGGGTTCAATGATGGAAAAAAGGCCTCCCCATTGACTGTTCACCATCCACAAGGCACAAGTCTCCACTTGCCTGCATGAGTGCAGCTCCAGCAACACTCAAGAAGCTCGCTATCATCCAGGACAAAGCAGCCCTGCTTGATTGGCACCCTATCAAACCCCTTCAACATTCACTCCCTCCACCACCCATGAACAGTAGGAGCTATCTGTAAGATGTATTGCAGCAACTCACCAAGACACCTTTGACAGCACCTTCCAAACTCACAACCTCTGCCATATACACACATTAGGCCAACAGACACATGGGACCAACACCAGCTGTAAGTTCCCTTCCAAGCCACACACCATCCTGTCTTGGAAATAAATCGCCATTCCTTCACTGTCACTGGGTCAAAATCCTGGAACTCCTTCACCAACACTACAAGGGCCACAGCAGTTTGAGAAACTGGGGCGGCACATTGGCACAGTCATTAGCACTGCTGCTTCACAGCGCCAGGCGGGTTCGATTCCCAGCTTGGGTCACTGTCTGTGTGGAGTTTGCACATTCTCCCCGCGTCTGTGTGGGTTTCCTCCGGGTGCTCCGGTTCCCTCCCACAGTCCAAAGATGTGCGGGTTAGGTGGATTGGCCGGGCTAAATTGACCCTCAGTGTAAGGGGGCTAGCGAAGGTAAATGCATGGGATTGTGAGAATAGGGCCTGGGTGGGATTGTGGTCAGTACAGACTCGATGGGCCGAATGGCCTCCTTCTGCACTATGGGATTCAATGATTCTATGATTCTTCCATCCACCCTGGAAAAAAGTATCCGACTATCCACACTGTCCATGCCCCTCATAATCTTGTAGACTGGTGAAGACAAATGTCGGTCCCTTACAGTCTGTAACAGGGGAATATAAAATGGGGAACAAAGAAATAGCTGACCGACTAAATATACTTTGGTCTGTGTTCACAAAGGAGGGCACAAATAACAAACCAGAAATGTTGGGGAAAACAGGATTCAGTGAGAGGGAGGAACTGAAGGAAATCAGTATTACTAAAGAAATGATGTTGGAGATATTGATGAGATTGAAGAGCGATAAATCCCTAGGGTTTGGTAATCTACATCCCAGAGTACTTAAGCAAGTGGCCCTAAAAATAATGGATATATTAGTGGTCATCTTCCAAGATTCTTCAGACTCTGGAACAGTTCCTACTGATTGAAGGGTAGCTAATATAGCCCCACTATTTAAAAAAGGAGATAGAGAATTATAGACCAGTCAACCTGACATCAGCAGTGGGGAGAATTCTAGAGTCCATTATAAAAAAATTAATAGCAGACCACTTGGGAAACAGTGGCAGGATTGGACAGAGTCAGCATGGATTTACTAAAAGGAAATCATGCTTGACAAATCTATTGGAATTCTCCAACAATGTAACGAGTAGGGTTGATGAGGGAACGCCAGTGGATGTGGTTTATTTGGAATTTCAGAAGGCTTGTGACAAATTCCCACATAAGAGATTAGTGTGTAAAATTAATGTGTATGGGATTTGGTGTAATGTAGTGAGCTGGATAGAAAATTGGTTGGCAGACAGGAAACAAAGAGAAGGAATGGGTCTTTTTCCAAATGACAGGCAGTGGCCAGTGGGGTACCGCAGGGATCAGTGCTAGGACCCCAGCTATTCACAATATATATTAATGATTTAGATGAGGGAGCTAAATGTAATATCTCCAAATTTGAAGATGACACAATGCTGGGTGGGACAGTGAGCGTTGAGGAGGATGCAGAGATGCTTCAGTGTGATTTGGACAAGTTAAGTGTGTGGGAAGATGCCTGGCAGATGCTGTATGATTTGGATAAATGTGAGATTCCCCACTTTGGTAAAAGGAAAACAGATTATTGAGCGAGGGAAGTGTGCAACGAGACCTGGGTGTTCTTGTGTACTGGTTGCTGAAGTTACAGATGAAGGTGCAGCAGGTGGTAAAGAAGGCAAATGGTATGTTGGTCTTCAAAGCGAGAGGATTTGAGTACAGGAGCAGGGATATCTTGCTGCAGTTATATAGGGCCTTGGTGAGCACATTTTTGGTCTCCTTACCTGTGGAAAAATATTCTTGACATAGAGGGAGTGCAGGGAAGGTTTACCAGACTGATTCCTGAGATGGCAGGACTGAAGTAAGAGGAGCAATTGAGTCGGTTAGGATTATATTCACTGGAGTTAGAAGACTCATAGAAACCTATCAAATACTGAGAGGATTTGACAGGTTGGATGCATGAAAGATGTTCCAAATAGCGGGGGAGTCCAGAATCAAGGAACAAAGTCTAAGGATACAGGATAAATCGTTTAGGACTGAGGTGAGAAGAAATTTATTCACCCAGAGAGTGGTGAGCCTATGGTATTCGCTATCACAGAAAGCAGTTGAGACCAAAACATTTTGGAGGGCGAGCTTACCAAAAAAAATTCTAAGTGTCAAACGAGTGTGAAAATGGGAGGGAATCACACTCATTTTTCAGCAAGCTTTTCGACACAATCTTATGGCATTTAGTGCAAAAAAAGGCAATGTGTGATTCACGCCAGTAGGGGGAGTGGATGGAATCTATTCTCACCACACTAGAGGGTGCTACTGCACATGCACAGAACAGAGAGATCTGTCAGTCCTCCCATTCCCCTGGATATTGCCCTGAAACCCCTTCCCACCTGTACCAGTGGTGTACAAGTCCGTAGATCCCTAAAGGTGGCAGCACAGGTAGATAGGCTGGTGAGGAAGGCACATGGAATTCTTGTCTTCATTAGCTGGGCATAGAATACAGGAGCAGGGAAGTCTTGTTATAAACATATAAAACATTGCTTAGGCTGCAGATGGAGCAGCATGTGTAGTTCTGGTCGCCACACTTTTGGAAGGATGTGATTACACTGGAGAGGGTGCAGAGGAGATTCACCAGGATGTTGCCTGGGATGGAAAGTTTCAGCTATGAAGGGAGACTAGGTTGAGGTTATTTTCCCTGGAGGTTGAGGGGGGATCCGATAGAAATATACAAAAATTAAAGAGGCATAGAAAGGGTAGATCCTAAGAATATCTTACCCATGGCAGAGGTGGCTGGGACCAGAGGGCATTGGCTTAATGAGAGGAGTAAATGGTTTAGAGGGGATCTGAGGAAACCTATTTTCACCCAGTGGGTGATGGAAATGTGGAATGCACTATGTGAGAGGCTGGTGGAGGCAGGAACTCTCGCAACAATTCAGAAGCATCAGGACGAGCACTTAAATCTCAAAGGCTTAGCAAGCTATGGTCCAAGTGCTGATAAATGGGATTACTATCGATTGCTTTTGATTTGATTTGATTTATTATTGTCACATCTATTAGTATACAATGAAAAGTATAGTTTCTTGCGTGCTATACAGACAAATCATACCATTCATCGAGAAGGAAGGGTTCATGGTAGGAGATACAGGAAGGATATCAGAGGTAGCTTCTTTACGCAGAGAGTGGTTGGGGTGTGGAATGGACTGCCTGCAGTGATAGTGGAGTCAGACACTTTAGGAACATTTAAGCGGTTATTGGATAGGCAAATGGAGCACACCAGGATGATAGGGAGTGGGATAGCTTGATCTTGGTTTCAGATAAAGCTCGGCACAACATCGTGGGCCGAAGGGCCTGTTCTGTGCTGTACTGTTCTATGTTCTATGAAACGAGAGAGTACAGAATGTAGTGTCACAGTCATAGCTAGTGTGTGGAGAAAGATCAACTTAATGCGAGATAGGTCTATTCAAAAGTCTGACAGCAGCAGGGAAGAAGCTGTTTTTGAGTCGGTTGGTACGTGACCTCAGACTTTTGTATCTTTTTCCTGACGGAATAGGGTGGAAGAGAGAGAATATCCAGAATGCATGCGGTTCTTAATTATGCTGGCTGCTTTGCCGAGGCAGCTGGAAGTGTAGACAGAGTCAATGGATGGGAGGTTGGTTTCAGTGATGGATTGGGCTGCATTTTGTAGTTTTGTAGTTTCTTGCGGTCTTGGGCAGAGCAGGAGCCATACCAAGCTGTGATACAACCAGAAAAAATGCTTTCTATGGCGCATCTGTAAAAGTTGTGAGAGCCATAACTAACATGCCGAATTTCCTTAGTCTTCTGAGAAAGTAGAGGCATTGGTGGACTTTCTCAAAATTTGTGGATGATACAGAACTTGGAAGCATTGTAGACTGTTGAAAGGACAGTGTAAAACGGTTTCATGTTCACCATCAGACTTTTAATTCCAGATATTTTATCGAGTTTTAAAATTCCACCACCTGCCTTGGTGGGTTTCAAACCCAGGTCCCCAGAACGTGGCCCATGATCTCTGAATTACTAACCCAGTGACAATACCACTGTGACAACACCACTACTGCTTCGATTGAATAGAAACAACATGCAGGGGTGTGGGGTAGAGGCAGGAGAATGACACTAAATCTTAATGCTTGTTTGGCAAGCCAGTGATGGGCCAAATGGCCTCCTTCTGCACCCTAAGTATGCTGTGATTGTGTGAAAAGTCTGGCTAAAATGTATGTGGGCCGCATCAACTACGCTACCCTCCTGTGACTCAACATTGACTATTGCCTGTTAACATTCCTGCGCAATGTCTTCGGTCATTTTACTGCATCAAGAGTGCTATATAATTGCAAGTTGTTGTTGCATTGCACTATAACTTCAACTTCAACCCCCTTTGTCAAGGTGCATTACTGCACAAATTTGTGGGAGATATTTTTAAGCAATGAATTAACCATAAGTATTTTGACTGAATGTGTAATTATACATTATAATAATATAAACAGTGTAATGAGTTTTCCATTGAGTCGCTCGGAGGCAACTGTGGATTTTATGGTTTGCTGCACCACCTAGTGGCTGATCTGAGAACTAATGATCTCGCAAGAAACGGGGGAGATTGTCTGTTAAACTTGCCTTGGATTGACCCGCCGTGTGGCAATTCTGCCACCCACGTTCATTGCAAAACATCTTTCTCCACTAAATAACTTTCAATACTAAACAGTCAGACCTGTCCCAACATCTCTAATAAAAATCTCCGCAAAGTATTGCGGATGCTGGAAATCAGATAAAAACGGAAAATGCTGGAAATGGTCTGGTTGCATCTGAAGGGAGGGAAACAAAGTACAGTTTATTTATTAGTCACAAGTAGGCTTACATTAACACTGCAATGAAGTTACTGTGAAATTCCCTTAGTCGCCACACTCCGGTGCCTGTTCGGGTACACTAAGGGAGAATTTAGCATGGCCAATCCACCTAACCAGCACGTCTTTCGGACTGTGGGAGGAAACCAGAGCACTTGGAGGAAACCCACGCAGACACGGGGAAAACATGCAAACTCCGCACAGACAGTGACCCAAGCCGGGAATCGAACCCAGGTCCCTGGTGCTGTGAGGCAGCAGTGCTAACCACTGTGCCACCGTGCCGCCCAACAGACTTCACGGCCGGAATGTTACCGCCCCACCCACCACGGGAATCGGAGCGGGCGAGGGGCGGACAATGGGAAGGTCCCGTTGACGTCAAAGAACAAAGAACAAAGAACAATACAGCACAGGAACAGGCCCTTCGGCCCTCCAAGCCTGTGCCGCTCATGTGCCCACTAGACCATTCTTTTGTATCCCTCTATTCCCAGTCTGTTCATGTGGCTATCTAGATAAGTCTTTAACGATCCCAGCATGTCCGCCTCAACCACCTTGTTTGGGAGTGCATTCCAGGCCCCCGCCACCCTCTGTGTAAAATACGTCCCCCTGACATCTTTGTGGAACCTTGCCCCCACCCCCGCTCACCTTGAACCCGTGACCCCTCGTGTTCGTCACCTCCGACCTGGAAAAAAGCTTCCCACTGTTCACCCAATCTATGCCCTTCATAATTTTATACACCTCTATCAGGTCACCCCTCATCCTCCGTCTTTCCAGGGAGAACAACCCCAGTTTACCCAATCTCTCCTCATAGCTAAGACCCTCCATACCAGGCAACACCCTGGTAAACCTTCTCTGTACTCTCTCCAAAGCCTCCACGTCCTCCTGGTAGTGTGGCGATCAGAACTGGACGCAGTATTCCAAATGTGGCCTAACCATCATTCTATACAGCTGCAACATCATGTGCCAACTTTTATATTCTATGCCCCGTCCAATAAAGGCAAGCATGCCACATGCCTTCTTGACCACCCTCGCCACCTGCGCTGCCACCTTTAAGGATCTGTGGACTTGTACACCCAGGTCCCTCTGTGTGTCTATACTCCTGATGGTTCTGCCATTTATTGTATAGCTCCCCCTTACATTAGATCTACCGAAATGCATCACTTCGCATTTATCTGGATTAAATTCCGTCTGCCATTTCTCCGCCCAATGTTCCATCCTATCTATATCCTGCTGTATTCTCTGACAATCACTGTCCGCAACTCCAGCAATCTTTGTGTTGTCCACAAACTTACTGATCACACCAGTTACATCTTCCTCCAAATCATTTATATATATCACAAACAGCAGAGGTCCCAGTACAGAGCCCTGCACAACTCCTCTAGTCACAGACCTCCAACCGGAAAAAGACCCCTCCACTGCTACCCTCTGTCTTCTATGGCTAAGCCAGTTCTCCCCCCATCTAGCTAGCTCACCTTTTATCCCGTCGGGCAGGATTTACAGTTTCGGGGTGAGTGAGGGTGTAATATCCTGCCCAACGTTCCCAGTCGAATATGATTTTCTTCTTTATCACTCTTATTCTGACTCGAAGAAGAAACAAATTCAATTCCAAACGCTGGGTGGAATTTTCCCAGAATTTGTCTAAGTGCCACTATCGGTGCTAAAACCAGTGTGAATCCCACCGGCACCATCCACCACTTCCCACACTTTGAAAAAAAATTCCCCCGTGTCAAAAACGCCACAACTGTGACGCAACCTGACTGATTCGCCCATCCCGGGTTCGCCTGAGCAATTCAATAAGGGAGTGCTGCCTTTGACCAGCTCCACAGCACTGGCTCACAGGAGGATGGCCTGGTGGTTAGCACTGCTGCCTCACAGCGCCAGGGACCTGGGTTCAATTCCCGGCTTGGGTCACTGTCTGTGTGGAGTCTGCATATCCCATATTTATGTGGGTTTCCTCCCACACTCAAAAGATGTGCGGGTTAGGTGGATTGGCCATGCTAAATTGCCTCTTAGTGTCAGGGGGACTAGCTAGGGTAAATGCATGGGGTTGTGGGGATAGGGCCTGGGTGGGATTGGGGTTGGCGCAGACCTGATGGGCCGAATGGCCTCCTTCTGCACTGTAGGATTCTATGATTATAAGTCAGCGAAGAAACCTACTCCCCTCATCACGGAGGGGAATCTCACCTATCTGCTTGAGGCTGTAGAGCAGAGAAGGGGAACAATCCGCCTTCGGTGGGCTGGAGACCCTTCAGCAACATCACAAAAAGCATGGCTCAGTCCCTGAGGACCATGGCTGAGAGCTTCAACTGGATGGTAGAGACAATGGTGGGCCTTCAGGACGGGCAGCGCTAGCTGACCGTGAAGCTTCTGGAGCTGACTCCAGCTGCCCTTCTGTCCCATGGAGTAAGCCAGGGGCCCACGAGCACCTGCAGGGAGCAGGATCCACTGGAGTACACCCTGGGGCCTTCCGCCTGGGAAACCCTGGGACTGACCAGCCAATCTGAACCCCCCCCTTTCTGAGACTGGTGCAACGCAGGCAGAACAGGGTGACTCCACACCAGTGCCTCTTGAAAGTAGGCCACGGCCCTCCAGCTCCTGCCCCTCTGAAGGATGTCCAGCATGGGCATCGGAGGCCCAGCACAGGACATGAAAGGCAGCAGGCTGCCTCCACCTCTGATGTGCATCCTGTGAACACATAGAGCCGAAGTGGTAGGATATGGAAGGCTAAGGAATTGTAGGGGGAAAGCGTGGCTACAGTGAAGTTAGGCACCAGTAGTTGGGGGACATTGTCACTTGGCACTTGGGCACGGTGGCACAGTGGTTAGCACTGCTGCCTCATAGTGCCAGGGACCCGGGTTCGATTCCCGGCTTGGGTCACTGTCTGTGTGGAGTTTGCATGTTCTCCCGTGTTTGCGTGGGTTTCCTCCGAGTGCTCCAGTTTCCTCCCACATTTTGAAAGCTGTGCTGGTTAGGGTGCATTGACCCGAACAGACGCCGGCCGGAGTGTGCTGACTAGGGGAATTCCACAGTAACATCAGTGCAGTGTTAATGTGAGCCTTACTTGTGACTAACTTTACCTTTTTTTGTAAATTTTTGAAATCTCGCTGAATTAAATGTTATTATTGCTCAGCACTTTATTGCCTCAGAATCATTAACCCACATCCCAGCGGCACAGAACTTCTCCCCATCGAGACACAACTGTTCTCACTGGACCTTCGCACCTACCTGCCAGGCGATTCAACCCTCTCAGAGTGAATGTTTCACTCGCAGTGATAGGAGTCAGTGTACCCCAGACCCTCGCCCCTAATCCTGCCCGAGAGCAAAAGGACAAAGGAATGTTTCACGGAGCTTCATTCAGACATGATCCGGGAAGTCTTAAACAGAGAAAGAGCATTTCCTCAAGTGGGGGAGCCCAGAATAAAGGGGCAGAACCTTACCGTTCGTATTAGGCCTTGGGGAGTAGAGATTGGATTAGGGTCTTTCCATGTGTGAAATGGAACCCAAGGTAGTAACGTCCTAGAATTCCCGTTCCTAATCCTCTTGGCACCACTGAGAAGTTTCCCGCCATAACTTCTTCTTCCTTGTGCTAACTTTTAACTGGAGCAGTCTGTCCGACGTCAACAAACCCAGTCGGGTGACACGGTGGCACAGCAGGTAGCATTGCTTCCCCACAGTACCAGGGACCCGGGTTCGATTCCTGGCTTAGGTCACTGTCTGTGCGGAGTCTGCACGTTCTCCCCGTGTCTGCATGGGTTTCCTCCGGGTGCTCTGGTTTCTGAACCGGAGTCTGAAAGCTAGTTAGGCTCATTGGCCGTGCTAAATTCTCTCTCAGTGTACCCGAACAGGCGCCGGAGTGTGGCGGCTAGGGGATTTTCACAGTAACTTCATTGCAGTGTTAATGCAAGCCTACTTGTGACAATAATGAATAAAATAGGAATGACATTATGGGACCTCCCAGTGTGTCTGAAACTGCCCTGTGGGTAATGCAAATGCCTCGATGGCCAGAAAAGCAGCCCAGGTAAAGTGGCGTTCAGCAGCGTTCGAGAACAAAATGGTGCAATGTGTCCGTGCTTACCCTGGACAAGATGAAAATTCTCCCCATCGGAGGATGGGGCTGCAGCAGTCGAGTGATGAAGAGTCCATGAACAATAATGACCAGATAGTCAGATTTGAGCGATACTGGATCCAGTGTGAACATCAGCCCAGGAAACTGAGGAGAATGACGAGCCTCATTAATTGTTTAGGGTTACCAGTTTCACATCAGAGACTTGAGCGTATTTTGCAGGAATATGCATACCCCAGCTTCACAACTGCTGTCTGACAGCACAGACAGAGGCTATTCTGCCCATCATGTCCATGTTCTTTGGAGGAGTTAGCCAGTTAGTCCCGCTGGCATCCTCTTTCTCCCACAGTCCTGCAAATATTTCCTTATCAAATACTTACATAATTCCATTTTGAATGTTGCTACTGAACCCGTGTCCACCTACACATCACAACATTGCAAACAACAATTCCCAATTAACGCGACAATTATTCAGGAAATTTAAATCATGTCAAGTTCAAAATTTGTTGCCACAAGAATAACACATTTAGATACAGTGGAATCTCTCTCTACTCTGTTACCTCTTTAGTTGAGGTTCTCTATAAAATCATACAATCCCTACAGTGCAGAAGGTAGCCATTCAGCCCATCGAGTCTGCACCGACAACAATCCCACCCAGGCCCTATCCCCGAAACCCCACATATTTACCCGGCTAATCCCTCTAATTTACACACTAAGGGACAATTTAGCATGGCCAATCAACTTAACCTGCACATCTTTGGACTGTGGGAGGAAACCAGAGCATCCAAAGGAATCCCATGCAGACATGGGGAGAATGTGCAAAGACAGTGACCCAAGTCGGGAATTGAACCCAGGTCCCTGGAGCTGTGAGGCAGCAGTGCTAGCCACTGTGCCACTGTGTCGCCCATGTGATTGCAAAAGTCTAGCTCAGCAACAGAAATAGATCACTCAGCCCCTTGAGCCTGTTCTGTCATCCCATTTGATTCTGTCTGATTTGTGTGTTAACTCCACCTACCCATTTCCATTTTCCTGAATGTCATTGACAAATAAAAGCTGAAGCTCTCTGTCGCTGGACCCCTGCCCCACAAGCTTCACCAGCTTTCTGAGGGATAGAATTTCAGATTTCCATTACTCTTTGCGTGAAGTAGTACTTCCCGATATCAGGCCTGAAGGACCTGGTTACGGTTCTGTCCCCTTGTTCTGGACACCCTCACCAGAGGAAATAGCACCGAGGCATCTTTTACACCCATCTGAGGGAGAGCAGATAGGTCCTCGTTTAGGTGGAGTTAAGATATCGGGATCTAGCCAAATGGAAGAAGGGCTGAATGGCCACTCCTTTTCCTATGTTCCTTTTCCACGTGGGAGGATGGCAGAGATTCCTGATCTGCAAAATGAAAATGGGTGGCACCCCCGCCAAGCTGATCTCCAGGAGCCCCGGTGGAACAAAGTGCTTAATCAGCAGCGGGAACCCTGGAACTCCTGCCCCCACTGGGTGCATTCAACCTAATGTGGGGCCAATATACCACTGGCCCCAAGAGCTGTTAGCCAATCAGAGGATGGCAGCTCTCCAGCACTGACAGTGCCACAGGGAGTGGTGGTCATTGCTGGAATTACATCGGAGCCAGGGAATATGGCTAGAGTCTTAGAAGAGATGTGAATGGGGCAGGATGGGGTCGCAGGGAGGGAGGAGCCAGTGAGCGGGGCGAGGATGTAGCTGCCTGAGGGCCCAGAATGCCCCCATCCTCAATTTTCCGATGGTGGGTCCCTCGACTGGCCACAGAGTTGTTGAGAATGAGAGATACCCCATACAATAGGCTGTAGGTGATTGTACAGTTGGCCTGTGTGGCTGGTGGAATGTGCCATTTTATGGTCCTTAGGTGCTGATTTAAGAGCTTCATTTGGCCTCCAGGTGGGAAGGTCACAATCTGTCCTTCATGCATGGAGCTTAACCAGGGAAAATCCGGAGGTTGACGGAAGTCCCACCCTGCTGCAGCAACAGTTTTTAATAACAACAGTTACAAAGTCTCTTTATCACCCACGCCTAAGGGAATACAAATCTGGTCTGTGCAGCCTCTCAGCCCAGGTAACATTCTTCCTGTCTCTTGATGTTCAGGTGTAATTTTTCTAATGAATTTCGATTATTTTACTGCCCCAACCAATCGAGACAGAGATTCGTGCTTCACATGAACCTCCCCTTATCCTTTCTCATCCAGCACTGTCCTCTGTTTTAAAATTAAGTTTATTTATTAGTGTCACAAGTAGGTTTACATTAACACTGCAATGAAGTTACTGTGAAAATCCCCTAGTCGCCACACTCCGGCACCTGTTTGGATACACTGAGGGAGAATTTAGCATGGCCAATGCACCCTAACCAGCACGTCTTTTGGACTGTGGGAGGAAACAGGAGCACCCGGAGGAAACCCACGCAGACACGGGGAGAACGTTCAAACTCCACATAGACAGTGACCCAAGTCGGGAATGAAACCCGAGTCCTTGATGCTGTGAGGCAGCAGTGCTAACCATTGTCCACTGTGCTGTCCTATTGTCTTCTATCTCATTTGTTTATCCAGCTTTCCCTTCAATGCATTGATACTATTTGCATCAACCACTCCATGTCGTATCGAGCTTCACATTCTACCATTCCCATGGTGATAAGCTTTCTCCTGAATTCCCGATTTTTGGTGTCTATGTCATATTGATGGCCACATGTTATCCTCTTCCCCACAGGTTAAACATTCTCTCTGTATCCATTCTGTCAAAATATTTCATAATTTTAAGTTCCTCAATTCACTAACCCCTCAGCCTTCTTTTATCAACAGAAAAGAGACACTTGTTCATCTCTTCCAGATAGACAGAAGCTTGTAGTTCTGATATCATCCTTCTAAATCCTTATTTACACCCTTTCCAGTGTTTATTCTATAATATGGTGACCAGAAAGCACTCAATACTTCAAGTGTGGCCTTACAAGGGCGACCAGTTGGCACAGTGGTTAGCACTGTGACCTCACAGCGCCAGGGACCCAGGTTCAATTCCAGTCTCGGGTGACTGTCTATGTGGAGTTTGCATGTTCTCCCCGTGTCTGCATGAGGGTGCTCCGGTTTCCTCCCACACTCCAAAGATGTGTGGGTTAGTTGAATTGGCTGTGTTAAATTGCCCCTTGGTGTCAGGGGAACTATCAGGGTAAATACGTGAGGTTACAGGGCAAGGGCCTGGGTGGGAATGTTGTTGGTGCAAGGCTTGATTGGCCGAATGGCTGCTTTCTGCACTGTAGGATTCTACAACGATTCTATACAACTTTAGCGTGACTTCCAACTAGATAGAAACTCTCGTGCTTTGGCCTAGATTTTTGACATTACGAAGAGATTTTCCATCATGGTGAAAATCCCAGAAATGTCCAAGGATTCTGAAGGTTTGGGTTTAGATTTTCCACTTTGCGTTTGATTGGGAATTTGAGCCAAAGTGTGCTGGTGAGGTTCGGCTTCACATATTGTCTGAAATAAATCTGCACCGTGTCAAACAGAAAGCTTTCCATACATCCCCCCAATCGGACAGTGTAATAGAATGAATTGTTTCTGTTTTGTTCCTTGCATTAGAGGTATCCCTTGGCATATTTAAGAGTGTTAACATGTTGTGGTTTAATTAATGCAGAGGGTAATGTATTTTCAACAAGGCAATGGCTAACCACTGGCGCACTTTGCTAAGCACAACCATCGACCACCCAATGGAAGTCCATGGTCACCAATGGCCTCTCAGGGCATCCTGGTACCTGAAGAAACATCTGGACAACGACTGGAGTAACCTAAATTTAAAAAAACATGGAAAATGGTGTAAAAATTAACTCTTGCGAACCATTTAATAGTTTATTCTGTGTATGAGGAGAGATTGAATAAACTGGGATTGTTCTCACTGGAAAGACGGAGGCTGAGGGGAGACCTGATAGAAGTTTATAAAATTATGAGGGGTATAGATAAGGTGAACAGTTGGAAGTTTTTTCCCAGGGCAGAAATGACAATTACAAGGGGGCACAAGTTCAAGGTAAGGGGGGAAAGGTTCAGTAGAGATTTGCGGGGGAAGTTTTTTACACAGAGGGTGGCGGGGGCCTGGAATGTACTGCCAAGTGAGGTGGTTGAGGCAGATATGTTAGCGACATTTAAGACTTATCCTGATAGACACATGAACAGACGGGGAATAGAGGGATATAAGTGGTTGGTCTAGATAGGTAAACGTGATCGGTGCAGGCTTGGAGGGCCGAAGGGCCTGTTCCTGTGTTGTAATGTTCGTTGTTCGTTGTACACTAGTCTGTTTCTTAGTAAATTTAATATTGTTGATATGAAAAAATAAATTTGAAACATGCTTGTGAGTGTATGCTTCAGAAACTGACCACAGTCTGAAGGGTCATTCGAAATGATCACAATTGACAGAATCTCACAATGTCACCCTCGGGATGCAGTTTCCCACTTTGTGGGTGGGACCCCATTCGGGTAAATCTTGAAACATTGTAAGATGTCACAGCAAACCCAAGCACAAGTGGTTTTGGTGGTAACTTGTATTTTAAATTCAGTGATATTTTAAGCTGGTGTAGTCCATTCCACTCAGATGGCCAGGCTACCTAGAAACCCAGTGTCACTGGAATAGTCTGGTAACAAGTGTGCAACTTGGGGAGACATGTTCAAATGATGAAGAGTTTTGAGAGAGTAGATAGATATAGAGAAACGTGTTTCCAATGGCAGGCGGATTGGTAACCAGAGGACAGAAGTTTAAGATAATTGGCAAAAAAATCTCGAGGAGAGGTGATTTGTTTTTCATGCAGTGAGTTGTCATATATAGCTCTTGAGAGGGTGGTGGAGGCCCCATTGTCATCGACTTGGGTGCAATCAACACTATGGCACTAAGAGTACTCAATCTTCCAAGCTTTATTACCTGTGCACAAGGAGAACACACAAACAATGGGATACACTGCTAGGTGTTCTGTTGATCCATACAGATGATTGCAGTTATAGTTCATTACAGCAAATGAGAAACAAGCAACATTCTAATCCTTAATTTGCATGCATAGTCCACCAATCATAGCATAGCTTTTTGTCCTTACTTATCCAATAGAAAACCGTCTCTTTCTAATCTAATATCATTAGCATAATATGTTGCCATATCTTGCTTTTGTTCCTTGCTTTGGTTCATCCGCTGGCCACGGCCATGGTTGGGAACACAGTGTTAAAGAAAGTGACACAAGGTTAGATCTGTCACTTCTCTGAATAAGCAACCGCTGACCTCACCCAGGCCTTGTCTGCACATAAGCACTTTCCATTCTTGCTGACAGAGCTGTCTGCCAAAACTGTTGTAACTTAATTTCCACACATTCTGCAACATTTGGAAGTGTTCCAGATGGTGAGGGAGGGAGAGGGAGGTATGGAATCAGTAGCTCCTCCTTCTTAGAATCATAGAGTCATAGAGATTTACAGCATGGAAACAGGCCCTTCAGCCCAACTTGTCCATGCCGCCTTTTTTTTAAAACCCCTAAGCTAATCCCAATTGCCCGCACTTGGCCCATATCCCTCTATACCCATCTTACCCATGTAACTGTCTAAATGCTTTTTAAAAGACAAAATTGTACCCACCTCCACTACTACCTCTGGCAGTTTGTTCCAGACACTCACCACCCTCTGTGTGAAAAAATTGTCCCTCTGGACACTTTTGTATCTCTCCCCTCTCAGCTTAAACCTATGCCGTCTAGCTTTAGACTCCCCTATCTTTGGGAAAAGATATTGACTATCTAGCTGATCTGTGCCCCTCTTTATTTTATAGGCCTTTATAAGATCACCCCTCAGACTCCTACACTCCAGAGAAAAAAGTCCCAGTCTATCCAGCCTCTTCTTATAACTCAAATCATCAAGTCCCGGTAGCATCCTAGCAATTGCCAATTGGAATTGTACTGGAAATACATCTGTAATTGTAAATAGTTCAAACACTGTTGCGGTTATGGGGGATTGTTGCTTAGAGGGGAGGAGTATTATGTCTGTTGGGATATAGCTCCTTTAGGGGAATGGGTCAGGTAACCCTGGCTGTGGGGTGATCTATCCGGGGACCACCCTGAGAGGGCAGTTGTCGTTTGGAATGTGGCGTGAATAAAATTGCAATAAATAGCTGTGTTCCTGTCACCTGTCTGTGGCGTGAGTTCTTGAGGATACTCTTCAGTAGTGAAGAATTTAACAAAAACAATCTATATGCAGTGAGCAGTCAGGATCGGGAATGCATTGATGAGAATGTGGTGGAGACAGATTTAATCCTGGATTTCAATCGAGAATTAGACAATTATCTGATTTGCAGGATTACTGGGAAAAGGTGAGGAGTGAGATGAGGGTGAGTTACTCTCACAAAGAGCTGGCACGGACACAATGGGCCAAATAGCCTCCTCCTGTGCTGTGAACATTCTACAATTTCATGTTGTGCCTAGCAAGATCCCACAAAATGAGCCAACTTTTTTTCCATCTGACCACCAATTTGTGCAGAGAATTGGCATAAGGTGGCATAGTGGTAATATCACTGGACTCATAATCCAGATGCGCAGACTAATGCTCTGGGGACATGTGTTCAAATCCCAGCGCGACAGATAGTGAAATTTAAATTCAAATAATAAACGTGGAATTTAAAGTGAATTCCAGTAATGGTGACCATGAAACTATCGTCGATTGTCGTAAAGACCCATCTGGTTCACTGATGTGCTTTAAGGAAGGAATTCTGCTGTTCTTCTCCGGCCTGGCCTAAACATGACTCCAGACCCACAGCAATATAGTTGATTGTTAACTGCCCTGTGAAATATTCAATTCAAGCAGAGTCAGGGATGGGCAACAAGTGCAGGCTTTATTAGCGATCACCACATGCAATGAGAGATTTAAAAATATATTGACAGAGGCTCAGAAGGACCTAAAATGAAAGAAGACAAATGGAAAGTATGAACAAACCTGTTGTTTATGACAGATGTCTCTGGCAAAAATAGATCATTGTATTTTTAGAAGTCAATTTTCTTTTGATTAACTAATATACACACAGATGCTCACTCGTTTCGAATGCATCACATTATATAAAAAAATCATTAATTCAGATTACCCTTGGCTCAGGAAATAATACTGCACCAGATGTCTCTGCAAACCTGTTTACTATAATTTTCAAAGCATCCAATCTTATGGGATTATCAGCGGGTAATTGGTGTTCTAACATTCTGGTTCATCCTAATGAGTTTGTGGACATTGACAGGATAACGTGCGTTGTGGAAGCTATGAAGCATTATAATATCCACAGACAATTCTCAGTGGCTGCCAATTCAGCCACCTGTTCTCCTTGATATGGAAACTGTTGATCCACTAACGCCTTGCTAGCAAGGCAAGGTACTAACCAGTGGCACGGTGGCACAGTGGTTAGCACTGCTGCCTCACAGTGCCAGGGACCCTATTCGCTGCAGTGTGCTACAACCAGGACTCTGAAATCGGCCTCGCAGGTGGAGGAGGTGGTTAAGAAGGCGTATGGTGTGCTGGCCTTCATCAATCGAGGGATTGAGTTTAGGAGTCGGGGGATAATGATGCAGCTTTATAAGACCCTTGTCAGACCCCACCTGGAGTACTGTGCCCAGTTCTGGTCGCCACATTACAGAAAGGATGTGGAAGCAATAGAACGGGTGCAGAGGAGATTTACAAGGATGTTGCCTGGATTGGTTGGTATGCCTTATGAGGATAGGTTGAGGGAGCTCGGTCTTTTCTCCTTGGAGAGATGAAGGATGAGAGGTGACCTGATAGAGGTTTACAAAATGTTGAGAGGTATAGATCGGGTGGATTCTCAGAGGCTTTTTCCCAGGGCTGAAATGGTTGCTACGAGAGGACACAGGTTTAAGGTGCTGGGGAGTAGGTACAGAGGAGATGTCAGGGGTAAGTTTTTCACTCAGAGGGTGGTGGGTGAGTGGAATCGGCTGCCGTCAGTGGTGGTGGAGGCAAACTCGATAGGGTCTTTTAAGAGACTTCTGGATGAGTACATGGGACTTAATAGGATAGAGGGTTATAGGTAAGTCTATTTATAAGCCGAGGTAGTAGGGACACAACCGGCGCAACCTGTGGGCCGAAGGGCCTGTTTGTGCTGTAGTTTTTCTATGTTCTATGTTCTGACCCTCCAGCTGGAATCCTACCACCCTGCCTGCCATGGGAATTGGGAGCGGACAAGGGGTGGATACTGGGAAGGTCCATTGAGCACGGGTGGGATTTTGCAGTTTTGGGACAAGTGAGGCTGTAAAGTCCTGCCCTCTATGAGGGCGGCACGGTGGCACAGTGATTAGCACTGTTGCCTCAGCGTCAGGGTCCTGAGTTCGATTCCCAGCTTGGGTCACTGTCTGTGTGGAGTCTACACGTTCTCCCCGTGTCTGCGTGGATTTCCTCTGGGTTTCCTCCCACTTTCTGAAAGACGTACTGGTTAGGTGCATTGGCCATGCTAAATTCTCCCTCAGTGTACCCGAACAGTTGCCGGAGTGTGGCGACTGGGGGATTTTCACAGTAACTTCATTGCAGTGTTAATGTAAGCCTACTTGTGACATTAATAAAATGAACTTTAAACTGTGCATGAGAACAACGAGCTAAGAACAAAGAAAAGCAGACACTTTCCTGGTTTGCCTGAAAACTGCTTCACTTTGCTTCTTTTCACAGCTCTCTCACAACATGGAGCACACTCAGGGAGGTATTGAATGGCCATTCCCCACACAGATCCCAACTCCTTTGGGATTCTCCCCAAAAGATTCTAAGCGTCAAACCTGCGTAAAAACTGGAGTAAATTGCGCTGGCTTTTTCAGCGAGATTTTCAAAATGAATCTCCCACACTCTGTGTACTGCAGAGTGTAGCAGCGTGAATCTCATGAAAACTCAGGGGCTGGGACCATTCCCGCTGGAGACTCCGGCAGCATAGCGCTGAGTGGGTCACTGTGCATGTGTCGATCTGTCAATGCCGAGGGTGGCCAGCCCCAATCGCAGTCCTCCCTCCCTCTGTCACCACTGAATGCAGAATGGCAGTGGGACACCCATCCCCACTGATCTACCCCCCCCAGAGCCCCCACCCCTGCTTTGGCCCTCCCTTGGCACTGCCCAATGCCCGGTGGACATTCGCAAGATGCCCCCTGGGCATTGACACTTTGCACCTTGGGCAGTTCCATGGGTCAAGGCTGGCACTGCCAAGCTGGCAATGCCCAGTGGGCTCCCCTTTACCCCTGACCTCTCGAGGGCCTCGATGACCCCCTTCATTCCAGTGGGGTCGGTCCGCCAGCTCCTTGCTAGCAGGGAACTATTGTAAACCCCGCTCGAGTGGAACACTCCTGGCGGAGGGATGAGAGACTGGTGGGCCGGAGACTCCAATCCCAGGCCCATTAATTATATTTTAATCTTCATTTAAATAATTTATGCAGCTCAGCGCCGATTTCTGGCGCCGAGTTGATGACGCTGGAAATCTGGCGGCTGGAGATGTGAGGAGGCAGTGGCGCCCAGTGGGAAGGCTGCTACACGGTCTCCGCTTGAGACTCCCGGCCTGCTGCATTACAAAACCAGTGCAGCGGGCTGGGGGAATCGCCCCCTATTTCTTTCATCTTTCCCCAGTGTCCCTACTTTTCCCAGGATATAAAAATGTTTATGTTTTCCTTATGGTCACCACTTTTGGGTAAAGTGGAACAGAATAACTTTGCTGTTTTTATTTCTGACCTTTTCTAGGTTGTAGACTCCTTCTTACCGCCCTTTAAAATTCAACAGCTAAAAGCCCAAATACTCACTTATCTCCTAATGCACATTTCACTCCATGTTATGATAACTTGTAGAGAATTTAATTTGGCCATGTTGACTTCAAACGCCTGCCATCGCACTTTGATGTCCTTGACTTTGTGGACACGCAGTGCCCAGCTTAATTACATTAGTCTCACATTCTCTCACAGTCAGAAAGGAATAGTGTCAACAGATGGGGCAGGAAATTTGAGCAAACCTCGGGTTTACTCAGACCTGATTATTGCTGCAAGAAAAGACTCGCATATAAAGCATTTCACCTGGAAGGCTGAATAAAAACTGAAGATGTCAGAAATATTCAGCGGACCTGGTAGCATCTGTGGAGGGAGAAGCAGAGGTACGGCCAGATTTTGCCTTACTGGGGTGAGGCAAATCTGCATTGGACATAGAACAAATGGCAGGGGCCCCGAATCCTTATATTGTCACCTGATTCCTGCCGGCTGGAAGTTTGACTGGTGTCCAACACTTTGTGACCCGACGATGCACAGGAAAATGTAATGTCAGGTACTTTGATCTTCCTCAGAGGAAACATAGAAACTAGAAGCAGGAGTAGGCCATTTGGAACTTTGAGCCTGCTCCGCCATTCATCTTGATCATGGCTGATCATCTACTTCAATATCCTGCTCCCCCCTTCCCCTGATATTTCTTGATTCCTTTAGCCCCAAGAGCTATTTCCAATTTCTTCTTGAATTCAGACAATGTTTTGGCCTCAACTACTTTCTGTAGTTTAGCCCCACCCCCCACGGTCATATCTCCGACCTTGTGCCTCTCCACCAGACCGCCAAAACCTGCCCTCCCATTGCACCCCCTACCCTCCTTGTCCCCACCTCCGTGGGTGCCTGATCCTACCCCACACGAAAAGGCACGTCACACTTATCTCCAGCATCCATGATACTTCTTCCTCAGGCTTCCTTGCAGTACCAGCAGCTTCCATTGCTCTCCTGTGGCGCTGTAGAACCATAGAAACCATAGAAACCCTATAGTGCAGAAAGAGGTCATTTGGCCCATCGAGTCTGCACCAACCACAATCCCACCCAGGCCCTACCCCCATATCCCTACATATTTACCCGCTAATCCCTCTAACCTACGCATCTCAGGACACTAAGGGGCAATTTTACCATGGCCAATCAACCTAACCTGCACATCTTTTGGACTGTGGGAGGAAACCGGAGTACCCAGAGGAAACCCATGCAGACACGAGGAGAATGTGCAAACTCCACACAGACAGTAACCCAAGCCGGGAATCGAACCCAGGTCCCTGGAGCTGTGAAGCAGCAGTGCTAACCACTGTGCTACCGTGCCGCCTGTAGTGAGTGTCAGAGCTGCCGGCCAATCAGATTAGCTGGTAGCCCCTGAGGGCGGGACTTTCTTTCACTGAGGGGTGGTGGTCTGACCCTCAGCTTCTTAAAGTCACCCTCACCCATTTCTGTGCGACCTTTTTAAAATACTGACCTTTCTTTCAGGATAGCAAGTAGTACGCACTGCTGTAAAGTCCAGCTCATGCAGTTTTCCATTTCAGCAAGGTCCCAACTGACAAAACAGAAACACTGTTCATAGAAACATAGAAGATAGGAGCAGGAGAAGGGTATTTGGTCCTTCGAGCCTGCTCCACCATTCATCACGATCATGGCTGATCATCCAACTCAATAGCCTAATCCTGCTTTCTCCCCATAACAAAGAACAAAGAACAAAGAAAATTACAGCACAGGAACAGGCCACTCCAAGCCTGCACCGACCATGCTGCCCGACTTAACTAAAACCCCCTACCCTTCTGGGGCCCATATCCCTCTATTCCCATCCTATTCATGTATTTGTCCAGACACCCCTTAAAAGTCACAAAGACACTTCTTAAAAATCACTAAATGCCCCTTAAAAGTCATAACCATTTGATCCCATTCACCCCAAGTGCTATATCCAGCCGCCTCTTGAATACATTCAATGTTTTTGCATCAATTACTTCCTGTGGTATAGAAGTTCATTCCTATTGAAGGTGAATATGACATGACAATAAACAATAAGCTGGTCTAATGGTTGAAGAGCTGTGCCATGGGTTAGATTCACCACATCGAGTTAACCATTGCCTCCTCCCGTTTAGTCCAATTTTGACCATCCCAAAATAGCATTTACTTGTTGCAAGGCAAACTGCAAAGCGCAGCCTCAAGTGGTGAGTGAGCCTCCTCACTGCCAGTCCCACACCTGACCTTAGACCTGACCCTGGATTTGACCAGCTCCCACCCCTCCATCGGTTGCCAGCCTGGCAAAGTCTCAATTTTAAAATGACCGTCCTTGTTGTCAAAACTCTCCATCTCTACAATCGTAGGGGAGGCAATGGCCTAGTGGTATTATCGCTAGATTATCAATCTAGAAACTCAGCTAATGCCATGGGGACCCAGATTCGAATCCCGCCATGGCAGACGGTGGAATTTGAATTTAGTGAAAATACCTAGAATTAAGAATCTACTGATGACCATGAAACCATTGTCGATTGTTGGAAAAGCCCACCTGGTTCACTCATGTCCTTTAGGGAAGGAAATCTACCATCCTTACCTGGTCTGGTTTACATGTGAATCGCTCATATCGACACTGGTATCAAGTCATCTCCACTACTTGTGACTCCAGAGCCACAGCAATGCAGGTGACTCTCATCTGCCCCTGGAAAACTGGAGATGGGCAATAAATGCTGGTTAGCCAGCGATGCCCATTCCCATGAATGAATAACACAAAAAAATTTCCATCACCCTATAATCCTCTGCAATCGTTGCGTTTTCCCAAGTCTGGTCACTTGCATTCACCCAGATTTTTGATAATTCTCCTTTGGCAGCTGAGCCAAGACTGTAAGCTCAGGTGTACCTACTCTCATCCTTTCTATCATCTGTACCGCTCTGTCTTCCTTTATTACATAGAACCAAAGAATCCCTACAGTGCAGAAGGAGGCCATTTGGCCCATCAAGTCTGCACTGACCACAATCCCACACAGGCCCTATTCCCATAACCCCACATATTTACCCTGCCAATTCCCTGACACTAGGGTCAATTTAGCATGGCCAATCAACTTAAGCCGCACATCTTCGGACCATGGGAGGAAACCGGAGCACCTGGAGGAAACTCACGCAGACACGGGAGAATGTGCAAACTACATACATACAGTGACTCTAAGCCAGAATTGCACCCGGGTCCCTGGTACTGTGAGGCAGCAGTGCTGAACACTGTGCCACCGTGCTGCCCCGTACAGCACTTGGCACATCATAACATTCAAGGCTATGGGTCAAGTGCTGGTAGATGGGGTTAGATGGGAATTCAGGTGTTTCTCATGTGTAGGTGCAGACTCGATGGGCCAAAGCACCTCTTCTACACTCGATGATTCTATGATACACTCCTTAAAACCCAACTCTTTGACCATCTCCCGTTATATCTTTATGTGGCCTGGTGTCTAAGTTTGTTTGCTAACTGCTTCTGTGAAGCACCATTGGATGTTTGACCCGTTTAAGCTGTTCTATCTTGAACCTGTCATTGTGCAAGGACTAGTGGCATTGTACTAAATGGTCCTGACAAACACTGTATGCTCTGAGGACTCACCAGCTGCATGTCTATCACCGTGGAAGTCTCTGGTGAACTGAATAGGAATTTTAACTAACAGTAACACCTGCGTTCGTATCCTGACCTCAGGCACAAAGCAGCATCAGAATTACAGGAGGTTTCAGATGTGGACTGAGTTAATTTCCTGACGGTATCAGGGATAAATCTGCTGAAGTAAGTATTAATTATGCAAACAAGCCCAATAAAATTGGAGCTGGCCAAAAGGGATCTGTTGTTCTTTTTCCAATTGTCTTGTGGTTTTGAAAATATTTTTCAAAATAAAACTATTTGCGTGAGTGTCAGGGAGGTGGGACTTAATACACCTAGCTGCACTGCTCTGCTACATTTAACTCTGATGATAATTTTAATGTGGTTTGTGCAGCTTGAGAATAGAATGTGCATTGGTGGGAAAACTGCAGCACAAATCAATTTCCAGTTAAAATGTGCATCATTGACACAAAGTGCTACACATCCTGATTGGATTCTCGAACCATAACTTTAGAGTTATCCATCGAATTGTAGAATTGTACGGCACAGAAAATGGGTCCAAAGAACCATCCAATTAGTCCCATCCCTCTGCCCTTTCCCCACAGCAAAACATTACTTTCCCTTCAAGTTTTTATCCAATTTCCTTTACTGAATTTGCTTGTTGCAGATTTTCAGCACATCTTTCACAAATTGTGGCCAGTCATTGGCCGGAATTCTTTGGCCATTCACAACAGCGAGATTCTCCAGTCCCGTTGCGGCAGCGTACCCCCTCCCGTGGGTTTTACGGCACTATGGAGTGACGTCAGTGGGAATTCCCATTGACAGCGGAGGGACCGGAGAATCCCGCCGCCAGCGAACAGCACGCTGCCTCCCACTGCCGAGAAACTCATGGCTGGGAGACCACACGGTGGCACAGTGGTTAGCACTGCTGCCTCACAGCGCCAGGGACCCGGGTTCGATTCCCAGCTTGGGTCACTGTCTGTGTGGAGCTTGCACATTCTCCCTATGTCTGCGTGGGTTTCCTCCGGGTGCTCCGGTTTCCTCCCACAGTCTGAAAGACGTGCTGGTCAGGTGAATTGGCCATGCTAAATTCTCCCTCAGTGTACCCGAACAGGTGCCAGACTGTGGCAACTGGGGAATTTTCACAGTAACTTCATTGCAGTGTTAATGTCTGCCAACGTGAGACAATAATAAATAAACTTTAAACTTTAAAACTCCTGCCCCGTGTGTTGCCTTTGGTGGTTTAAATCCAGGTTATTGTTTAATTCCTGTTAACGCTCCATTTGTTTCTCGTTGCCACCACATTCTTCAAAAGGACATCAAGAGCAAACCTCGGCATGGATTTTTTAAAAATCATTTTACAGGAGCCTCGCTGCATTCATTGCCCATTCCTAATTGCCCTCCATTTCAATGGGCATTTGAGAGTCAACGACATTGCTGTAGGTCTGGGGTTACATGTAGGCAAGGTGGGTTTTTACAACAATCGCTTCCCTGGCTATCATTAGATTTTTGATTCCAGATTTTTTATTGACCATCTGCAGTGATGGGCTTTGAACTTGGGCCTCCAGAGCTTGCTCAGGGTGGCTGGATTACTAGTCGAGTGGCCATGCCACTCTCTCCCCTCAAGTCCTAGGGTAACTAGAGTCCTATTGGGCAAGATCATGGTATTAGTGAACCAAAGTTAATGAAATGTTAAAATAAGCAAAATACTGTGGAGGCTGGTATCTGAAACAAGAAGGGAGGATGCTGGAAAAACTCAGCAAGTCTAGCAGCACCTGTAAGGAGAGAAAGCAGAGTGGACGTTTTGAGTCCTAAGAGCTAAACGCACTCAAAATATTACCCCTGCTTTCTCTCCTCACAGATTCTGCCTGACCTGCTGAAAGTTTCAGCTTTTTCTGTTTTGATTTCAGTTTTCCAACATTTGCAATATTTTGCTTTTGCACTAGCGAGCCACTTAGACTTTTATTGATGTGTCAAAGTTCCTGGTTAATTTGTCCAAAAAATGACCAGATGCATTGAACGCTCAGTTTATTTTAACTTACCAATGTTATTAGTATTATTTAGGGAGCATATTACAGCGGTGCAGAGGGTGGACAATTTAGAGGGGTCATGTAATGAGTCGCTGTGGGTGGAGCTCAGAAACAGGAAAGGTGCAACCACTATGGTGGGGGTATACTACAGGCCACCCAACAGCCCACGGGAAGTGGAGGGACGGATATGGCAGGAGATTCTGGATATGTGCAGAAAAAATAGGGTTGTTGTAGTGGGAGACTTCAATTTCCCTGGTATAGACTGGAAAGTGCTTTGGGCTTTGGGAGGAGCTATATGATAAATGGCAGAACCATAAAGGGTGTAGATACGCAGAGGGACCTGGGTGTGCAAGTCCACAGATCCTTGAAAGTGACGTCACAGGTGGAGAAGGTGGTGAAGAAGGCATATGGCATGCTTGCCTTTATAGGACGGGACATAGAGTATAAAAGTTGGGGTCTGATGTTGCAGATGTATAGAACGTTGGTTCGGCCGCATCTGGAATACTGCGTCCAGTTCTGGTCGCCACACTACCAGAAGGACGTGGAGGCTTTGGAGAGAGTACAGAGGAGGTTTACCAGGATGTTACCTGGTATGGAGGGGCTTAGTTATGAGGAGAGATTGGGTAAACTGGGGTTGTTCTCCCTGGAAAGACGGAGGATGAGGGGAGACTTAATAGAGGTGTATAAAATTATGAAAGGCATAGATAGGGTGAACGGTGGGAAGCTTTTCCCCAGGTCAGTGGTGACGTTCACGAGGGGTCATAGGTTCAAGGTGAAGGGGGAGAGGTTTAACACAGATATCAGACGGACATATTTTACACAGAGGGTGGTGGGGGCCTGGAATGCGCTGCCAGGCAAGGTGGTGGAGGCGGACACACTGGGAACGTTTAAGACTTATCTAGACAGCCATATGAACGGAGTGGGAATGGAGGGATACAAAAGAATGGTCTAGTTTGGAGCAGGGAGCGGCGCGGGCTTGGAGGGCCGAAGGACCTGTTCCTGTGCTGTATTGTTCTTTGTTCTTTGTTCTTTTGTTGGGCTGGGGGTCTGGACGGGGAGGAATTTGTAAAATGCGTACTGGAAGGTTCTTTGGAACAGTATGTAGATAGCCCAACTAGAGAGGGGGCTATACTGAATCTAGTTCCGGGAAATGAGCCCGGTCTGGTCGTCAAAGTTTCGGTAGGGGAACATGTGGCAAATAGTGACTACAACTCTGTTAACTTTAGGATAGTAATGGACAAGGACGAGTGTTGTCCTAAGGGCAGGGTGCTAAATTGGGGGAAGGCTAACTATAGCCGGATTAGGCAGGAATTGGTGGCCGTTGATTGGGAGAGGCTGTTCGGGGGTAAGTCCACGTCTGGCATGTGGGAGTCTTTTAAGGAACAGTTGATAAGACTGCAGGACAGGCATGTGCCTGTAAAAAGGAAGGATAGGAAAGGTAGGATTCGAGACCCGTGGATAACCAGGGAAATTGAGGATCCGATCAAAAAGAAAAGAGAGGCGTACGTTAGGTCGAGGCAACTGAAAACAGATGGAGCTCTGGAGGAATACAGAGAGAGTAGGAAAGAACTCAAACGGGGAGTTAGAAGGGCAAAAAGAGGTCACGAAATGTTCTTGGCAGATAGGATTAAGGGGAATCCTAAGGCATTTTATTCATATGTTCGGAACAAAAGAGTTGTCAGGGAAAAAGTCGGACCTCTCAGGGACAAAGGAGGGGAATTATGCTTAGAACCCAAGGGAATAGGGGAGATCCTAAATGAATATTTTGCATCGGTATTCACAAAGGAGAGGGACTTGTTGACTGGGAGTGTCTCAGAGGGAGGTGTTGACCCGTTAGGGAGAATCTCCATTACAAGGGATGAAGTGTTAGGTTTTTTAAGGGAACATTAAAACTGACAAATCCCCAGGGCCTGATGGCATCTATCCTAGACAGCTCAGGGAGACAAGAGATGTAATTTCTGGGCCTCTGACGGAAATCTTTGTCTCTTCATTGGACACAGGTGAGGTCCCTGAGGATTGGAGGATAGCGAATGTGGTACCGTTATTTAAGAAGGGTAGCAGGGATAACCCGGGTAATTATAGGCCAGTGAGCTTGACGTCCGTGGTAGGGAAGTTGTTGGAGAGGATTCTTAGAGACAGGACGTATGCGCATTTAGAACGGAACAATCTCATTCGTGACAGACAGCATGGTTTTGTAAGAGGGAGGTCGTGCCTTACAAATTTGGTGGAGTTTTTTGAGGGAGTGACAAAAACGGTTGACGAAGGAAGGGCCGTGGATGTCATCTATATGGATTTCAGTAAGGCATTTGACAAAGTCCCTCATGGCAGGTTGGTTAAGAAGGTTAAGGCTCATGGGATACAAGGAGAGGTGGCTAGGTGGGTAGAAAACTGGCTTGGTCACAGGAGACAGAGGGTAACAGTCGAAGGGTCTTTTTCCGGCTGGAGGTCTGTGACCAGTGGTGTTCCGCAGGGCTCTGTACTGGGACCCCTGCTATTTGTGATATATATAAATGATTTGGAAGAAGGTGTAACTGGTGTTATCAGCAAGTTTGCGGATGACACGAAGATGGCTGGACTTGCGGATAGCGATGAACATTGTCGGACAATACAGCAGGATATAGATAGGCTAGAAAATTGGGCGGAGAAATGGCAGATGGAATTTAACCCAGATAAATGCGAAGTGATGCATTTTGGAAGATCTAATGTAGGGGGGAGTTATACAATAAATGGCAGAGCCATCAAGAGTATAGAAACACAGAGGGACCAAGCCAGGAAGTGCAAGTCCATAAATCCTTGAAGGTGGCAGCACAGGTGGAGAAGGTGGTGAAGAAGGCATATGGTATGCTTGCCTTTATAGGATGGGGTACAGAGTATAAAAGCTGGAGTCTGATGTTGCAGCTGTATAGAATGCTGGTTAGGCCACATTTGGAGTACTGCGTCAGTTCTGGTCGCCGCACTACCAGAAGGACGTGGAGGCTTTAGAGAGAGTGCAGAGAAGGTTTACCAGAATGTTGGCTGGTATGGAGGGTCTTAGCTATGAGGAGAGATTGGGTAAACTGGGCTTGTTCTCCCTGGAAAGACAGAGAATGAGGGGAGACCTAATAGAGGTGTACAAAATTATGAAGGGTATAGATAAGGTGAACAGTGGGAAGCTTTTTCCCAGGTCGGAGGTGATGATCACGAGGGGTCACGGGCTCAAGGTGAGAGGGGCGAGGTATAACTCAGACATCAGAGGGACGTTTTTTACACAGAGGGTGGTGGGGGTCTGGAATGCGCTGCCAAGTAGGGTGGTGGAGGCAGACACGCTGGCATCATTTAAGACTCACCTGGATAGTCACATGAGCAGTCTGGGAATGGAGGGATACAAACAAATGGTCTAGTTGGACCAATGAGCGGCACAGGCTTGGAGGGCCGAAGGGCCTGTTTACTGTGCTGTACTGTTCTTTGTTCTTTGTTAATTTAAAGTCGGGCATTGCTCGTACAAGATCACAGCCACTAAACCAGTGCTTGATTTGATACAGTACTAATGAAATGTTGCTAGCAATACTGAACCCTATAAGGAAGGAATCAAATGGCAATTTTATGCTTCTGTCATCAACAACTCCAGTTGTTGATCTCTGGAGAATTTAAGAATTTTTTTTATTCATGTTATGTGGGGGCCACGGGCTGGGCCAGCTTTTATTGCCCATCTCTGAGGGCATATAAGAGTCAGCCACATTGCTGTGGATCTGGAGTCACCCGTAGGCCAGACCAGGGAAAGGATGGCAGAGTTTCTTCCCTAAAGAACAGTGGTGAACAGATGGGTTTTTACGAGAATTGACAATGGTTTCACGGCCATCATTTAACTGTTCATTCCAGATTTTTATTGAATTCAAATTTCGCTATCTGCTGTGGTGGGATTCAAACCTGGGTCCCCAGGGCATTATCCTGAGCCTCTGGAGTACTTGTCCAGCAACAGCACCACTATGCCACTGCCTCTCCTTTCTATAACTGTTTCTGTAACTCTCATTCCTCATTAGATTTATTCATTAGATGTGGGCAGCACGGTGGCACAGTGGTTAGCACTGCTGCCTCACAACACCAGGGACCTAGGTCCGATTCCTGGCTTGGGCCACTGTGTGTGTGGAGTTTGCATGTTCTCCCCGTGTCTGCGTGGGTTTCCTCTGGATGCTCCGGTTTCCTCTCACAGTCTGAAAGATGTGCTGGTTAGGTGCATTGACCCAAACAGACAACGGACTGTGGCGACTTGGGGAATTTCACAGTAACTTCATTGCAGTGTTCATGTAAGCCTTACTTGTGACTAATAAATGAACTTTACTTTTTTTTACTTTAGATTTATTTTACATTTAGAAAGAGGACAAAAGGCCACTTAGTCCAAAAAGCCTCTCTATCCTGATAAGGCAAACCCATCTCCGTATACACCTCCTACCCTGCTCTCTCCAGAAGAATATCCATTCACCCTTCAACCTGGTCGTAATGCCCATGTCAACACCCTTTTCTGAAAGATTACCTAAATATATAGAATATTCCTAAAGCAGAGGCCAATAGGTTCATGTTATGCAAGAGAATCAAAGATTAGTGGGGAGAGGATGGCAATGTGGAATTTGAAATACAATTAGATCAGCCATGATCTTATTGAATGACAGAGCAGGCTCAAAGAGCCAAATGGCCAACTTTTACCCCGACTTCATATGTTTGTATATCCCTTAATGCAACAGTATAAAATGGGGTAATGCTTTTATATCTCACCCAAGTGAAGTCAATCGAAATAAAAATTACTGGAGCTGTGAAATGTATTAGCAAATTGCTATTGGTTGTTTTGCACTGTTGAAGAAAGTCAAGTTCTACCCAAATTTAAGCAAGGAAAAATTGGATTACTGTCAATGCAATGCCTCTGAACTCATATCTTGTGCTATAGTGGCAAAGTGTTACCTCCTGAGATTCAATAGGAGCTAATTTTGGACCAAGGCAATTTTAGGAAACCTTTCTATCCATGTGCAGAATGCAGCAGGGTGCAGTGGCTGGTCTGTGTGGCTCTTACATTGCACTGAATACTTCAGATGCACAAAAGCATCAAGGTCACTCTCATAAGGACAACTAAATTAATAGGAATGAGTGAGGAATCTTTGATTGAGTGTAATGGGTTGTTTTTTAGGGAGGCTGTTGTGCTGAGGTTAATGGATTGGCAGAGTAAAAGCAATTTCAAAGCATCATGTATCGATGTAGATTATCAGTCTGCTTTTCAGAAGCAACTCCTGAACTAGAATCGTTACGTTTATTTAGACATTCTGATTGTTTCTGACACAGCATTGCACAGATGATCTAACATTGGCCTCTGCCACTGTTTCGAATGCTCCAGATTAGAATTCAACAAACTGGAGTTTCTATTCAGTAAGCCAAGAATTCCAGCCAGTGCTGCTTGGAGCGGAATGACTTTTTTTGTCCCTGATTCTTTGGGAAAGGGAGTTGAAGGTCATGATTGGAATACATTGATGAGGAATTGAATAGCTTCCACGTGCCTTTGGTAAATGTCACCAGGAGTGAGATGCCCCGTGAACATGACCTTGCCCATTAGGTGGAACAGAGTTCAAAATACACGGGCTTTGAATTTCTACTGGGGTTCCTGCATCAAAATTCCTGGAAGACATGAGCACGAGAGCCAGCTAAAAGGCTGAAATTGGCTCTCTGTACCATTTCTGTGAGGAATGTGCTGGTGTCTCACAGCAAGAACATGCAGCAAGACCTGCACAGTAAGCTACACAAAGCAAGGGATGGTTTAATTATCTGACAGAGGCCAGCGTTCCATCATCATCATCCTTTATTTACAATTTGCATAAAGTACCACTCGGTGGCTACAGTATACAGGTCAATCCCCGAAGCCCAACGACTGCCGGCCTGAGTGGAGCCAGTTGGTTTTAAACCCCCTTGCCGCTCCTTCCTATTAGGTGAGCCTCCACTCGCTAAACAGGGGAGCCTGTACTCTACGAGGCCCATGGGGAGATCTATTGATGATCCCCAGCCATCAGAACATCCCTTCCCACTCAACTCTGCTTGTTTCCCTCCGACCTGCAAGGGGCTTTACAGCAAGACTTTATTCTGCACTCTCTGCTTTCCTTCTCCCCTATGTACTCTAGATACGGTATGCTTTGTCTGTATAGCGCATAAGAAACAATACTTTTCACTATATACCAATACATAGAATCATAGAATCCTGACAGTGCAGAAGGAGGCCATTTGGCCCATCGAGTATGCATCGACCACAATCCTACCCAGACCCTATTCCTGCAACCCCACATATTTACTCTGTTAATCCCTTGACACTAGAGTCAATTTTGCATGGCCAATCAACCTAACCCGCACATCTTTGGAGTGTGGGGGGAAACCGGAGCACCCGGAGGAAACTCACGCAGACATGGGGAGAACATGCAAACTCCACACAGACAGTGACCTGAGACCGGAATCGAACCCGGGTCCCTGGCGCTGTGAGGCAGCCGTGCTAACACTGTGCCACCGTGCCACCCATATGGAGATGGAAATAGGTGATCTTAATAGAGGCAAGAAAATTGGGTCAGAATTTCATCTCCTGGTCAAATGGGGTTGAAACTAGACTGGTTTGATCCCAGACTGTTAGCAGGGAAAAGGATAGAGTGAGTTGCTTGAGAGCAGAGTTTAGATGAAAACAATGGCTTCAGACTTCCCAATATATAATTGGAGGGAATTTCTGCTCATTCAGTATTGGGAATCTGATAACTACAGTAGAGGAATTGAGAGAGGTGCTGGTGAGGCAGCGTTGTGTGTCATTGGCATACGTGTGAAACTAATGCTGTCGTTTGGGATGATTCCACTGCGGGACAGCATGGAGATGAGAAATGGGAAGGGACCTAATATGGATCCCTGGGCAAATGATGAGGGAGCAGAAAGAAAAGTAGTTGTACTCGATTCTCTGGCTATGATCAGATAGATAGGAATAGAACCATGTGGGGACAGTCCCATCCAACTGGACAGCATTTCAATAGAAATGTAAAACTGGGGAAGATGTATAACAAGTGGCTGAGTTGATATTGTTGGTTTTAGGCAATCTCAAACAGAAACACTCTGACCAAGCACTATAATACCTTCTGCTCAATATTAGTCATCATTTTTATTCTATCATGGGACCTGGGAGTCACAGCCCAGGCTAGCATTTTTATTGCCTATCCCGAATTGCTCTGGAAACCATAGAATCCTTACAGGGCATAAAGAGGCTACCCGGCCCATCGAACTGCACCCACTCTCTGAAAAAGCATCCCATGCAGGCCCCATAACCCCACTTATTTATCATGGCCAATCCACCTAACCCGCACATCTTTGGACTGTGGGAGGAAACCGGAGCACCCGGAGGAAACCCACGCAGACACGGGGAGAACGAAACCCACGCAGACGTGGGAAGAATGTGAAAACTTCACATAGACACTCGCCCAAGGCTGGAATTGAACCCAGGTCCCAGGCACTGTGAGGCAGCAGTGCTAACCACTGTGCCGCCTTGCCAGTGATGGAGAGCTGCTTTCTTGAACCGGTGCAGTCCATGTGGTGTAAGAACATCGACAGTGCTGTTAGGGAGGGAATTCCAGGACTTTGACCAAGCGACACTGAAGTTATGGCGATATATTTCCAAGTCAGGATGGACTTGTAGGAGAACTTGCAGGTGATGGTATTCTCACATATCTGCTACCCTTGGCTTTCTAGATTTAAAAAAAATTCATTCATGGGACCTGCATCGCTGGCTGGCCAGCATTTATTGCCCATTCCTAGTTGCCCGAGGGCAGTTGAGAGTCAACCACATTGCTATGGTTTCTGGAGTCACATGTAGGCCAGAGCAGGTAAGGACGGCAGATTTCCTTCCCTCAAGGACATTAGATGGGTTTTTCCTGACAATTGATAATGGTTTCATGATCATCAGTAGATTCTTAATTCCAGATATTTTTTATTGAATTCAGATTCCACCAGCTGCTGTGGCAGGATTTGAACCCCAGTTCCCAGAACATTAGCTGAGTTTCTGGATTAATAGTCTAGCGATAATACCACTAGGCCATCACCTCATGGTAGAGGTCATGGGTACGAAAGGGTTTGAAATCAAGACAAGAGGAAAGCTGCAGCCGTGAAGGAAGTACAGAGAACCACAGGGTTGAACCATGGCATGAAGGAGCTGAAAGAGCAGTGTTGAAGGGAAGTGACTGAGACAGGGTTTATGTAAATAAATAAGATGGGAGAGACAAAGCAAATCCGGGGTAATATTCCAAGAAAAACAAAGATGTCCAGGCAATGGAAACTGCTTTAAATTACTGAAAGGACAATTTAAAAGAGATGCCAGGAAGAATTCCAAGTAGACGTTGGTAAACAGTTGAATGCTATCTTGCAGTGAAGCAAATCTTAAATTTATACAAGATACATGTCAGGGGAGGAAGACAGGACTGAAGTAATTTATTTTCACAATAAACTAAAATGAGCTCGATGAGCTCTCTGCTCTCTATTTATCTTGTGGTTCTGTGTCAAGACAGTTTATAAAATCACTGCCAAAGAAATGTTCGAGGGACCAGAATTACTGTAGAGAATGTCATGCAGAAGACGGAACAGAGTCGAATGCTTTAACCTGCATTCAATAATAGAAATCCCTTTATCTTCACACGTACATTTGTGGCATAAAACAGATTGATAAATCACATTTGCAAGCCTTCATACTTGTGCGTTAAAGGACAGAACTGCTGGAGTGCATCCAATCTCTCAAGGTCGTTGTGTGGAACTCATTCCCAAAGCGAGCTGAAATCATTTCCAGCAGTTCCCTGAAATGCAACATGAGCAGAAGATCAACAAATTCCATTCAATAGTAGACCACGTCACACAGCGAAGAATAGCTGGACTGACACAGTCAGGAACAGACACACCAACACTATTGCTAGCGATCAGTGCTTTGATTTGAATCCATCTTCCCATGTCTGTTGACACCACTGTCTCACCCAATGCATTGATGGCGGGGTGGATCTTAAAGCTGGACTCTCTCTGGCTGGAATTTTACCGGCACGCCCGCCCTGATTCCAGGGGCGGGCGAGGCTCGGAGAACGGCATTCTCCGTTGGCCTCGGGTGGGATCGTACGAACCTCGGGCGGACATGCCGGTAAAATTCCTCGTACAGTAACTCATCTATTTTACAGGAAAAAGTCTATTTAAACAGAGCACCACAACAAACAGTCGACAGTATCAATTATGAATGACAGTTAAATAAACACATGACCGAAACTACAGCAACATCTTTGAGGCCTGAACTTTATGCTCATTGTGGGAGCAGAAGTGGCTGCATTTCCTTGCCCCTCCTGAGATCAATTACCCAATGTGATAATATGTGAAATGTCTCTGGACAGGGTCAGCAAGGCTGGTGGGAATGGGCTCATGGTGTAGGCACTGTCCAATGGCAGCACAGCTCGACGTTTAAAGGTGACTATCGGAGCCAATATTTCTTGGGGTTTTGCTGACCTCGACTAAACTCACCCACTTATTTCTAAATAATCAGCGGACGATCTAAATGCCCTCAGCTGGGCCTATTTGACATTTGTTTATTTATTAGTATCACAACTAAGCTTACTGCAATGAAGTTACAGGGCAGGGTTTTACAGCCTCGCTCGAGCGAGACCGGAAAATCCCACTTGAGGTCATCGGACATTTCCGTCGTCCGTCCTTTGCCCACTCCGATTCCGTGGCAGTAGGATTTTGGCTTCTGTGAAAATCCCCTAGTCGCCACACTCCAGCGCCTGTTCGGGTACACTGAGGGAGAATTTAGCATGGCCAATGCACCCTAACCAGCACATCTTTCAGACTGTGGCAGGAAACTGGAGGAAACCCGCAGACATAGGGAGAATGTGCAGATTCCGCACAGACAGTGATCCAAACTGGGAATTGAACCTCAGTCCCTGGCGCTGTGAGGCAGCAGTGCTAACCGCTGTGCCACTGTGCTTGATCCTTTGAGCACAAATTGTGTATAAAACCCCATCTGTTTTCTGTTATCACACAACAGCTGCTGCCTGAGCTTGGGTTGTAAAGGTACGGAAAGGTTTCTAATCTCTCCAACAAGTTCTTTCCCATTTTGTTACTATTTGAACAAGTTTGAGTTGGAACTCCAGTTCAATGGACGTAGAATTGAGAGAGCTAACTGACCTGGAACTGGGTTGGAGATGATAGGCGCGATCTTACCGGCCATTCACACCCCGTCACCACTTCCAGCGAGGACAGAGAATTTGGCGCTAAGCCAAATCTCCGCTCGCTGCAACGGAACCAGAAAATCCTGCTGGCTTGAACGGCCAGAAAATTCCACCTCTTACTTAATTACGTGTATCTTAATTCACTTTAACACGACAGCAGCCACATGCTGAAAGTACTTAATTGGCTGTAAAGCACTTTTGAGTTCTGAGGTGCAAATTATTTTTATAACAAATAAGAGGAGTCAGGCTCCACATAATACTTTCAGCATGATGCACTGACGGAATATTTGTATCCAATGTTTGCAAGTTGGCTCAGGCATTGGCATCTTTCGCAATGACGTGTGCTGCACAGTGGTGCTGAGTTGAGCTGTGTCCGAGCTGACCTTCAGACATATTGCTTATGAAATTTATTGTTAGCCCACATCAATCATTTGTCTCACTCAATGCCCAGGAGACACAACATGCCCTGTAACATTGTCAAAACCGCCAGTCCCCGGTGAATCGACTGACCTTCAGCCCTCCACTTACGAAGATTGGCTGCTTAATTTAGCTGCCCAGAATTCACTGGACTACAATGGGAATTAAAGGCCTTCACCGCAGCAGGTGGTGGAACTTTCAACACTGTGCCTGAGACTGTAACAAATCTATTTAGAGTGGGCAGGTTTTCACTTTCACTGCCATGTGGAAAGCAAGCACGGAAGAAGGAACACTTGTATTTATACAAAACTTTTCATGATCTCAGGACATTCCAAAGCACTTTGCACCCAATGAAGCGTGGGTGACTGTTGTAACATGGGTTTTCCAGCAGTCAATTTGCACACAGCAAACTCTCATAAATAACAATGTGATAGTGAACAGGAGATGTGTGTTTTATTAGTTGTGGATGAATATTGCCCAAAACTCTCAGGTGAAGTCCCCCATTTTTATAGTGTCGTAGAGTCAAGAGGTCCACAGCATGGATCCTTCGGCCCAACTTGTCCATGCTGCTCCTTTCTTAACCATGATGTGGAGATGCCGGTGTTGAACTGGGGTGGGCACAATAAGAAGTCTCACAACACCAGGTTAAAGTCCAACAGGTTTATTTGGTATCACGAGCTTTTGCAGCACTGCTCCTTCATCAGGTGAGTGGCCCATGATGCGGAGATGCCGGCGTTGGACTGGGGTGGGCACAATAAGAAGTCTCACATCACCAGGTTAAAGTTCAACAGGTTTATTTAGTACCCATTCACCTGATGAAGGAGCAGCACTCTGAAAGTTTGTGATACCAAGTAAACCTGTTGGACTTTAACTGATGCTGTGAGACTTCTTACTTTTTTTAACAACTAAGCTAGTCCCAATTGCCCGCATTTGGCCCATATCCCTCTATCCCCATCTTACCATGTAACTGTCTAAATGCTTTTTAAAAGATAAAATTGTAACTGCCTCTACTACTGCCTGTGGGAGCTCATTCCAGACACTCACCACCCTCTGAGTGAAAAATATTTGTCTTCAAAATAGTTTTCTGGGATCTCTTAAAAGACTCTCTCCCACTGAATCACAAAATTGTGATGGTGCAGAAGCAGGCCATTTGGCCCATCACGTCTGCACCAGATCTCTGAATGAACAACTATCCTTAATAGCTTCGGAAAGAAAAATAGATAAGTAACTTCAAAAATGAAAAGATTAAATGCTATGGGGAAAGGGCAGGGGAATGGGACTAGGTTGATACATCTTTCAGGCAACTGATATCAGCATGATGGGCCAACTGGCCTCCTTCTGTGTCAAATGATTTTATGTTATTGCAGTGCAGATGCCAGGAGATTAGTGCCTCTGTTCGGGTGATATAGTCTACAAGCCAGAGAGAAAGAGTCTACCCACTTAACATACTCCACAAGAGTACTCTTCCCTGCCAAGATGAAAGAGATAGAGAACAATTTCAACATCTGATATTTCAACTTCCATTGTTATTCATCCTGAAAACCTTTACAATCCAGTCACCATCACACATCTTGTTCTTACTGGTTCTTTTTAGCTGGAAATCCTAATTTTGTTCTCACCAATGATTCGTTTCCTCGTGCTGTTTTCTCCAAGTCCATTAATCGCCCAGTGAAGGCCTTAGTGCTGTCTGCAGCTTAGCATATGCCATGTACCCACCACCCCCCTCCCCCACCCCCCTCTTCTGGTACCTTGCTCAACTGGTCGGGATGGACCTTGGCAGTGAGCACTGGTTAGCTGTTCAACTGTGATGGGCTTCACATGTGAGGCACATCTATCCTCCAGCACGGTGACTTCATCATAGAATCTTACTGAGACTATTTGACCCAATGTCCATAGGCTGGCTGAACACCATCTATTTTGTCCCACACTTTTTTCCCATCTTCTTCCAAATTTTCTTCCTTTCAATTCTATTGCAAATTGGCTTTTGGAAGTTACTACTGAACATGCTCCCAATCCACCTTCCAGATAATGGCTGAAATTCTCCGACTACGCCTGCGGCTGGGATTCCCACTGCAGTGAATGGAGTTTTGGCTGAGCCCCAAATTCTCCGTATACGGTGGCAGAGGTGGTGGGGTGAATGAGATGGAGAATCACAGCTAGTGTGTTTCAACTTCTCCTTATTTACCCTCTCAAAATATCTCCTAACACCTCAATATCTTGGCTCCTTTAACCAGGCAGAAAACCTTTCAAATCTGTTCACAAATTCCAGATAAAAAGTCACTTAATATTTTAAAAGTTCTGTATGGTCAACTTGCCAACAAACTAAGACAAAGTTTGTCTTTCTGCACCCTCTCCTTTCCTTCTCTATGAATGGTATGCTTTGTCTGTATAGCGCGCAAGAAACAATATTTTTCACTGTATATTAATACATGTGACAATAATAAATCAAATCAAAAATGCATGGGATGTGGCATTGCTGGCAAGGCCAGCAATTGAGCAACAGCGATTGGCACTGCTGCCTCACAGCACCAGGGATCCGGGTTCAATTCCAGCCTCGGGTGGCTGTCTATGTGGAGTTTGTACGTTCTCCCCGTGCCGACGTGGGTTTCCTCCGGGTGCTCCGGTTACCTCCCACTCTTTTTATTATCAAAACAGTTACAAATACAAAAATACATTAGACTTTCAAAATGCCATCTCACAATTACAAATTATAAAGATAACACCCAACAGTATCAACAACAAACATGTCATTTAAATACAATAGCACAACCAACATATCACACTAACAAGCAGCTGGTATGCATTGCAAATTCTCTACAACCAGCCTTCCCAGGCTGCTGACAACTCGCAACAAAACTAAATCAGTGGGTCATTATATAAACAGTACCAATGGCTAACGCTGTCCTTTAACCAATAACCAACGACTCCCTTGTATTAAGAAAGGGTTTGTTACTCAGTTAGCTTTGAATTTCCAGGGCGTTGCCCTCTATATTTCCCCCTCCTGAGGGTTCCGCTCTCGGGACTACACGCTCTGAAAAAAAGGGTCATAGGAAGAGGAGTAGACCATTCAATCCCCCAAGCCCCGATAGATATTCAATAAGACCATGCTTGATCTGTATCCTAACCAACCAGCATGGTGACACAGTGGTTAGCACTGCTGCCTCGTAGCACCAGAGTCCTGGGTTCAATTCTGGCTTTGGGTCACTGTCTGTGTGGAGTTTGCACATTCTCCCTGTGTCTGCGTGGGTTTCCTCCTACAGATCAGAGATGTGCAGGTTAGGTGGATTGGCCATGCTAAATTGCCCCTTAGTGTCCGAAAGTGTACCGATTAGGTTGGTTAGCCATGCCAAATTGTCTCTTAGTGTCTCAGGATGTGTAGGTTAAGGGGATTAATGGAGCAAATGCTTGGGGTTAGGGGGTGGAACTTGGGTGCAATGCTCCATCAGAGAGTCAGTGCAGACTCGATGGGCTGAATGGCTTTCCTCCCGCACTGTAGGAATTCTATGATTCTACATCAACCCTCTGTGGTGAACCATAGATGGTTACCACTATGGGTACTGAACCATAGATGGTTATCACTATGGGTACTTGTACATATGTTACTCTTGTTACTGTTGGGATTAGGGTTGGGGTGTTCCACCTGTTGGTATTGTTCTGTGGTACACTCCGGTTGGCTCCGCCTTCCTATAGGAATATAAAGGTCACTGCACTTCCTAGTGACCCTTTAGTCTGGGATTGTATTGTTAAGCAATAAGCTCCATTCTTGTTGCTAATAAAAGCCTTTATTTCCCGGGTACGATCCAGCCTCCCGAGTGAATTAATCGCGCATCACCCTCCTTAGCACCACAGCATTTAATACCCTTGTTTAACAGAAATCTATCATTATCCTTTGTGTAAGAACTGCCTACTGTAACCATCTCTAATTTTAAGAGTATATACCTCCTTTCAACAACTCACCTACCAAAGGGAATAGTTTCTCTCTATCCACCCGAGAAAATCCTTTCATCATCTTAAACACCTCAATTAGGGGAGATGTCCAAGAATAGTTGGGAGAGGTGGTTAAGATCTAAAAGTAGCGTGCCTGGCTACTTCTTTTTATTTTTGTGTTTAGTGTGTCTAAATATGATTATCACCTGCACCCTCTAATTGAGTGATCGCAAGTAGATAAGTATTCGAATTTGCACTTGCATTCGATACAGGCACAGTCTGGCTCCTAAATCTGCTGCCTAGTTACACATACTTGCAGACGTAACTAATACAAACAAAACCCATATTGAACCATCCAAAAATATCTGCCTATTGTGATGAGCAGCTCCACCTCCTGTTACAAATACTCGTGAATCTAAACAACACTGAGCTATGAGCCATTTGGCTGTGACTAACAGAAATGGGATCATTGCAGACCATCGACGCTCAGTAACACAGCTGCATTGGGCAAGTCAGTGGCTATTTAGCATTCATCAATAAATAAGCAGTTTTATTTAAAGCAGCACCAGTGAGCACTGGAACTGAATTAGAAAAACGATTTATAAATTGTTGTAAAACCTGCAGCCACAGCAATGGAACTCGGTAAGTAGTCATTCTTTTTTAAATGGCACGGATTTCATTTGTGTTCCTTTTTTTCAGTCAGTTCCTTTGAAATAACCAGACAGATTAAAAGTTTCCCTGAAGTGAAATGTTCTGCTGAATAGCAGTCTCAGTTATTACAGGTCCTTATCCTGTTACTATTATAGATAATCAGTTACTAGATGAGGTGCATGATAGGCAGGTAAAGTAGCCAAGCTTAAAGTGTGGGGGATACGTTGATACTGTGTGACAGTGTAAAATGCACAAGTTTAAGTTTTAGTGTCACAAGTAGGCTTACATTAACAGTGCAATGAACATGAAATATTTCATGGCACTATCTGGAAGAAGAGCATTGGAGATTTCACTGGTGTCCTGGCCAATAATTATTCTTTTAAAGGAGTCACAAGTAGACTTACATTAACACTGCAATGAGGTTACTGTGAAAATCCTCTAGTCGCCATGCTTCGACGTCTGTTTGGGTACATCGAGGGAGAATTTAGCATGGCCAATGCACCTAACCCATACTCATTTCGTACTGTGGGAGGAAACTGGAGCATCCAGAGAAAACCCACACAGACACGGGGAGAACGTGTTGACTCCGCACAGACAGTGACTCAAGCAGGAATTGAACCCAGGTCCCTGGCACTGCAAGGCAGCAGTGCTAATCACTGTGCCACCGTGCCGCCCATGTTCGGCTGGCTGATTTATATCTCTCCTGACTTCAATGGCTGCTAACTCCCTATCATCCATTTTTACAGCACTGCACACTGGCCGGATCTATCCCCGTAGTATCTTTTCCGATTCACACTTTATTTCACTTTCTGGCGGGTGGATGGTAGGATGTGGCTTGCTGGCTGGGTAGTACTGTCACCTCTGTGTCAGAATAGGGTCATAAAGTCATAAAGGTTTACAGCATGGAAACAGGCCCTTTGGCCCAACTTGTCCATGCCGCCCCTTTGTTTTTAACCACGTAGCCAGTCCCAATTGCCCGCGTTTGGCCCAAGTCCCTCTATACCCATCTTACCCATGTAACTGCCTAAATGCTTTTTAAAAGTCAAAATTGTACCCGCCTCTACTGCTACCTCTGGCAGCTTGTTCCAGACACTCACCACCCTCTGTGTGAAAAAATTGTCCCCCTGGACACTTTTGTATCTCACCCTCTCACCTTAAACCTATGCCCTCTAGTTTTACACTCCCCTACCTTTGGGAAAAGATGTTGACTATCTAGCTGATCTATGCTCCTCATTATTTTATAGACCTCTAAGATCATCCCTCAGCCTCCTACGCTCCAGAGAAAAAGTGTTGTAGGTTCAAATCCCACTTGAGCAAAAAATATCAAAAAATATCAAGGCTGGTCTGATTCTCCAGTGGAGTACTGGGAGAACGCTGTGCATTTGGAAATACTGGCTTGAATTCTCCGGCTGTTCACACTCCACTTCCAGTGCCAGCAAAGATGGAGTACTTGACGCTCAGCAAAATCTTCATTCACTGCAGGGGACTGGAGAATCCCACCAGCGTGGATGGTCGGATAATTCCACCTGCTGTCTTTCGGAAGAAATGTAAACTGAAGTCTTGCATACCCTCTCCTATGCATATGAACGACCCTGCGGCACTATTCCATAGGAAAACAGGGAAGGTCCAAGCATCAAGCCAAAATTTATTCTTCAATCAACATTGCAAAAGCATATCATCAGGGCATCATTAGATTGCTGTTTATGGGAGTTTTCTGTGCACAAATTGGCTCCTGTGTTTCCTACAATACACCAGAGACTGCAATTCAGTGAGACTGAGGTGCTTTGGGACATCCTGTGATTGCAAAAGGTGCTATTTAAATGCAAGTTTTTAGTTTGAGCGTTCAGTCAAATTTCGGATCAAACGACTGGAAGATCAGGAGATGACTGTTACCACGGGAACTATTTAACACTGCATAACAAATGAGAAACGTAATCCCTGATAGATTATCTGATTGCAGTTTAACATTGTTGCTGTCTACAGACCAGCGCTACGTTGTGCCCGTTCTTCTCCTGGTGGGATGGATCGTGGGCTGTGCTGTGATGGTTTACTATGTCTTCTCCTGAGGAATTGGACATGGCGGCAGGTAAAATATTTGCTGATTTAAGTCAGGAAATGATACCTCGCAGTATAAATTAAAACAAAAGCCTGCTGGAAATCCTCAGCAGGTCCTGCAGCTTCTTTCGCGAAATAAACAGAGGTAACGTTTCAGGTTGATAATCTCTGGTCAGAATCCAGAAGATGTGCAGGTTAGGTTGATTGGCCATGCTAAAATTGCCCCTTAGAGTTGGGAGACTAGCAAGGTAAATAGATAGGACTACAGGGATAGGGCCTGGATGGGATTATTGTTCGTGCAGGCTTGATGGGTTGAATGGCCTTCTTCTGCACTGTAGGGATTCTTTGATTCTACAATTCTCAGTCAGAGATTTAACCGTTCTCAATCATGTACAAAGCCTGGGGGATTTGGGAAGGTCTGAAAAAAGAATAAAAGGTGGGGTCTAGTGACAGGGTGAAAGGAGAGAATCACAGACTACTACGGTGCTGAAGAGGCCCTTCGGCCCATCGAGTCTGCACCGACACATGACAGACCCTGACCTGCCTATCTAATCCCACTTGCAAGCAATTGGCCCATCGCCTTGAATGTTATGGTGTGCCAAGTACCCATCCAGGTACTTTTTAAAGGATGTGAGACAACCCGCCTCCACCACCCTCCCAGGCAGCGCATTCCAGACCGTCACTACCCTCTGGGTAAAACTTGAAGGATGACAACAGGGATAGCCGAAGGAGTGTGGTAATGGGACAAATCAAGAAACAAAAAATTTGTTCCGCAGAGCGGTATAAGCCAATAGCAGAATCTTTAATAAAAGCAAATTACTGTGGATGCTGGAATCTGAAACCAAAAGAGAAAATGCTGGAAAATCTCAGCAGATCAGGCAGCATCTGTAAGGAGAGAAAAGAGCTGACGTTTTGAGTCCAGATGACCCTTTGTCAAAGCTCTCAGAATCTTTACCCTCACTGACCATCCTGAGAAAACAGTTAAAATAGTTATGATCTGGAAATATTGAAATCTGTGTTGAGTTCAGAAAGCTGTAAAGTGTCTCATGGATTATTGTTCCTCAAACTTGAGCACATTGCAGTTCATTTTGCTGAATATTTTGAATTTGAGACTTTGTATCACATTGTGTTATGTATTTCTCACACACAGAGAAACAGCAATTCATGACCCGAACAGGCCGTTGTGGAAACATCGCAGACAGATGTGAACACAGCGACATTTTGAAAATGTGCTTGTGCCATTGCAGATATGACATTGTAAATATACTTGCTGGAGAAATAATGTGCAAGGCTTCCTGTTGTAACTGTGTGAGAACCATCACTGGCAAAGATTATTAAAATGCATTCTTTGTAGTTCATTGCTTCTCAAATTTCAGTGTCTTGTCCCAATTTTCACCTCTTGTTGCTTGACCCAGTGACAAATGCATGAACAAGAAAGAAAATTGAGTGTCTAACTATCCCCCCACCGCCCCCACTACTTGGATACCTAGGTTGACACCATGATACTCTAGTGATGGTGCCTGATGAGATGTTGAACTGAGACCCATCCATCCATTTAAAAGGCAGTATATATCCCAGTGCGACAACTGAAGAGAATTGGAGTTCTCCTCTTGTGGCCAACATTTATCTCTTAATCAAGACCACCCAGATTAATTGATCTTGTATCTCTGTTGTTGTTCCTGGGGGCTTGCTGTGCTGCAGTTTTCCTGCAGCATTTTCCTATATCACAAGAGTGATGATACTTCAAAAGTACTGACTTGGCTGCAAAGATCCTGAAACCATGAAAGCGATATATAAATGCAAGTTCTGTCCTTTTTCCTTTTCACCCCCAAGATGCTCTTGCAATCAGCCAATCTGTGATCGAGGCATTGATCCATTCACACAATTTCCATTTGGAGTGGAGGGGGCTCTTCACTTTGGTGAGAGAATAGATAAACTGAATATTATTTAAATAGTGAGAAACTATTAAAGTTCAAAGAGATTTGAATGTCCTTAGGTACAGTAATCAATGGGATACCATTGGTGTTACGGTATTATTGTAATTAGACTGGTAATCCAGAGGCCCAAGTTAATGCGCAGGGGACCGGGGTACGAATCCCACCCCAGTAGATGGTGAAATTTGAATTCAATAAAAAAATCTGGAATTAAGAATCTAATGTTGACCACGAAACCATTGCTTCATACCCTCTGAAATGGCTGAACAAGCAACTCAGTTGAAGGGCAATAAATGCTGGCCCAGCCAGCGAAGCCCACAGTCTATGAAAGAATAAACAAAAAATTAAGGCAAAGGTATGTTGGCAAGAGAGTTGGGGGACAATTGGAAAGAAGTCTTGTTGCGACTTTGTGGAGACCAAACCTGGAGTACTGGGTAAAATTCTGACCCATTCTTAAAGAAAGACATTCTTGTCTCATAGTGAATGTTCACTAACTGATACCTATGATAAGAGGGTTGTCCTCTGAAGAGTGCGTATAAGACAGGGGCTTTATTTCTGGAGTTTAGAAGGACTAAGAGGTGTTCGCACTGACATAAGATTCAGAGAGGGTTTGGGATAGTGGGTATTGAGCAGTTGTTTCCCCCAGCTGGATAGTCATGAATTACTGGGCATATTCTCAGTTTGAGGGCGGCACAGTGGTTAGCACTGCTGCCTCACAGCTCTAGGGACCTGGGTTCAATTCCCAGCTTAGGTCACTGTCTGCGTAGACATTCTCCTCATGTCGATGTGGGTTTCCTCCGGGTGCTCCGGTTTCCTCCCACAGCCCAAAGATGGGCAGGTTAGGTGCATTGGCCGTGTTGAATTGCCCCTTAGTGTCTCGGAATGCATAGGTTAGAGGGATTAACGGGGTAAATATGTGAGGGGGTTACGGGGATAGGGCCTGGATGGGATTGTTGTCAGTGCAGACTCGATGGGCCGAATGGCCTCTTCTGCACTGTTGGGATTCTATGATTTTATTTAGGAATGAGAAATATCTCCAGTAAGAAAGTTGTAAATCTTTGGAACTTTCTACCCCAGAAGGCTGTACAGGTAGTCCGTTATTGAGTAAATTCAAGGCTGAGATTGATAGATTTTTGGACTTGCAGGGAACAAAGAAAGTGGGTTGAGGTCAAAGGTCTGTGATGATCTACTTAAATGCTTGAAGAGTAATATGATCTATTCCTGCTCGTATTTTATATATTCATTTGTCCAGTATCTCTCTCCCTCCCTAATGTATCGCAGTGTCTGCAGCTCAGCCTCAAGCTCGGTGACTCTGAGCTGAAGCTCCTCAAGCCGCAGACACTTAATGCAGATGTGCTTCCTCTGGATAACATTGGCATCCATGAGTCCTCACAAGACTGCAGCCTTGACACATCACCTGTCCTACAGTACTTATGATCTTTAACTAATTATTTTATTATTTTATTCAATTATTCATTTTATTTTAGATATTTATTAATCTTATCACAAACTCCAATACTGTTTTAAACCTTCAGAAAATAGACCTTTACCACTTGCTGGATATTCACCAAAAGCTCACCTCCTCCCCAGTAGAACAGCAGGAACCAATTCCTGTAGAATCATAGAATCCCTACAGTGCAGAAGGAGGGCATTTGGTCCATCGAGTCTGCACCGACCGCAATCCCACCTAGGCGCTATGCCCGTAAGCCCACTGATTCACTGAGGGACAATTTAGCATGGCCAATCAACCTAACCTGCACATCATTGGTGAAAAAGCTACAAAAACAACAAAACTCTTTCTTCTCATCAAACTTCCACACTCTGTCCAAAGCTGCACTCAGGGCCTGATTTTACCATTTTGAGTCTAAGTGACGAATCTGGGCGTCAAATAGATCCGAGCCTGGAATCCTCTTTCCAGCGCGCCCATACGCTTTTTGCCGGCTCCGGTCCGATTCGCGCTGTGGGCGGGGCTTAGCGCTGCCGGACTGATCGGAGCTCTGAACTGCGCATGCGCAGTTCGAAAAAAAACCTGAAGCAGCGCACCTGGGCGGGGAGAAAAAAGCAGAGAGAGCGGCTCTCTGACACAAGGAGGGGGGGGGGGGTGGGGCGGGCGGAGAGGGGGCGGGACCCAGATCACCCTCTCGTGGGGGGGGGGGTGGAAGGAGGAGAGGGGGTGTGACGGGTCCATCTGGCTCACCAAGTCAGTGACAATACTGTGTTCAGCATCTACTGAACCATCTTGGATACAAAGGATCATGGCATTAGGGTTCTGCATGTAAGCCTTGCTTATGCTAAAAATTATATCCTTGGTGTCGGCAGCCATTCCTGATGTTACAGTACTGATAGCACCAGGAAGATCGACCAGTACCATTCATTATCCTTCGTATCCAAGATGGTTCAGTAGATGCTGAACGCAGTATTGTAACTGACTTGGTGAGCCAGATGGACCCACAAGGCAGAAGGCCCATCTTTGTGTTGACCAAAGTGGATCTCGCTGAGGAACATACAGCTTATCTTGCTAACGGAAGGATGGTGGAGGGAGACCAGCGATGGAGGTAGGTTGGGGGTGTGCTCTGCTGAGGGGGGCCTGCCTCCCAGGGGAGTCTGATCCCGGGGGGGGGGGGGCGAGGCTCTGCCGGGGGGGCCTGCCTCCCAGGGAGGTCCGATCCGGCGGGGGGGGTGTTGGGGGGGCGGGGCGGGGGGGGGGGGTCCGCAAAGGATGGTCGAGGAGGATGGTGACTTCACAAGGGCAGAGAGGGCTTTGGAGGTTCCCCTGCAGAATAAAAATCCGCTTCGGACTTTTATTCTGCAGGTCGCTAAAAGCGCGGATTCGGAACTGGCCAGAAGACGGTAAAGTGGGATTTGGCGGTAGAGTTGGGCACGCGGTTCATTAAGTCGATTTAAATGCATGCTAATGCATTTAAATCGTCGGGCCACCCGATTCAGACGCGGGCTGGACCCACGCCCGAATCAGGTGTCAGTAAAGCCACGATCTGCTCGGAATCAGGTGCAGATCGCGGTATATGCCTGACGCCCAACTTTACCGTGATTTAAGTTTTGGTAAAATCGGGCCCTCAGTGCTGGTCTCACAGAGAGCATTGGAATTGATCTGTTCTGAATGAAGTGGCTAGCTGAGTCCAAGTACAGCGGAGACCAGTTCAAGCTCATTTCCTTAATTAATTAATTAACTCTTTTAACTGCTGCCAGCAGGTAGCTTCTCTCCCTCGATGGATGAGACTGACAAGTCAAACGATACTTGCAGTTAAATGTTAAGCTCCAATACAAACAATATTCGAATTTTATAAAAGATATTTAAAATTTCCTGCTTCTCACCAAACTTGCACACTTTGTCCAAAGCCACACTGAAGTTCAGGAACGCATGGACTGACGTCTTCCTGGGTGGTGTGAGATATTGGAGGTGGTGCGGTAGGGGAGCAGTCCTGCCCCTTTTGAACCATGAGGGGGCAGCACGGTGGCACAGTGGTTAGCACTGCTGCCTCACAGCGCCAGGGACCCGGATCCAATTCCTGGCTTGTGTCACTATCTGTGTGGAGTCTGCACGTTCTCCCCATGTCTGTGTGGGTTTCCTCCGGGTGCTCTGGTTTCCTCCCACAGTCCGAAAGACGTGCTGGTTAGGTACATTAGCCATGCTAAATTCTCCCTCAGTGTACCCGAACAGGCACCGGAGTGTGGCAACTGGAGGATTTTCACAGTAACTTCATTGCAGTGTTAATGTAAGCCTACTTGTGACAATAATAAATAAACATTTAGGAGTGATAAATGGAGCTGATCCTTAGCATGTATCTTTGTCGTTTGGATCCTCTTGCCTTGGATCCGTTGTGAGGTCACTCCTCATTCAGAGTTTGGCAGTGATGGTGAGATGGATTCTGGAGGTCAACACCAAATCTATTAGTCATTTGCCCACTTGGTCCACTGTTGGGTAGCCCTATATTGTAATGTTGGTTGTTGGAATCTCTGATGTAGATGGCTGTGCCATTGATGGTTGGCAATATCTTCATTAGGGCTTATAAACACTCACAACAATCAGCTGTTCACTCTGATTGTGAGCTTCTCCTACTGGGATCCCTTGGTGATTAGATTGGCCCAGATGTCTGTGGCTGTGTGCTATTTTGCATGGTACCACCATTCTCTAATGTTGATCGCTTCTCGGCCTTTTGGCTAAGATCAAGTGTGGTCTGCAGATGCTGCACTTGGTAGTGGCCATTGGGTTGCATTTAAGCTTCATATGCTTCATATGAAGCAATTTTTAAAAAGCGGTATCTCGGCCTTTTGGCTAAGATGCAAATGAGATCAAGCCTGGGGGGTGCGGAGATGTCTGCCTACTCCAATCAGCTTGGCTCATGTAGATCAGGCCCAAGACAGGGTAGAGGATTGCATGCCCTGTCTTGTCAGCTTGGATCGGAAATGTCTCAACTTGTTGAGACTCTGAATTGGACTTGATTTGATTGAATTGGAAAAGTATAAAAAGTGTTGAATATGGGTAGCAGCATGGGTGGGGTACAGAGAAGTGGGTTACTTGGAGGGAAAGAACATTGATCATTTGAGTTCCAAATTTCCTTGACCAGAATTCGCATTTGACTCTCAGGGGACCAATGAGGTTGAACTGAGAACTGCAGATTGCTGGAATAATTCTCTTTGCTGACTTGTTCTTGAAAGGGATCTTTAACATGTTCAATGTTTTTAAGCTTTCAGATCAAGAGAACAATTTTTTTGGATTTGATTGTCCTGTTGAGGACAATAGCTGACAAGTTCTCAAAAAACTGCTGTGCACATGGAGATCACTTGTAGGTTGTCAGCAAGTCCCATTTTTCTCTGTCTGCTGGTAGAAGGAATCACCACAGGATCACTAAAGGTGACAGCAAAGGACAGCTGCTTATCTGCTCTGGGACGATTCTGAAGAACTTCCCCCAGATAAAAAACAGACACAAAACCACATATATAAAGAAAGTGGTGTTGGGCAAGGCTGATCTAGTCGATAACTGTCGAAACAGTCCAGAGGATACGGCCATTCCCAAATAATTATGGCCACTTAATTCAGTTGCTGAGAGTGCAGGGTGCCAGGAGTATTCCTTCTGGCTCTGGAAAAAGACAAGCCTTAAGGCTTTGTGCCTTAATGCGTGGAGCATTCTCAATAAAGATGAATTAATCACGCAAATAGATGTAAAGCGGGTATGATATAGCTGGAATTATGGAGACATAGTTGCATGGTGACCAGGGATGTGAAACTGAAAAAATCTTAGGGAGGATGGACAAAAAGGAAAAGGTGATGGAATTGCATTGCTGGTTGAAGAGGAAATTAATATAATACTGAGGAAATATATTAGCACATAGAATGAAGAGTCTGTGTGGGTCAAGCTGAGAAACACCAAGCAGCAAAAAACATTAGTAGGGATTGTATATTGTTATAAAGGGGAGGTTGATCCCCTCTCTGAGAACTAACACCTAACCACTCAATGAGGAGTACCTTGCCTCATAATCTGTTAAAAGTGTGTGAGAAGTAGTACGATCTGCTCTTCAGCAACTTTTTGTGGTTAAATCAAAATAACTATCTGAGACTCTCTCTTTAAACTCAACAAGTAACACTTTATTTATCAAACTAAGTGAACAGGTTAACTAAACTATTAGCAAACCAAATGAACCATGATTCTAAGGGAATGCTGTTTAGATAAATACAATTCCTCTCATTAACACCATAGAATTTAGTCACTCCCAAATTACAACCAGGTTTGTCGTCTTCTGGAACCTTCTGGTCTTCTCTGTTCCTTTCTTCTGTCTGGACTTCTTTATTCTTTGCTATCTTTGGTCCCTTCGCTCCGAGATGAGGCTTTGACTTAAGACATAAATGAGCTGTGGCAGAGACAATTGCTGTCTCTCTAAAGCTGTGAGCTGTGGCACATGCTCTTTTTCAGTTTGTGCCACTGCACCCCCCCCCCCCCCCCCCACCACCCCTGTCTCTTATACCCCTGGTGACATACCAACATCCCCACAAAGAGGATGAAGACAAATGTAGGTCCTGCAACTCCCTCCTAACAGCACTGTTGATGTACCTACACTACATGGTCTGCAGTGGTTCAAGGAAACAGATGGCTCACAAACCGCTAAGGGCAACGAGGGACGGACAACAAATGGTTCTGTGAAAGGGAGGCAACATGATTTTGTGAAGGGGAAGTCGTGTCTCACTAACTTCATCGTGTTTTTTGAGGAAGTGCCAAAGATGATTGATGAGGGTGGGACAGTGGATATTGTCTACATGGCCTTTGACATGGTCCTTTATGGCAGGCTGGTACAGAAGGTAAAGATGCATGGGATCAGAGGTGAGCTGGCAAGATGGATACAGAACTGGCTTGGCCATAGAAGACAGAGTATAGCAGTCGAGGGATGCTTTTCTGAATGGAAGGATGTGACTCGTGGCCTTCCCCAGGGATCAATGCTGGGACCTTTGCTGTTTGTAATATATATACATGATTTGGAGGAAAATGTAACTGGTTTGATTAGCAAGCTTGCGGACGACACAAAGGTTAGTGGTTTGTGATGAGGACCATTAGAGGATAGTGATAAGGACCATCAGAGGATACAGCAGGATATATATCGATTGAAGACTTGGGCAGAGAGATGGCAGATGGAGTTTAATCCAGACAAATGTGAGGTAATGCATTTTGGAAGGTCTAATACAGATCGGAAATATATAGTAAATGGCCGAACCCTTAAGATAGGCAAAGGGATCTGGGTGTACAGGTAAACTGGTCATTGAAAGTGGCAACACAGGTGGAGAAGGTAGTCAAGAAGGCATTTGGCATGCTTGCCTTCATCGGCCGGAGCATTATGTTTAAAAATTGGCAAGTCATGTTGCAGCTTTATAGAACCTTAGTTAGGCCGCACTTGGAATATAGTGTTCAATTCTGGTTGCCACACTACCAGAAGGATGTGGAGGCTTTGGAGAGGGTACAGAAAAGATTTACCAGGATATTGCCTGGTATGGAGAGCATTAGCTATGAGGAGAGGTTGGAAAAACTCAGTTTGTTCTCACTGGCACAATGGAGATTGAGGAGTGACCTGATAGAAGTCTACAAGATTATGAGAGGCATAGACAGAGTGGATAGTCAGAAGCTTTTTCCCAGGGTGGAAGAGTCAATTACTAGGGGGCACAGGTTTAAGGTGCAAGGGGCAAGGTTTGAAGGAGATGTACGAAGCAGGTTTTTTACACAGAGTGGTGGGTGCCTGGAACCTGTTGCCGGGGGAGGTAATGGAAGCGGATACGATAGTGAATATTAAGGGGCATCTTGACAAATACATGAATAGGATGGGAATAGAGGGATATGGTCCCCGGAATGGTAGGGGGTTTTAGTTCAGTCGGGCAGCATGGTCGGTGCAGGTTTGGAGGGCCGAAGGGCCTGTTCCTGTGCTGTAATTTTCTTTGTTCTTTGTTCTTTTAAATGCCAGCCTTGCGACTATCTCATAAAGAAATATAAACATTTTACACATTTGTTATAATTCAAGTCTGAAACTCCAAAGTGTTTTATGAAGCCCGCCTGGATCATAAGTTTTGCATCTTGAATTTGGCTGGGATAAGCATGAGATGTTTCACTTCGGGTATGATTCAAATGACCCACTAGGGAGCTTTTATCAAACGAGGTTTATTTAAGAATATAGTTAACATGTATAGTAAGAATATTAGCAATAACTTTTATCAATTACAAACAAAAACAAAAAGCAACAACGATAATGTATAAACTTTAACAAATATATCTAAAATGTTCCAATCAAACAAAATCTTCCCATTGACAAAAACCCTTTCCATAGGTTTAACACAGCAAAGACTAATACTCACGTAATACTGGAACTAAGCCCTTTGGTTGGAGAATTGAAACACTGAACTCTCAGCCTTGTAATTTCTAGCAGCCCTCTGGATATATCTAAAACAGTTTGAAGTCAGAGCAGCTTCCCAGAACACCAGGGAGAGACTCTGGTCAAGCCCCTAATAGCAGATGTTCTACTCCAGGAAGGCAAGAAGGCTTTCAGTGAACCAGCAGAATTTCCAAAACCAGGCAGAGAGAGAAAAAACACTTCTTTTCAGTTTGATGTCCTTTCTAAAACTAAAAAAACTGTAGCCAGCCAAAACAGCAAATGAGACCTTTAATTCACTAGGAAGAAAACAAAATGTCCAAAACACATGACCTTCCTTCTAACAATGCAGTGTCATAAAAGATCCCAGAGTAAAAGTAAACATCCCATTTAAACCACTGAAGGAGCAGTACAAAGACTTCTGGTAGATGGTCGAGCAGCAATGAAGCCAAATCAGCTTGCTGATGCCAGAGAACATGATTTAAGAAAAATTCTTAAAGGTCACATATTGTACAATCTTCAGGAGGTGCCCAGGTGCCATGCCAGGCCCCTGTAAGGATGTCTTGTGCCTCTTTTTTCCTGAATCATTCCCCCTCTCAAACATGGAATCATACCCTCAAGATTCCCACCTTCCCGAAATTCGAAAAAATGTTGTTACTTTGTTAGTAATGGTGCCATTCTCGCTATCGGAAACTCCCCTGCTCTTCTTGGAAATAGTGCTGTGGGATCTTTTGCATTGCAGGCAGGGACTCAGGTTAATGTCCAGCAGTGCAGCACTCCCTCAGTGGTGCACCGGAGCCACAGCTTGGACTTTTGTGCTCTGGAGTAAGACTTGAACCTAGAGACTCAGAGGGGAGTGTGACACCATCTGAACCAGGACTGACACCAGTGGGTTTTGACTGAATCTGTGAGGAATGTTTTGGCAGCTTTTTAAATATTCTTTTAACAGAAGTTGTTGCTGTAAGTGTCACCATCAATGCCGCACAGTGCTATAACATAATCCAGGTCAAAGCTTTGCAAACCACCTCCGACACTAGGTGGCAAGATTTCCCAGCTCTGTTCTCCCCTTGCACTGATACAAGCTTACATTACATCTGTAAATTATAACTGGGGCAATGTGTTGTCGGATGGTTTGCAAAATGGAGCTTTGATCTTCTCACATTCAATTTCTGCTAGAGAGTTAGAGAGTTTTGCAACATGGAGTTAGGACTTCCGATTATCCGTACCATAATAAAGAAAGAGAGTGGGTAGCACAGTAGTTGGCAGTGCTGCCTCACAGCGCCAGGGATCCGGGTTCAATTCTGGCCTCGGTCACTGTCTGTGTGGAATTTGTACATTCTCTCTGTGTCTGCATGGGTTTCCTCCGGGTCCTCCAGTTTCCTCCTACAGTCCAAAGATTTGCGGGTTAGGTTGATTGGCCCTGCTAAATTGACCTTGCTATCAGGGGATTAGCAGGGTAAATATGTGGGGTTACGGGAATAGGGTCTGGGTGGGATTGTGGTCGGTGCAGACTCGATGGGCTGAATGGACTCCTGCACTGTCGGGATTCTATGGAAAATAAGCTCGTAGAGCAATAGAATAGACATTCCATACACTCTTAATTCCCCTGGTCTTTCTCCGTAGCCAAGCAAAATTTCTCCTGATGTGATGAAGGCTCATGACGTGAAATGTTAACTTTGTCCCTCCCTTCACAGATGCTGCCATTGGCGCTGAGTATTTCCATCATTTTCTGTCTTCATTATTAAAGCAATATTCGATCGCCTGACTGAAAGCTTTGTGAAAAGCTAGCTTTAAGGAGCATCATAAAGGAGGAGAGGGAGAGGTGGTGAGACAGAGATTCAGGGAGAGTGTCGGGCCATGATGGCTGAAGACATGGTGGAACAGAGGCGTTCACGGGTGTGTGGGAGGCCAGAATTGGAGGAGCGCAGAGAACATTGTAGAGAAGGAGTGATGCCATGGGGGGATTCGAAAACAGAGATGGGTGTTTTAAAATTGAGGCATTTTCTCACATTGACAATTTGTTAATTTCTCTCTTCTGATTCGAGGGAATTAAGCCTGAAAATCGAGGGCACGTGATTGCTTTTGGTCTGCTGGTTAATAAAGTTTTCTACCAATGCACCATGGACATTTGTGGTGTTTTGTGGCTTGCTTGGTTGCTGTGGGAAATAACTTTTTTTAATTGATCCATTCACTGGCTTTTGACGTCACTCACAAGTCTGTCATTTATTGACATTGATATGGTGACGATGGACCTTCTTCCTGAACTGCTGCAGTCTGTAGTAACAGTGTTCCCATGATACAGTTATGTAGACAGTTCAGCGATGATCAATTTTTCCAAATTAGAATGCTACATGATTTGGAGGGACACTTTGTGATGATGTTTCCATTTGCATGCTGTCTTTCTGAAATTTCCCCTGACAAATGTTTACTGCCCACCCTCTTTTCTTTATTTTGATATCCCTAAAGAGTTGGCTCTTTAGGGTGACACGGTAGCACAGTGGTTGGCACTGCTGCCTCACAGTGCCAGGGACCCGAGTTCAATTCCCGGCTTGGGTCACTGTCTGTGTGGAGTTTGCACGTTCTCCCCGTGTCTGCGTGGGTTTCCTCCGGGTGCTCCAGTTCCCTCCCACAGTCTGAAAGATGTGCTGGTTAGGTGCATTGACCCAAACAGGCACCGGAGTGTGGCGACTAGGGGAATTTCACAGCAACTTCATTGCAGTAAGCCCTACTTGTGACTAATAAATAAACTTTAAAAATTTACTCTGTAGACAGGTGGTGATGATGAAGAAGGAGATCTGGTGGTCAAGTTCCAGGCCGAATGGTCTTTCCTTGTCTTTCTTTTTACATATTAGTGACACTACAACACAGCATCCTAGATCGAATGGTATTTTAACATCCCCATAATGAACTTGACACCAATATCTTGCCTGGTGGATTATTAAAACAGTTGTTGATAACATTTCAGCAATAACTGCTCCCTGAGATCCATTCTAGACTGGCCTTCCTTTAAATTAATCTGTGGGATGTGGGCGTTGCTGGCTAGGGTAACATTGCCCATCCCTAATTGCCCTTGAGAAGGTGTTGAGTTGTCTCCTTGAACCACTCACTGCACTGAATAACATTTCTTGCACTGCCTTACATTGGAGTAACATTACTGAATAAAGAGAGACTAAATTGTGCAGAGAATAATGAGTTACAAACAATAAATTTAAGAAAGAAAGCTGCACTTTAGATCAATTGTGAGCATCTACTGACAAGAAGTGCTTCAGAAAAGTTTCACACTTGGAAACAAATGAAACTAATAAACCAACAAGATTGCAGAGGGGAAGTTTCTCCTGTGTGTGCTCTACAAATACAATAAAAAACACTCTTTAGAAATCAGACGATGATTTTATTTTCTGCTGGCTGGAAATCTTCCCCTATTGAAGTCGCGTGACATTATGAAGGAATTTTATAAATTTAACATCAGCATGAACCTGAGATTGCGACAGAGAATGCTCAGCTTTCATCGTACCAGAGAGGGCAGCCAACCTCCCAGAGAGTCATGCGCAACATCATCACTGACACGCAAAGAAATAAAACTGTCGCATCAATCACTCAGCTGACGATGCTGAGATGCGGGGGTGAAAGGCAGCTGCTCTCCAGCAGGTAACCTTGGACTGTGCCATGTAAGAGCTGAGGCAGTCAACGATACTGATAAGAGGGGCCAAGGGGCACTGCTGTCAGCCCTTGTCTCCTCAGCCCCTCCAACTCAGAACCCATATATGCCGCAAGGCTCTAACTGTGACAGAGACCACCCCTGTGTCAGGAATCACTTATAAAATCATAGAATCCCTACAGTGCAGAAGGAAGCGATTTTGCCCGTTGAGTCTGCACCAAACACAATCCCACCCAGACCCTATTCCCTTAAACCCACATATTTACCCTGCTAATTCCCCTGATACTAGGGTCGATTTAGCATGGCCAATCAGCCTAACCTGCACATCTTTGGGCTGTGGGAGGAAACCGGAGCACCCGGTGAAAACTCACGCAGACAAGGGGAGAATGTGCAAGCTCCACACAGACAGTGACCCGAGGCCGGAGTTGAACCCGGGTCCCTGGCAATGTGCGGCAGCAGTGCTAACCACAGAAGAACCACACTTCCGCAGAGGATAACCCTCAACTTGCTTGCCCCTACCCATGGAGCCTGGACGTTGACCTGAAGAGGTTTGGCACCTGGAACTCTTGGCCGGGTGGAGGCGACAGGACAACTGCCCGAGAATTGAGCACAGACTGTGCTTCCTGCGATCACAGAGCAACGGAAAACTCTCATTTCCATTTCTCAGTCTTTGCGCTGTTAAATTTCCCAATCCTTCAGTCCAGTTATTTGAGGAAAGGCAAAGTTGCTTACCCTGTTCACCGAGATGCCCAGTCTTTCCTCGCTGCAGTCAACTCACACTTCCAAGCAGCTTGGCACCTTAACCAAAGTATGGAAGAAGAAGCCTCACTGAAGACAGATGATGTGAGATGCCCAGGCACAGTCAATTCTGAGTCAGCAGTCCTGCGACAGCCATATGGTACAAATAAACACTTCCATTCAATCATTTTGTACAGAACACACTGTGCTTTCACTGTGCAGCTCAAAAAAAAGTTTCCTGAGTGAAAAACAGTTCAAGGTACTCAGATACTCAAAGTTTATCTTTTGAAATCCAGGCGCTTTGTAATGATTGATAAATTCTCACATGGCATCCCGGAAGAGGCTAGTAATGGGAGCAAAAGCCCGTAGGAATGGTATAGCTCCAGTCACAGGTCAGACAAAAACATTGTGACCGGATGGGGCGGCACGGTGGCACAGTGGTTAGCGCTGCTGCCTCACAGAGCCAGGGACCCATGTTCAATTCTGGCTTGGGTCACTGTCTGTGTGGAGTTTGCACATTCTCCCCGTGTCTGCGTGGGTTTCCTCAGGGTGCTCCGGTTTCCTCCCACAGTCTAAAGATGTGTGGGTTCGGTTGATTGGCCATGATAAATTGCAGGGGGATTAGGAGAGTAAATACGTGGGGTTATGCGGATTGGGCCTGGGTGGGAATGTTGTCGGTGCAGACTCGATGGCTCCTTCTGCACTATAAATACTACGTTTCTGTCCCAGCAGGTTGTGGGTTTCATGGTTGGCGGCTACGGAGACTGGGACATGAATGAAAAAAATTGGCTTCTGGACAACGGGCCATGGCAGCAGGAACTTGCAGACGTGACCATCATAGCAGGGGGTCGGTGGGTCGCCATTTCTCCCAAAGGTCATCAAGAACCTTTTTACCATTTTACCACGTGATCAGCAGGATTCAAATTACTACCCAACCAAAATGGTGCTCTTCTCTCCCTGTCCTGGGGAGACCAAGCCGGTCTGATCACCTGCCCGGCAGGCGGGATGTCACACTGGTCCATAACTTGCCCGGAATGATGTGGCTTGCAGATGTCGAGTCTTACCAGGACAGCAGGATGGAGCAGATAGAGAGCAGACTGGAGCAGATAGAGAGCAGACTGGAGCAGATAGAGAGCAGCATGGAGCAGATAGAGAGCAGCATGGAGCAGATAGAGAGCAGGATGGAGCAGATAGAGAGCAGCATGGAGCAGATAGAGAGCAGCATGGAGCAGATAGAGAGCAGGATGGAGCAGATAGAGAGCAGGACGGAGCAGATAGAGAGCAGCATGGAGCAGATAGAGAGCAGCATGGAGCAGATAGAGAGCAGGATGGAGCAGATAGAGAGCAGCATGGAGCAGATAGAGAGCAGCATGGAGCAGATAGAGAGCAGGATGGAGAAGATAGAGAGCAGGATGGAGCCGATAGGGAGCAGGACGCAGCAGATAGACAGCAGGACGGAGCAAATAGAGAACAGACTGGAGCAGATAGAGAGCAGGATGGAGCAGATAGAGAGCAGCATGGAGCAGATAGAGAGCAGGACGGAGCAGATAGAGAGCAGGATGGAGCAGATAGAGAGCAGGATGGAGCAGATAAAGAGCAGCATGGAGCAGATAGGGAGCAGGATGGAGCAGATAGAGAGCAGCATGGAGCAGATACAGAGCAGGACGGAGCAGATAGGGAGCAGGACGGAGCAGATAGAGAGCAGGATGGAGCAGATAGAGAGCAGCATAGAGCAGATAGAGAGCAGGATGGACAGATAGAGAGCAGGATGGAGCAGATAGAGAGCAGGATGGAGCAGATAGAGAGCAGCATGGAGCAGATAGAGAGCAGGATGGACAGATAGAGAGCAGGATGGAGCAGATAGAGAGCAGAATGGACAGATAGAGAGCAGGATGGACAGATAGAGAGCAGAATGGACAGATAGAGAGCAGGATGGACAGATAGAGAGCAGCATGGAGCAGATAGAGAGCAGGATGGACAGATAGAGAGCAGGATGGAGCAGATAGAGACCAGGACGGAGCAGATAGAGACCAGGACGGAGCAGATAGAGAGCAGGATGGACAGATAGAGAGCAGCATGGAACAGATAGAGAACAGGATGGACAGATAGAGAGCAGCATGGAGCAGATAGAGAGCAGCATGGAGCAGATAGAGAGCAGGATGGAGCAGATAGAGAGCAGGATGGACAGATAGAGAGCAGGATGGACAGATAGAGAGCAGGATGGAGCAGATAGAGAGCTGCATGGAGCAGATAGAGAGCAGGATGGAGCAGATAGAGAGCAGCATGGAGCAGATAGAGAGCAGGATGGAGCAGGTAGAAAGCAGGATGGAGCAGATAGAGATCAGGAAGGAGCAGATAGAGAGCAGGACGGAGCAGATAGAGAACAGACTGGAGCAGATAGAGATCAGGAAGGAGCAGATAGAGAGCAGGATGGAGCAGATAGAGAACAGACTGGAGCAGATAGAGAGCAGGATGGAGCAGATAGAGAGCAGGATGAAGCAGATAGAGAGCACGATGGAGCAGATAGAGAGCAGGATGGAGCAGATAGAGAGCAGCATGGAGCAGATAGAGAGCAGGATGGAGCAGATAGAGAGCAGCTTGGAGTAGATAGAGAGCAGGATGGAGCAGATAGAGAGCAGGATGGAGCAGATAGAGAGCAGGATGGAGCAAATAGAGAGCAGGATGGAGCAGATAGAGAGCAGCATGGAGCAGATAGAGAGCAGGATGGAGCAGATAGAGAGCAGCATGGAGCAGATAGAGAGCAGGGTGGAGCAGATAGAGAGCAGGATGGAGCAGATAGAGAGCAGGATGGAGCAGATAGAGAGCAGGATGGAGCAGATAGAGAGCAGGATGGAAAAGATAGAGAGCACGACGGAGCAGATAGAGAGCAGGATGGAGCAGATAGAGAGCAGCTTGGAGCAGATAGAGAGCAGGATGGAGCATATAGAGAACAGCATGGAGCAGATAGAGAGCAGGATGGAAAAGATAGAGAGCACGACGGAGCAGATAGAGAGCAGGATGGAAAAGATAGAGAGCACGACGGAGCAGATAGAGAGCAGGATGGAGCAGATAGAGAGCAGCTTGGAGCAGATAGAGAGCAGGATGGAGCAGATAGAGAGCAGGATGGAGCAGATAGAGAGCAGCGTGGAGCAGATAGAGAGCAGGATGGAGCAGATAGAGAGCAGGATGGACAGATAGAGAGCAGGATGGAGCAGATAGAGAGCAGGATGGACAGATAGAGAGCAGGATGGAGCAGATAGAGAGCAGGATGGAGCAGATAGAGAGCAGCGTGGAGCAGATAGAGAGCAGGATGGAGCAGATAGAGAGCAGGATGGACAGATAGAGAGCAGGATGGAGCAGATAGAGAGCAGCTTGGAGTAGATAGAGAGCAGGATGGAGCAGATAGAGAGCAGGATGGAGCAGATAGAGAGCAGCGTGGAGCAGATAGAGAGCAGGATGGAGCAGATAGAGAGCAGCATGGAGCAGATAGAGAGCAGGATGGAGCAGATAGAGAGCAGCTTGGAGTAGATAGAGAGCAGGATGGAGCAGATAGAGAGCAGGATGGAGCAGATAGAGAGCAGGATGGAGCAAATAGAGAGCAGGATGGAGCAGATAGAGAGCAGCATGGAGCAGATAGAGAGCAGGATGGAGCAGATAGAGAGCAGCATGGAGCAGATAGAGAGCAGGGTGGAGCAGATAGAGAGCAGGATGGAGCAGATAGAGAGCAGGATGGAGCAGATAGAGAGCAGGATGGAGCAGATAGAGAGCAGGATGGAAAAGATAGAGAGCACGACGGAGCAGATAGAGAGCAGGATGGAGCAGATAGAGAGCAGCTTGGAGCAGATAGAGAGCAGGATGGAGCATATAGAGAACAGCATGGAGCAGATAGAGAGCAGGATGGAAAAGATAGAGAGCACGACGGAGCAGATAGAGAGCAGGATGGAAAAGATAGAGAGCACGACGGAGCAGATAGAGAGCAGGATGGAGCAGATAGAGAGCAGCTTGGAGCAGATAGAGAGCAGGATGGAGCAGATAGAGAGCAGGATGGAGCAGATAGGGAGCAGGAGAGGGCAGGTAGAGAGCAGCATGGAGCAGATAGAGAGCAGGATGGAGCAGATAGAGAGCAGGATGGACAGATAGAGAGCAGGATGGAGCAGATAGAGAGCAGGATGGAGCAGATAGAGATCAGGATGGAGCAGATAGAGAGCAGCGTGGAGCAGATAGAGAGCAGGATGGAGCAGATAGAGAGCAGGATGGACAGATAGAGAGCAGGATGGAGCAGATAGAGAGCAGGATGGACAGATAGAGAGCAGGATGGAGCAGATAGAGAGCAGGATGGAGCAGATAGAGAGCAGCGTGGAGCAGATAGAGAGCAGGATGGAGCAGATAGAGAGCAGGATGGACAGATAGAGAGCAGGATGGAGCAGATAGAGAGCAGGATGGACAGATAGAGAGCAGGATGGAGCAGATAGAGAGCAGGATGGAGCAGATAGAGAGCAGGATGGACAGATAGAGAGCAGGATGGAGCAGATAGAGAGCAGGATGGAGCAGATAGAGAGCAGCGTGGAGCAGATAGAGAGCAGGGTGGAGCAGATAGAGAGCAGGATGGAGCAGATAGAGAGCAGCGTGGAGCAGATAGAGAGCAGGGTGGAGCAGATAGAGAGCAGGATGGAGCAGGTAGAGAGCAGGATGGAGCAGATAGAGAGCAGGATGGAGCAGATAGAGAGCAGGGTGGAGCATATAGAGAACAGCATGGAGCAGATAGCGAGCAGGATGGAAAAGATAGAGAGCACGACGGAGCAGATAGAGAGCAGGATGGAGAAGATAGAGAGCAGGATGGAAAAGATAGAGAGCCAGACGGAGCAGATGGAGAGCAGGATGGAGATGATCCTGCTCAAGCTCCTGCATGAATTGATTCCCACTGGATTTCCATTTGGGGTTCTCGGGAGCGGACTGGGAGGCCAACCCGGTAATGAAATGAAATTTAATGTAATCTGCTCTGATCATGTTCTTGCGCAGGCTGGGTGAGAAGCTGATTGGTCCGGGCAGAGCGGTTCAGGTGACCCGCTTGTCCAACAGAAACAATGCGGATTTAGCTCTCGGGCCATCGGAATTCCCGGCTGGGACTAGTGGCCCTGGAGAATCCCAGCCGAGTCACGTTTGATTGCATTGTAGATCCAAACATGGTGTTGCAGCTTTTTGTTTGGAAGTACAAGGGTTGAATGAATCTGTTTGGAATGTACGGTTTAGATCGCGGAATGTCTATTTCACTGCCAGCTCCTCTTGTTCCTTACAAAACTGATCAACCATCTCGCCCACCTCTAGCTGGGCCTGACAAATAGGGAATTGTGTAATGCGTAATGTTGTTGTTGGCTTGGAATGATTGGAACATGCTGCTTTGGAACTGTTGTAATCATTCTTCTTTCCCCATGTTCTTACAACAATATTGTTGTAAGCACTCCCCAGCACGGTTTGGGAGCACAGTCCTGTTCCGCTCACGTGCAATGATAGTAAATCTAATAATCTCTCCCTTTCAAGCTTTGGCCCAGGAACAGGGTTGATAGCCTTTTTAATGGACCTGCAGGTTCCAGCATTTGAGATTAATCTCTGGAACATTGCTGGAAGTGACACAAGGGAAAAATTATGGGGGCGCTTAAAAACAAATGTGTGTGTTTTTGTTCTGTTGTTTTCTTTGAATCCTGTTGTTTATTAGCCTTTACCGTTTTATTTTGCAGAGAGGGGAGAAAGGTTCTTTGGGTGAAATGGCAGGTCATGTGATTGAACGACCAGCATCAGTCCAATCAGAAAGGGCAAGTCCAGCAATGAATTGCAACTGAGGACTTGTTAGAACACCCATCGAATCCAGAAAGGATAATCATTACTCCTGGCATTCCGGAAGATCCGTAGATAAGGGGTGTGATTTTCCCACCCTGCCATGCTGGTCGAGTAGCTTAGCGGGGCGGGAAATGTCAGAGGGAATTGTGGCTGGCGCCCAGCTGGTTGCGATTTTCCCTGGCCATTATAGAACCATAGAAAATTACAGCTCAGAAACAGGCCTTTTGGCCCTTCTTGTCTGTGCCGAACCATTTTTTGCCTAGTCCCACTGACCTGCACTTGGACCATATCCCTCCACACCCCTCTCACCCATGAACCCGTCCAAGTTTTTCTTAAATGTTAAAAGTGACCCCGCATTTACCACTTTATCCGGCAGCTCATTCCACACTCCCACCACTCTCTGCGTGAAGAAGCCCCCCCTCCATGCTGTTGCCTTGTGGATCCAGAACTGGCTTGCCTGCAGAAGGCAGAGAGTGGCTGTGGAGGGGTCTTTCTCTGCATGGAGGTCAGTGACCAGTGGAGTGCCCCAGGGATCTGTTCTGGGACCCTTGCTGTTTGTCATTTTCATAAATGACCTGGATGAGGAAGTGGAGGGATGGGTTGGTAAGTTTGCTGACGACACCAAGGTAGGTGGTGTTGTGGATAGTTTGGAGGGATGTCAGAAGTTGCAGCGAGACATAGATAGAATGCAAGACTGGGCGGAGAAGTGGCAGATGGACTTCAACCCGGATAAGTGTGTGGTGATCCATTTTGGCAGATCCAATGGGATGAAGCAGCAGTATAATATGAAGGGTACCATTCTTAGCAGTGTAGAGGATCAGAAGGACCTTGGGGTCCGGGTCCATAGGACTCGCAGGTGGAGGATGCGGTCAAGAAGGCGTACGGCGTACTGGCCTTCATTAATCGAGGGATTGAGTTTAGGAGTCGGGAGATAATGCTGCAGCTTTATAGGACCCTGGTTAGACCCCACTTGGAGTACTGCGCGCAGTTCTGGTCACCTCATTACAGGAAAGATGTTGAAGCCATTGAAAGGGTGCAGAGGAGATTTACAAGGATGTTGCCTGGATTGGGGGGCATGCCTTATGAGGATAGGTTGAGGGAGCTTGGTCTCTTCTCCCTGGAGAGACGAAGGATGAGAGGTGACCTGATAGAGGTTTACAAGATGTTGAGAGGTCTGGATAGGGTAGACTCTCAGAGGCTATTTCCAAGGGCTGAAATGGTTGCTACGAGAGGACACAGGTTTAAGGTGCTGGGGGGTAGGTACAGAGGAGATGTCAGGGGTAAGTTTTCACTCAGAGGGTGGTGGGTGAGTGGAATCGGCTGACGTCGGTGGTGGTGGAGGCAAACTCGTTGGGGTCTTTTAAGAGACTTCTGGATGAGTACATGGGATTTAATGGGATTGAGGGCTATAGATAGGCCTAGAGGTGGGGATGTGATCGGCGCAACTTGTGGGCCGAAGGGCCTGTTTGTGCTGTGGCTTTCTATGTTCTAATATTCCCTTTAAACTTTTCTCCTTTCACCCTTAACCCATGCCCTCTGGTCTTTTTCTCCCCTAGCCTCAGCGGAAAAAGCCTGCTTGCATTCACTCTATCTATACCCATCAAAATCTTATACACCTCTATCAAATCTCCCCTCAATCTTCTACGCTCCAGGGAATAAAGTTCCAACCTATTCAATCTCTCTCTGTAACTCAGCTTCTCAAGTCCCGGCAACATCCTTGTGAACCTTCTCTGCACTCTTTCAACCTTATTTACATCCTTCCTGTGACTAGGTGACCAAAACTGTACACAATACAGTGAGGCTGATTATGTATAACATAATCAGCCTCACGAGCCCAGGACCATATTGTCTTGGGCTCACTCATGTTTCCGACCTCGCCGGTGGAGGTCCACACCAGCAGGGATCACGAATGGTCCCCACCAATCCGTTCATATTCTCTGAATATTCTCGAAAATAACGTTTATTTATTAGTCACAAGTAGGTTTACATTAACACTGCAATGAAATTGCTATGAAAATCCCCAAGTCACCACACTCCAGCACCTGTTCGGGTACACTGAGGGAGAATTTAGCATGGCTAATCAACCTAACCAGCACATCTTTCGGACTGTCGGAGGAAACCGGAGCACCTGGAGGAAACCCACGCAGACACAGAGAGAACATGCAGACTCCACACAGTGACCCAAGCTGGGAATCGAACCTGGGTCCCTGGCACTGTGAGGCAGTACTGCTAACCACTGTGCCACCGTGCCGCCCCTCATGCGTGTGTTAGAGAAAACTACATTGCTATACAACAAATGATTTCTTAAAAACCACAGTCCCAGAAATGATTAGAAGAATTGCCAATCAGAATAGTTCCTGCACTTGTAGCCATGACAACAGTGAAAGCAAAGAATGAAAGAAAGAAGTTGCATTGATATTTCGCCCATCACAACCTCAGGATGTCCCAAAATACCGTACAGCCAATGAAGTACATTTGAAGTCAAACTGAAATGTTAAGCTGTTCCCCTCTTTATGGATGCTGCCAGGTGTGCTGAGTATTTCCAGATTGTTTTAATCTGTTCTTGTCATGTTTGTTAAGGGATAAATACAGGCCAGGCAACTGAGGAAATCCCTGCTGCTCTTCTTAGAAATTATGTCTTGAGATCTCCTGGATGGCAAACAGAGGTTTGATTCAACAGTTAATCCAAAAGACAGCACCTCTGAAACTACAGCACTCTCTCGGCAAAGCACTGGAGTGTTCAGTCTGGATCATGAACTCAAGTCTCCAGAGTGGAACTTGAACCCATGACCTTCTGACAAAAATGCTGTCACTAAAAATAATCTGGCTATTTATCTCATTGTCATGCAGCTTGTAAATTGTTTACTGCAATTCCAATATCACAACAGCATGTCAACAGCATCTAATGTTCTGTGAGGTACTTTGGGATCTCCTCTTGTTATGAAAGGCTCTATCTTAAAATAAGTTCTCTCTGTCGACAGGTGAGGTACATTATGCCTATCTCCTGTCCAGCAAAGAGAAAAAGCACCTTTCACATCCCCAAAGCAGCCCAGATCATTTTGCAGCCAATTAATTTGTTACAAAGTGTAGTCATGATGTGGAGATGCCGGCGTTGGACTGGGGTAAGCACAGTAAGAAGTCTCACAACACCAGGTTAAAGTCCAACAGGTTGATTTGGTAGCAAATACCATAAGCTTTCGGAGCAATGCTCCTTCGTCAGATGGAGCATTGCTCCGAAAGCTTATGGTATTTGCTACCAAATAAACCTGTTGGACTTTAACCTGGTGTTGTGAGACTTCACAAAGTGTAGTGACAGCTAAACACACAGACATGGCAACCAATTTGCACAAAGGAACGGCACAGTGACACAGTTAGCACTGTTGCCTCACAGCACCAGGGACCCGGGTTTGATTCCCAGTGTGGGTCACCGTCTGTGTGGAGTTTGCACGTTCTCCCCGTGTCTGCATGGGTTTCCTCCGGGTTCTCCGGTTTCCTCCCACAGTCCAAAGATGTGCGGGTTAGGTTGATTGGCCATGCTAAATTACTCTTTAGTGTCAGGGGGATTAGCAAGGGAACTACATGTGGTTACGGGGATTCTTGTTAGTGCAGGCTCGATGGGCTGAACGGCCTCCTTCTGCACTGTATGGATTCTATGATTCTATAATTCCAAAGCAAAGTTCCACAAACAGCAAATGAGCAGCTAGTCTGTTGGTTAAGGGACGAATATTGATCAGATAATGACATGGCAACTCTTACATCCAGCTGAGCATGTAGAAAAGTCTCAGTTTGACATTTTATCTGAAACACTGCACCCCGGACTACAGCAGCCTGGAATAGTGACCACAATTCAGTAAGATTTAAGGTACTGATAGATAAAAATAAGTGTACTCCTCAGGTGAAAGTGCTAAATTGGGGAAGGCTGATTACAGCAATATTAGGCAAAGACTGAAAAATGTAGATTGGGGGCAGGTGTTTAAGGGCAAATCAACATCTGGCGTGTGGAAGGTTTTCAAGTACAAGCTGATAGGGATTCAGGACCGGTATATTCCTGGAAGGATAAAGGATAAGTATGGCAAATTTCGGGAACCTTGGATAACAAGAGATATTGTGAGGCTAGTCAAAAAGAAAAAATAAGAATTTGTCAAGGCTGGGAGGCTGGGAATACATGAAGCAAGTGTGGAATTCAAGGAAAGTAGAAAGAAATTTAAGCAAGGTGTCAGGAGGGCTAAAAGGGGTCACAATTAGTCATTGGCCAGCAGGATTAAGGAAAATCCCATTCCCTTATACATATATATAAAGAGCGAGAGGTAGCCAGAGAAGGGTTGGCAGGACTGCATCTCATCTCCATTGAGCTAGCTTTGATCAATGTCCTTTCTTTTATTCGTTCAGAGATTGCAGACATTGCTGGCTGGCTGGCATTTATTACCCATCCCTAACTGCCCTTGAACTGAATGACCTACTTGGTCACTGCAGAGGGCAGTTTAGAGTGAACCACATTGCTGTGGATCTGGAGACACATTTAGGCCAGACCGGGTCAGGACGGCAGATTTCCAACCCAAACCCTAACCCTAATCCTAACCCTAAACCTAACCCTAACCTAACCCTAACCCTAACCCTAACCCTAAACCTAACCCTAACCCTAAACCTAAACCTAACCCTAACCCTAAACCTAACCCTAACCCTAACCCTAACCTAACCCTAACCCTAACCCTAACCCTAAACCTAACCCTAACCCTAACCTAAACCTAACCCTAACCCTAACCAAAGGGAAACAATTGTTCCCTCCTCGCCCTGTCCGGGCCTCCCACAGTCTTATACACCTTAATCATATCCCTAAGGGAAACCCAAAAGAGGAGTACTCACAATACGCGGCGCTTTCTCACACACAGATAACCCCCCTGGTCCCCAAAGGGTCTGAAAGTCCCTCTTATCAACCACTACCGCTGTAGGCATTTACAGAATATGGTACACAGCTCCCCCACGCGCACCCCGCGGCCCCCCTCTCAGGCCCCCTCTTTATCTCCTCTTGTTTCTCCTTCCCTCTACGTACCCCACGAACAAAATAACCCCCCTTTTTATTTTTTACCTCCACCACACAAATACACCCTCGCCCAACCACTGTGCACAAAAAAAGACTAACATGAATAAAAATGGAAAAGCTTCAGGGAACGTTATATAAAACATTGTTTAGGGCACTTTAGGAATACTGTGCCCAATTCTGGTTGCCACACTACCAGAAGGATGTGGTGGCTTTGGAGAGAGTACAGAAGAGGTTTACCAGGATGTTGCCTGATATGGAGGGTATTAGCTATGAGGAGAGATTGAATAAACTGGGATTGTTCTCCTGGAAACACGGAGCCTGAGGGGTGACCTGATAGAAGTTTATGAAATTATGAGGGGTATGGATAGGGTGAACAGTTGGAAGCTTTTTCTCAGGGCAGAAATGCCAATTACAAGAGGGTACAAGTTCAAGGCAAGGGGGAAAGGTTCAGTGGAGATGTGCTGGGGAGGTTTTTTTACGGAGTGGTGGGGGCCTGGAATGCACTGCCAAGTGAGGTGGTTGAGGTAAACACATTAGCGACATTTAAGACTTATCTGGATAGAGACATGAACAGATGGGGAATAGAGGTTGATCTGGATAGGACAATGTGATCGGTGCAGGCTTGGAGGGCTGAAGGACCTGTTCCTGTGCTGTACGGATCTTTGTTCTTTGTTCTTGGAACAAGAAGACAGCGAGCCACAATGTAAGGACAAGGCATCACAAGGGGCAACAAGGGTTGGTTGTGAGCTGAACGACAAGTGGCAGAGCACGAAGGAAAGGGGACATGTCCTCTATCCGACCCTAAAAACCTAACCCTAACCCTAACCAGATGAGTGAACCACTTACCCAACAACATCTGTTAATCTCTCGAAGATTTTAACTAACCCAGCATCAACAACATTTTGGAGATGGAATTTTAGATTTCCAAACCCTTATATGGAAAAGAGTTCCGTGATTTTGCCGCGCTGTTTTGCTATTTTGGTGATAAAACTCAACTTGGACACGGATATCACCTGATTTTCTAACGGTCGCTAAGAACTAACTAGCTCTATTAATGTGTAATTACGTTTGCTGCTATCACGTCTTTATTCTATGAAAATCACTTCTGTAATTCCTTTTCTTAAAAATAACCTCTGCAGAGGAGTAGAGAGAGTTCAGTAATGCAAGATTACTTTATAGAGGAAATGAAAATGCAATTAAAAGAGGCAGATGGCCCCTGGTGATAAATGGGCTTTTTAAAAATAAATTAAGGTATTTTTAGATAGGCCAGTAAGAAAGTCACAAAAATGATTACAATCTGATGACAATCATAAAACCTTCAAGTGTTGATAAATTGTGTGAGTCTAAAGTTGCATTGTTCATAATTAAACAGTTTTTCAGGATTTTTGCACCAATGGATGCTATAAAAGGAAGGAAGAATAGAAGGAAAAAGAAAATGTAGGAAACTTCTTATGTAATACCGATTCGGTGTGCCTGATATAAAATGAATTAATTTAACTTGAAATGTGACACAGACAGCAGAGGACAATCCCACAAAGACAACAAATGAATGGTCAGTTAATGTTTTCAACTTACTGAAAAGAAATGTTGACTATGAGGCCAGGATGGCATTCTCTTATTCTTCGAATAACGACATGCAGAACACAACCTTCCCAAAAAACTTCTGCCATAAAAGTCTGAAAACCATAGGGTGTGATCTTACCGGGAGGCTGTGCTGTGCTGTATAAGTGCTGTGGGGCAGCACGGTGGTACAGTGGTTAGCACTGCTGCCTCACAGTACCAGGGACTCAGGTTCGATTCCCGGCTTGGTCACCAACTGTACGGAGTTTGCACGTTCTCCCCATATCTGCGTGGGTTTCCTCCGGGTGCTCCGGTTTCCTCCCACAGTCCGAAAGACGTGCTGGTTAGATGCATTGGCCATGCTAAATTCTCCCTCAGTGTACCCAAATAGGCACCGGAGTGTGGCGACTCGGGGGTTTTCACAGTAATTTCATTGCGGTGTTAATGTAAGCCTACTTGTGACTAATAAATAAATCTTATAAGCATACAGAATGTGTTGGCTCACCCTGTTCTGCTGTATGAGAGTTGCAAAGGTCTCAAGAAGTGGAAGGTAGGATTCAGATCGGCTTGGCATTCACAGGGTCTCCAGGATGGAAGGCCCAGGGATGTGCTCAGCGTTCCTCCTCCCTCCAAGTGCTCATGGTTACTCCATGGGATGGAGGGGCAGTTGGAGTGGGCTCTGGAAGCCTCACCGTCATCTGGCAATGCCAGTTCTGGATGCCCACTATTGTCTGCACCATTCAGTTGAGACTCTCAGCCATGATCCTCAGGGACTGAGCCACCTTTTGGAGTTCTCCTGTCATGGATCTGACCTCTTGCCACAGGCTTTCCACAGAATCACTCCAGTACGGAAGGAAACCATTCGGCCCATCGAGTCTGTGCCAATCACAATCCCATCCAAGCCCTATTCCTGTAATCCCACATGTTTACCCTAGCTAGTCCCCCTGACACGAAGGGGCAATTTAGCACGGCCAATCAGCCTAACCCACACATCTTTGGAGTGTGGGAGGAAACCGGAGCACCCGGAGGAAACTCACGCAGACACGGGGAGAACATGCAAGCTCCACACAGACAGTGACCCGAGGCCGGAATTGAACCTGGGTCCCTGGCGCTGTGAAGCAGCAGTGCTAACCACAGTGCCATCGTGCCACTCTTGCAGTGTTGGCCTGTGTGCCACGCATTGCCGGCAACACCTCCTGTAACAGAAGGCTATGGGACTCCTCCATTTAGCTTTTCAGTCACAAGAGCGTCACTGGCGCCCCCCTCCTGGTATTCCTGGCTCTGACTTTTCATCCCCTGCAGCTGAGAGACGAACGTGTCCAGACTGGGGCACAGTTGAGTCCTGGGATCCAGCAGACCTCCGACTGTCTGATCCCTGGGACGTTCCTACCTCCACCTGATGTACATCAGAAGCTATGTGGTGCTCACCAGATAGTGACCCAGAAGCCTACCCGAAAATGTAGCCCACCGAGGTGCGTGTCTGCGCTGGTGGATAGCGGTGCGGGTGATAGCCGTGATGCATCTTCTGTGTCCTCTTCTGAGATTTCCTCCGAGGTGGCGTCGTGAGTGGGCACTGGGACACAGCTAGTGGATGGGTCAGGATGATCAGGTGATGTTCCTGCAGGGAAAGGAAGATGATGTCAGTATGTGGCCAGGGCAATTCTCTGGACGACACAGAATTCACTTGTGTTTGGTCATCTGCATGAAGGTGCAGAGGCTCCTCATTTTCCTCTTGCCTGTCCCCCTCGCTCTCCGCACAGGCTGCTCCTGCTGCTCCCCTGCGAACTCAGGGGCTCTCTCCACATACAGAGTTGACACCTTCAGCCCTGGCATCCCACCGCCTGCCTTCTCTCACTCACGGAGGTTGCGAGCAAGCTTATTCTGCAGGATGATGTTAGCCAGCCACCTGTCAGAAGAAACCTGGCATGTGTGGGCATGGCGCACAGAAACATAGAAGATAGGAGCAGGAGGAGACCATTTGGCCCTTCGAGTCTGCTCCCGCCATTCACCACGATCATGGCTGATCGTCCAACTCAATAGCCTAATCCTGCTTTCTCCCCATAACCTTTGATCCCATTCGCCCCAAGTGCTATATCCAGCCGCCTCTTGAATGCTTTCAATGTTTTGGCATCAATTACTTCCTGTGGTAATGAATTCCAAAGGCTCACCACTCTTTGGGTGAAGAAACGTCTCCTCATCTCCATCCTAAATGGTCTACCCCAAATCCTTAGTCTGTGACCCCTGGTTCTGGACTCCCCCACCATCGGGAACATCCTCCCTGCATCTACTCTGTCTAGTCCTGTTAGAATTTTATAAGTCTTTATGAGATCTGGGAGGGGTTGTTCGGAGAGGAATGCCAGCGGGTGTGAGGAAGCTTATGGGAAGACAAGTGGTGAGGTGCTGTGAGATGGCAGCCTATGGGATTGAGGTAACTTTCTGAGGGGTAGTGGCAAGGTGGAGTGTTAGAGGAAACCCGGAGCACTTACCCTGGCAGAACGAAGCAGGTCATTCATCTTGTGGGCATTGCACCCCTGTCCTTTTGTGGAGGTGACTGGCACTGGTCCGTGCTGCCACCGTCTCCCAGGTGAGGATTGTGACCTTGCTGGAGGTTGCCCAGCCAGCCTGAGGTTGGACTGACCCCCTTCTCTTCTCGAGAACAGCTTCTTCCCTGCTGCTGTCAGACTTTTGAATGGACCTGCCTCGCACTAAGTTGATCTTTCTCTACACCCTAGCTATGACTGTAACACTACATTCTGCACTCTCTTGTTTCCTTCTCTATGAACGCTTTGTCTGTAGAATGTGCAAGAAACAATACTTTTCACTGTATGCTGATACCTGTGACAATAATAAATCAAATCAAATCAATTAGTAAGGCGTTTGATAAGGTTCACCATGGTAGGCTTCTGCAGAAAATGCAGATGTATGGGATTGGGGGTGATCTAGGAAATTGGATCAGGAATTGGCTAGCGGATAGGAAACAGAGGGTGGTGGTTGATAGTAAATATTCATCATGGAGTGCGGTTACAAGTGGTGTACCTCAGGGATCTGTTTTGGGGCCACTGCTGTTTGTAATATTTATTAATGATCTGGATGAGGGTATAGTTGGGTGGATTAGCAAATTTGCTGATGACACCAAAGTCGGTGGTGTGGTAGACAGTGAGGAAGGGTGTCGTAGTTTGCAGGAAGACTTAGACAGGTTGCAAAGTTGGGCCGAGAGGTGGCGGATGGAGTTTAATGCGGAGAAGTGTGAGGTAATTCACTTTGGTAGGAATAACAGATGTGTTGAGTATAGGGCTAACGGGAGGACTTTGAATAGTGTGGAGGAGCAGAGGGATCTAGGTGTATGTGTGCATAGATCCCTGAAAGTTGGGAATCAAGTAGATAAGGTTGTTAAGAAGGCATATGGTGTCTTGGCGTTTATTGGTAGGGGGATTGAATTTAGGAGTCGTAGCGTTATGTTGCAACTGTACACAACTCTGGTGCGGCCGCACTTGGAGTACTGTGTGCAGTTCTGGTCCCCACATTACAGGAAGGATGTGGAGGCTTTGGAGAGGGTGCAGAGGAGGTTTACCAGGATGTTGCCTGGTATGGAGGGGAGATCCTATGAGGAGAGGCTGAGGGATTTGGGATTGTTTTCGCTGGAAAGGCGGCGGCTAAGAGGGGATCTTATTGAAACATATAAGATGATTAGAGGTTTAGATAGGGTGGATAGTGATAGCCTTTTTCCTCTGATGGAGAAATCCAGCACGAGGGGGCATGGCTTTAAATTGAGGGGGGGTAGTTATAGAACCGATGTCAGGGGTAGGTTCTTTACCCAGAGGGTGGTGAGGGATTGGAATGCCCTGCCAGCATCAGTAGTAAATGCGCCTAGTTTGGGGGCGTTTAAGAGATCCGTAGATAGGTTCATGGACGAAAAGAAATTGGTTTAGGTTGGAGGGTCACAGTTTTTTTTTAACTGGTCGGTGCAACATCGTGGGCCGAAGGGCCTGTTCTGCGCTGTAATGTTCTATGTTCTATGTTCTATGTTCTAATATTAGCTCTCGAAAGGGAATTGGAAATTGCATGACCATAGTGAAGTGGCAGGAAAATGGGGATAATTAGATTACACTTTTCAGGAGCCTGCATCGGCACGATGGGACAAATGGCCTCCCTCCATGTTGTATCAATACATGATTCTATGAAATGAAAGAACTGGTTTTGATAGGATAACTTAGAATGCCTCAAAGCGCTCGCAAAGCAGCTAATTATGTTTGGAATGCAGTTATTGTTGTTCAGCAGCCAAAAAGAGCAATTCATTTGCTTTTCAGATGTCCTGGCAATAGCATCTAAGTAAGATATGGCTTGTTGATATCAAGCATAACCTTGATTTTGATCATGCCTTTCTGCACTCATGTTATTTATGGCATGGTTTCTAAGTACTTTATCGTTGGATTGCAACCCTGGAACATTGCATCTTCTCTTAGCAAAACAAAGTGCTGCTCTCGTTTCTCCTGCGCTTTCTGTTTCTGGCCATTGCTGATTATTTGGCCTTCATTAACAATTCCTTGTCAAGTGGATTGGCTCTTATATTTCTTCCCCAGGAATATCTGCAGTGATTATTACTCACTGCTAAGGGGATACTGAAGGAAGGGAGGGACAGACGTGTGATATGGGAGGTTTTGAGTTCAAATCCCACCATCGCAACTGGGGAGCTTAACTTCAGTCAATGAATTAAATCGATCTGAGGCGGAGTTGGAAGTAATGATAGTGACCATGTAGTCACTGGATTGTTGTAAAAACCTGTCTGGATCACATAATGTCCTAGAGGGAAGGTAGTGAGTCATCCTTACCCATTCTCACCATGTATAATCGTAGGCCCACAGCAGTGTGGATGAATCTTAACAGCCCTCTGAACTGATCCAGCAAACCCAGATAGGTAATAAATGCTGGCTCTACCAGTGTTAATTACATCATGGGCAGATGGCATGGTGGCACAATGGTTAGCGCTGCTGCCTCACAGCACCAGGGACCCGGGTTTGATTCCCGGCTTGGGTCACTGTCTGTGCGGAGTCTGCACTTTCTCCTCATGTCTGCGTGGGTTTCCTCCGGGTGCTCCGGTTTCCTCCCACAGTTCAAAACGTCCAGATTAGGTGCATTGGCCATGCTAAATTGCCCCTTAGTGTACCCGAACAGGTGTCGAGGTATGGCAACTGGGGGATTTTCACAGTAACTTCATTGCAGTGTGAATGTTAGCCTACTTATGGCACTAATAAATAAACCGTAAACTTTAAAAAGAGGGAAAAAACAAAGAGTGAAATTAATTGATGGGGAGGCAGTGGTGTAGTGGTACTGTTGTTGGACTGGTAATCCAGAGACCCAGGGTAATGCTCTGGGGACCAGTGTTCGAATCCCACCATAGCAGTTGGTGAAATTTGAATTCAATAGAAATGTGAATTAAAAGTCTAATGATGAGCATGAAACCATTGTCAATTGTTGTGAAAACCCATCTTCAGGGAAGGAAATCTGGCGTCCTTATCTGGTCTGTCCTACATGTGACTCCAGATCCAGACCCACAGCAATGTGAATCATAGAATCCTTACAGTGCAGAAGGAGGCCACTGAGCCCGTTGAGCCTGCACCAACAACAATCCCATGCAGGACCTATTAATCCCGCTGACACTAAGGGGCAATTTAGCATGGCCAATGCACCTAACCCACACATCTTTGGACTGTGGGAGGAAATCGGAGCACCCGGAGGAAACCCACGCAGACACAGGGAGAACGTGTAAACTTGACACGGACAGTCACCTAAGATCTGGGTCCCTGGCGCTGTGAGGCAGCAGTGTTAACCACTATGCCACCGTACAGCCCATGGTTGACTCTTAACTGCCCTCAGGGATGGGCAATAAGTGCTGGCTCAGCTTGTGACACCCACATCTCATGAACAATTAAAAAAATTGAAGTACTTGCAATTGTATATTTTTATGATGCTATTTCACATGAAGAACAGCTATTTTGGCGTGCAATGATTATCACTATGAATATGATATACATTCTGCATCAACAAAATTGCACAAATAGCAATGAGATGATTGACCAACTGTTCCATTAGCTTCTGATGAAAGGCCACCAAGAGTTAAGTCCGTTTCTCTCTTTCCAGATATTGACTGCAGGACCTACTGAGCATTGTCACTATTTTCTATTCATATTTCTCATCCCAACACCCGCAGCATTTTACCTTTGTATTCCATTATCCATTCTGGAAATCATTCAATGAAGCCTGTTTCGTAGAACTTGCTACTCCTGTTAGGACCTAAGAGTCTTAACAGAAAGAAAAAACAAAAGACTTGCATTGATATATAGCCAAGCATAGCCACAGAACATTCTGCAGCCCATAAGGTACTTCAAGAGAAGTGTAGCCACTTCAAGATGCTAGCCCTGGAAATCGGCAGGAGGGCGGGGCTGGCATTTAAATTATATTTTAAGTATCATTTACATGCTATCAGTGAACCCGGGACTGATTTCTCCAGGCCTGCTAGCCTCTCCCACCCCACCAGAAGTGCTTCACTCCAGCAGGGTTTAGAGTAGCTCCCCACTTTTGGGGAGCCTGATCCCGCTGGAGTGAAGGGGGGGGGGCATTGGGGACCCCCAGGAGATCGGGCAGCAAGGGGGCTAGTGCCTCCTGGGCATGGGCACACTGCCAGTGTGCCCAGAGATCGAGCTGGCCAGCAAACGGGAGGCTGACCATTCGGGGCTGGCCTGCTGGTTTCAGCCTCCCGGGCAGGAATAGGCCCAATAGGAAATTTAATGATATTCGCGCTGGTGGCCTCTACATTGCAGAGAGTCTGGGAGGTTCTAGTGTGAACTCCCACTGAGAAAACAAGCGTGATTTACTCCAGTTTCCCTGCAAATTCAACACTTCGAATTTTTTTGGGAGGAATTCCACCCCATGTTACCGGGAAGTTGAAAGACATTTCCCTGCTGTGAAAGTCTATAAAACTGCAGTCAGAAAAACACTTTTTGCCTGATGTGTTCCAAATCTCTTTCGAAGCAATTCTTCTGCTGTTTTATGAAATCTGCTGCCTAAATAGTCAGTTATTATTCATCTAATGTCAAAGTTTTGTTCAGCAATCTTTATCTGAGGGAATTAGCCTGCATTCACAAATAGCTCCATCCCTTCTTAATAGTTTTCTTTGCCAGACCATTAAACTCATAGGTCTTTAGTGTGGGACAATGGGATTGTGCCATGCCCAATGGTTTCTCTCATCTTCAGCATTGTAAGTTACTTGTGTCTTTATTTCCACTTGGCCAGGATCTCTCATTTCCTTTTCATGATGTTTTTTCAAGATGCTCTCACTGTCCGCTGAAGCATAGCTTCAAAAACATTCATGATATATATTTAAGTGGTTGCATGATTGCTTTAAGAGCAGGTCACATGACTTGATCATCGGATCATTGGGGTGTTTCACAGGCTTCCTTCTTAGTTTCATTTTCTGTTCTGTGCAGAGAACTTCTCTTTCAATAAACCCGTTGTGTGCTACTTTGAATCTCCGTGTGCAAACCACATCTTTTTCTTTATGAAAAATCCACAATCCCTAACATAGTTAGGACTTTACAATTAACAAAAACGTCCCCTTTGTTTTGTCAAATAAATTGTTCATCATCCTGAAGCAATGTGTGATAGAGCAAGTGCAAACAAATTCAAAAGTGAATGGATGATGTCCTGTATTAGGAAATGGATCAGAAACCCCCAGGAGTATTATGAAGTTAGCCTAGACACCAACAAGTTGCTTTTGGGCATTAATGTGAAGATATGGAGGGGGGGGCGATTTTCCAAAAAAACATTCTAAGTGCTGAATTTGTGTAAAAACTGGAGGAACTCACGCTGGTTTTTCAGCAGGATTTTCAAAATGAATCTTCCACATTCTATGCAGTGCAGAGTGTCTCAGAGAGATTCCCACTGAAAATCCAGCGGCAGGGCCTATTCCCGCTGAAGAGGCCGGCAGTATAGCACTGAGTGGGCCACTGCACATGTGCTGATCTGTCAGCGCTGCGATCGGTACATGTGCAGTGGCCCCGCACTGCCAACCTTCCGATCGCTGGCCAGCCCAATCGCTGGCCAGCTCCGTGACACCGCATCGCTGCCTCTCCGACCCCCTCACCCCCCCCCCCCCCCCCCCCCCCCCGATTGCTGGCCTCCCAGACCTCTCTGGGCCAGCACCGATGGTCCCACCCCCCGCCCCGACCTGCCCCGAGCTCCATGACCTGTTCCCCGAGCAGTCCCTCCCCCCTCCTCTCGGTAGTCCTCCCCTGCCACCCCGGCAGTACCTCCCCCCTCCCTCCCATCAGCAATCGTATGGGGCTGATGACGCTAAAACTCCTGGCCCTGGAGATACGCAGAACCTGTGGTGCCCAGCGAGAAGCCTGATAGATGGCCTCCACTGATGTGTCTTGGCCCCTTGTGGTATTATAGCAGCGCAGTGGCTGGGAGAATCGCTCCCATGGTGTTTCACTCCAGGAGTGAATCTATTGACACACTGGGAAACTTTTATCAAAACAAACTTTATTGAACAACACAGTTTAACTGTAACAAATGAATTAGCTTAACATTTAACAATTGAAAAATATTTAACCATGACAAGGTACAATGTGTAACCGCTAACCTATCTCCATTAGTTCCAATTCAAGTACTATTCCTCTTACAGACTTAAACCCTTCTTCAAAATCAGTTCGCAAAACACAGGGCTTACATGCTGGTACTGAGGTTGCCAGCTCTGGAGCTCCCAGACAACCATCAGAGAGGGACAGAGAGAGAGAGAGAAAGACACGTTGGGCGGAATTTTCCAACCGTTCACATCGATGGGATTCTGTGGCCCCAGTGGACTGAGTGCCAAATTCTCCATCCTGCTCATTAGTTTTAATTCATAGAATCCCTACAGTACAGAAGGTGGTCATTCGGTCCATCAAGATTGCACTGATTCTCTGACAGAGTATCTTACCCAGGCCCTCTCCCCACCTTATCCACATAATCCCACACATTTCCCACAGCTAATGCACCTAACCTGCACTAAGGGGCAATTTAGCATGGACAATCCCCCTAACCTGGTCTGTTTTCCTTTGCAAAATCCTATAATACCTCACCCAGTCTAATCTCACTCAATTGCAAAATCCTTGAATACTATCTCCTAACAAAGGTTAAGACCTATAAGAGCAGAACTCCAACAAGGTGAGAAAAACCGTAGTTAAGTAAGAAACTGTAACTATCACCACAGGTTCTGGTAGAAGCATTTCTTTTGAGACACCAATAAACCCCTCTGATCTTCTTATTGAAGTACAGCAACCTCTCCCTTCTGAATCCAAAAACATTTCCTAAATCCTCCAATGACATTTAACACAATAGTTGCACTCACTCTGTCACAGCAAAGGAATGTCAAAAACACCTCATGTGGAAGCCCCATGTTTAGTGCTTCAGGTAGCACATGTGAGGCGGGGGTTCCTCATCTACCTGAACACAGCTGAGAGCGAGTGGATGTTAACTGAACAAAGGGTCAAAGTCCTTGAATTCCTGCCGTTACAGCAGTATGGATGTACCTACACCACGTGGACTGCAGCGGTTCAAGAAGGCAGCTCACCACCCACCTTCTCAAGGGCAATTAGGGATGGGCAATAACCGCTGGTCTAACTAGTGATGCTCACATCCCATGAACGAGCAAATAAATACAAAATAAATCTACAAGGTCCAAATAGCATTTAAAATCAGCATTAAACGGTGTTTGATGAGACAATTCGCCCAGTCTGCATGTTACGCATGCCAGTGCCCTTACAACAGGGCATGTTGCAGGGGCACAGCCCATGGGCAATGGCTCAACCACCATTTTTCAAGTTCTATGTATCCATACCATTGGCACGAGTAGTGCCACAAAGTCCAATTTTGAGGCCTTGTTTATAAAGCTATGATTCCACATGATTTTCTTTTCTTAATAGACTTCTGCATGTGAACTCTCAGGTCTGTCTGTTCTGGAATATTCTTTAAATTGTATTATTTAGTTCATATTGTCTCCTCAATCTTCCCACCAAAACGCATCAACCATACTTTGCCTTGTATTTCATCTGCTATTGTGCCAGCCCATTTCATCCGTTGTCCATGTTTCTCCTGAACTGTTCTACTCCCCTCCTCACTAACTGAAAGCAAACCTCTCCTTAGCATATCCTCGAATTATCCAGATTTTAATTCTTTGGGAAATCTTGTTCATTATGCAAAACCTATAACTTCAGGCAATGAAGACATAATTATGTGTTGAAACTTATCCCTTAACTTATGGTGGGCGAGTGGAATCGGCTGCCGTCAGTGGTGGTGGAGGCAAACTCAATAGGGTCTTTTAAGAGACTCCTGGATGAGTACATGGGACTTAATAGGATGGAGGGTTATAGGTAGGCCTAAAAGGTAGGGATATGTTCGGCACAACTTGTGGAGCCGAAGGGCCTGTTTTGTGCTGTAGTTTTCTATGTTTCTATAACCAAAATACCCTTCTGTTTATTTTCAAATTTACACATTTCCACAATTGCAAATGTTGACTTGGCAAAATGACAGCTCTACAGATGTAGGCATTGGATTTTTCATTTGAAGGCCTAGACTGAAATACTTGCATTTATGTAGCCCCTGTCAGGACCTCAGGACATGGGGAAAATTGCCCTGTAGAACGTTGTGGGTTCCTCAAATCACTGACACCAAGGACTTCCAACAAAGGGAGTTTATTACTAAGCTTAGCAGCTACATGCAGTACTCGTGCTCTGCCCGAGATTCCGAGGATGACTGCTGCACTCCTGCCACATGACCTGTTATGTAGCCGTGTCTACAAAAGGAAATACAAAAGGCCGTGAATGTAGCCCAATCCATCACGCAAATCGGCCTCCCATCCATTGACTCTGTCTACACTTCCCACTGCCTCGGCAAAGCAGCCAGCATAATTAAGGACCCCACACACCCTGGACATTCTCTCTTCTGTTGGGAAAAAGATACAAAACTCTGAGGTCACGTACCAACCGACTCAAGAACAGCTCCTTCTCTGCTGCTGTCAGACTTTTGAGTGGACTTACCCTGCATTATGTTGACCTTTCTCTATACCCTAGCTATGACTGTAACACTGCATTCTGCACTCTCTCGTTTCCTTCTCTATGAACGGTATGCTTTGTCTGTATAGTGCGCAAGAAACAGTACTTTTCACTGTATGTTAGTACATGTGAGAATAATAAATCAAATCAAAATCAAAGTCATCATGTTCTCACGTGACCACTCGGTCTACGTCTTTCCCATTTAGTTGGGAAACCTGATGGCATGAGATGTAATAGTGGGCTCCATAGGAAACAATGTACAGACCATTGTGTGACATACAACTAACCAGACTGACCGTGCATAATTGTATGCATTTATATATCACGCTGTAGCAACTGGTGCATAGCCCATCACGTTTCCTTTTCCCCACCCGCTGCCCACCCCACCACGCGCCTTTTCTGTTGGAAATAAAGTGGAACTTCAAATGTCATTTAAAGCTGAATTGTAACAAAGTCTTGGAACCTTTTGTTCAGCCTGCTCAGGCGCCCTAAGCATGTGATTACACTGGTCATTTGTGTTGTGGTTTTTCTTTGACTGGTGTTTGCACTGGTAGCACCACAGGATGTGCTATCTATGTATTAATCAGGTACAGGAGTAGCTTCATTGGCATCTATAGGAGTCGGCACATCTGCTGGTCCAGGGGGGCTGGTGCCATAGGCTGGGGACTGAACTGTGTTATCTGTTGGTGCTGATTCTGCTACTTGCAGAAGGTGATGGTGATTGCTAACATAGTGGGCACCTTCTGAGGCTACCATGCAAATGTTCAGTTGTGGGGCATTGCTGTGTACCATCACCAACTGGGCATGGCCATGCGCAGTTTGAATCCTGAGCATTTGACCTGGTGTTAAAGGGTCGAGTCTCTGGGCACCTCAATCACTGTGCGTTTTGCTTCTCAATCTCTGTTGCATGAGGGCATCATTTGCATTGGTTTAAAGTTTGAGCTGCAGCAGAGTATTAGCAATCGTGGTCCCGGTGCGCCTGGGAACTGTTGAAACAAAGCATCAGTCACTCACATTTATCTTAAAGAAGCCTCTCCATACTGTGTGTGCACAACTGCAATGCATGATGCTAAAGCTGCAATGTGGCAAGGAGCTGTGCTTGGCTGATGCCCTGTCCAGTTCTTTTGTACAGTAAGAAGTCTCACAACACCAGGTTAAAGTCCAACAGGTTTATTTGGTAGCAAAAGCCACTAGCTTTCGGAGCGCTGCTCCTTCATCAGGTGAGTGGGAGTTCTGTTCACAAACAGGGCATATAAAGACACAAACTCAATTTACAAAATAATGGTTGGAATGCAAGTCTTTACAGGTAATCAAGTCTTAAAGGTACAGACAATGTGAGTGGAGAGAGCGTTAAGCACAGGTTAAAGAGATGTGTATTGTCTCCAGACAGGACAGTTAGTGAGATTTTGCAAGTCCAGGCAAGTCGTGGGGGTTACAGATAGTGCGACATGAACCCAAGATCCCGGTTGAGGCCGTCCTCACGTGTGCGGAACTTGGCTATCAGTCTCTGCTCAGCGACTCTGTGCTGTCGTGTGTCGTGAAGGCCGCCTTGGCGAACGCTTACCCGAAGATCAGAGGCCGAATGCCCGTGACCGCTGAAGTGTTCCCCAACAGGAAGAGAACACTCTTGTCTGGTGATTGTCGAGCGGTGTTCATTCATCCGTTGTCGTAGCGTCTGCATGGTCTCCCCAATGTACCATGCCTTGGGACATCCTTTCCTGCAGCGTATCAGGTAAACAACATTGGCCGAGTTGCAAGAGTATGTACCGTGTACCTGGTGGATGGTGTTCTCACATGAGATGATGGCATCCGTGTTGATGATTCAGCATGGTTAACACAGTTCTTTTGTACTGTTGTGGGAAATGTACTACTGGGTCAGGCCTGAAGGTTTCAAGAATACAGTTTTATTTTAATGAAGCTTTGTGGAGACAAGGCACTAACAAGCAGCAAACCTTCTCTCAATGAGACAATGGGAGCAGTCCATCTTTATACCCTTTGCACAATAGATGGACCAGACATCTAGCCATTATCACATCGTTGTAATCAAGTAGGTGATCGATCGTTAACACATCATTATAGACAAATACAGACAGATACAGACATAAGCATGTTAACATCGCATTGTTCTATGAATGGATACCTTTCCTATGTCAGTGACCATCAATGGTTTTAGTTTCGGTCTATTCATATAGTAATTTACAGTAATTGGTTTTCCTGCGGTTATGTATTCCCAATCCCACCTGTAGCTAATCTCTTTACCCAACCCTATTGTCCTTATCCTAAAGAGTGCCTCAAGCCCTGGCTGGCTTCCTGCAGGATCTGATCCCTGCATGTTTAACTTTAAATAGTTGTCTGTCCTTTATGTTTTAATCTCAGGTGTCTGTCTGTACTAAAAGTCAGTGCCTGTTTAATGTCTCTTGCCCAGGTGACTGTTTATGTGCCAGGCAGTTATTTTTTAAAGTGTACTCATCTGTATATTTTTCCCACTTCAGTACCCATCACAGACAGGCAGATCTTGCAGGAGATATAGCCATTATGGCAATAGAGGTGCTGTCCTCACGTTGAATTCAGGAACTTACACAGGCCTTAGTGGTGGACTTACAGGTCTATACATTAGGGGAGTACGATAGGATGAGGGTGGAATTGGCGAATGTAGACTGGGCGAGCAGACTGGTAGGTAGGACAGCTGAGGAACAGTGGAGGATTTTTAAGGAGATTTTTTTAAGTACTCAGCAAAAATATATTCCGGTGATAAAGAAGGACTGTAAGAAAAAGGATAACCGGACGTGGATAACGAAGGAAATAAAGGAGAGTATTAAAATAAAATCAGATGTGTACAGAGTGGCCAAAAATAGTGGAGTATTAGTGGATTGGGAAAGCTTTAAAGAAAAACAGAGAACGACTAAGAAAGCGATTAAGAAAGGAAAGATAGATTATGAAACTAAACTAGCTCAAAATATAAAAAATGATAGTAAAAGTTTTTACAAGTATATAAAAAGGAATAGAGTGGCTAGAGTGAATGTTGGACCCTTGGAAGATGAGAGGGGGGATTTAATAGTGGAAAACGAGGAAATGGCTGAGACTTTAAATAAGTTCTTTGTGTCGGTTTTCACGGTGGAAGACACAAATAGTTTGCCGAATATTAGAGATCGAGAGTTGGTGGGAGGGGAGGTCCTTAATACAATTACTGTTACTAAGGAGGTGGTGCTTGGTAGACTAATAGGACTGAAGGTAGACAAGTCCCCGGGCCCGGATGGAATGCATCCCAGGGTACTGAAAGAAATGGCTGAGGTAATAGCAGATGCGTTAGTAGTAATTTATCAAAATTCGCTGGACTCTGGGGTAGTGCCGGCTGACTGGAAAACTGCTACTGTTACGCCGCTGTTTAAAAAAGGAAGTAGACAAAAGGTGGGTAACTACGGGCCGGTTAGCTTAACGTCCGTAGTTGGGAAGATGCTAGAGTCCATTATTAAAGAGGAAATAACAGAGCACCTGAATAAGAATGGTTCGATCAAGCAGACGCAGCATGGATTCATGAAGGGAAAGTCGTGTTTGACGAATCTACTGGACTTTTATGAAGATGTCACTAGTGCGGTTGACAGAGGGGAACCGGTAGATGTGGTGTTTTTCGATTTCTAGAAGGCGTTCGATAAGGTGCCTCACAAAAGGTTGCTGCAGAAGATTGGGGTACACGGAGTTAGGGGTAAGGTGTTGGCGTGGATTGGGGATTGGCTATCTAACAGGAAGCAGAGAGTTGGGATAAATGGGTGCTTTTCTGGTTGGCAGTTGGTGACCAGTGGCGTGCCGCAGGGATCGGAGCTGGGGCCTCAATTGTTTACCATTTACATAGATGATCTGGAGGAGGGGACTGAATGTAGGGTATTCAAGTTTGCTGATGACACGAAGGTGAGTGGGAAAGCGAGTTGCGTGGAGGACGCGGAAAGTCTGCAGCGAGATTTGGGTAGGCTGAGCGAGTGGGCGAGGATCTGGCAGATGGAATATAACGTTAGCAAATGTGAGGTTATCCACTTTGGAAGAAATAATAGTAAATTGGAATATTATTTAAATGGAGAAAAATTACATCGTGCGACTGTGCAGAGGGACCTGGGGGTCCTTGTGCACGAATAGCAAAAACCCAGTCTGCAGGTGCAGCAGGTGATCAAGAAGGCGAATGGAATGTTGGCCTTTATCGCAAGGGGGATAGAATATAAAAGCAGGGAGGTCTTGTTTCAACTGTACAAGGCACTGGTGAGGCCGCAACTGGAGTACTGTGTGAAATTTTGGTCCCCTTATTTGCGAAAGGATATATTGGCCTTGGAGGGAGTGCAGAGAAGGTTCACCAGGTTGATACCGGAGATGAGGGGTGTAGCTTATGAGGAGAGATTGAACAGATTGGGTCTGTACTCGTTGGAGTTTAGAAGGATGAGGGGTGATCTTATAGAGACATATAAGATAATGAAGGGGCTGGATAGGGTAGAGGTGGAGAAATTCTTTCCACTTAGAAGGGAAACCAGAACTAGAGGGCACAGCCTCAAAATAAGGGGGGGCCGGTTCAGAACAGAGTTGAGGGGAAACCTCTTCTCTCAGAGGGTAGTGAATCTCTGGAATTCTCTGCCCATTGAAGTGGTGGAGGCTTCCTCGTTGAATATGTTTAAATCACGGGTAGATAGTTTTCTGATCGATAAGGGAATTAGGGGTTATGGGGAGCAGGCGGGTAAGTGGAACTGCTTCGCTTCAGATCAGCCATGATCTTGTTGAATGGCGGGGCAGGCTCGAAGGGCCAGATGGCCTACTCCTGCTCCTATTTCTTATGTTCTTATGTTCTTATGATTATTGCCATGGCCAAGAACACTTTACAGTGCTTTCTTGATATGAGCAATTATCATTCCAAGTTTATCACTTTACTATGAGGTCTCTGGGTCTCTTTGTCAACTTCTCCAGCAGGCTGTGGACTGGTGCTGGCAAGAGCATCACACAGCTGTCTTCCACAGACTCAAACAGGCACTCTCGGCTCCATCAGTATTACAATACTTTGATGTTTAAGCTCCCAGCACAGTCCTGGCACAGTCTGCAGCCAGAACAGCAGACCAATAGCCTTTGCTTCAAGGCCCCTCATCAACACTGAGACTCTCTATGCTCAGATCAAAAAGGAACTCCACACTTTAGTCTTCGCCTGTCAGAACCAATGAAGTATTTTTAAAGTGTAGTCACTGTTGTGATGTAGGAAATGCAGCGGACAATTGTCACAAATCAATGTTGCACAAAAAGCTATGTGATAATGACCAAATAATCTGTCTTTAGCAATGTTGGTTGACTCTTCAAATATGGATTATTTTAAGGTTGTGTTTACTTATTTGAAAACACTAGATGGAGTGCTTCCTGCACAGATGCAGATGTATTACAGTGATAGGATAGAAATATAGAAACTAGCAGCAGGAGTAGGCCATTCGGCCCTTCAAGCCTGTTCCACCATTCAGTATGATCATGGCTGATCCTCAGTCTGCGCCGTCATTCATTGAAATCATGATGCATTCTCTCTCCCCTTTTGCAGTCTCTTTCCACTGATATTTGTGACTCCTCTGATGCCCTGTGGCATATCAACAATTTCCAGTTTCCAGGCCCTAACCATTCCTCTTCACTGTGGATGTCCAATCTCTCCACACCTCTATCCCCCTCCAGGAGAGTCTGAGGGCTCTCCGCTTCTTCCTTGAGAAGAGGCCTAAGCCATCCCTGTCCATCATCAATCTCCTCCACCAGGCTGAACTTGTTTAACGATTTCTCCTTTAGCTTGTCATACCTCCTGAAAATAAAAGGTGTGGCAATGGGTACCCGCATGGGCCCCAGTTATACCTGGGTTTTTGTGGGTTATGTGGAACAGTCCTTGTTCCATTATTATTCTGGCTCACTCCTGCAATGCTTCTTCTGTCACATTGATTACTGTAGCCTCTTAATGCTCTCGTCGGGATCTGGAAAAATTTATTGATTGTGCTTCCAAATTCCACCCGTTTCTTACCTTCAAATGGTCTGTCTCCAATACTTCCCTTCCTTGCCATTTCCATCTCCATTTTTGGTGATAAACTGATCACTAATATTCATTACAAACCCAGTACCTCCCACAGCTACCTTGATTCCACCTCCTCATACCCCTTGTAAGGAAACCATCCCATTCCCCCAGTTTCTCCGCCTCTTTCGCATCTGTTCCAATGATGCCAACTTCCAAACTGGCTCTTCTGACATGTCTTCCTTTATCCTGAACCGAGGTTTTTCCCCCACTTGACAGGGTGCTCAACCATGTCCGACCCATTTTCATCACCTCTGCCCTCACTACTTCCTCTCCCTCCTTCCCATAATCAGGATAGGGTCCCCCTTGTCATCACTTTCCATCCCACCAGCTTTCGCATTCAAAGGATCATCCTCCACCTTTCCTGGCAACTCCAGCATGATGCCACCGCCAAACATTTTCCTCTTACCACCAACCCCCCTCCCCCGCTAGCCCCCCGCCATTAGCATCCCGCAGGGAATTCACTCTCTGTGACATCCTGTTCCAATCTTCTATCACCCCCAACTCTTCATCCCTTTCGCACAGCACCATCTCATGCAATCACAGAAGGTGCAACATCTTCCCCCTCCTCACTGCCCATGGCCCCAAATCCTCCTTTCAGGTTAAGCAGTGTTTCATTTGCACTTGCTTCAGTTTGATCTACTGTATCTGCTGCTCCCAATGTGGTCTCCTCTACACTAGGCAGACTAAACATAGATTGGGTGACCGCTTTGGGGACAACTTTTCTCAGTCCGGCCACTTGATGTTTCAACTAACCATTTGCTCTCATGCCCACATTCTATCCTTGGCCTTCTTCAATGTTCCAGTGAATGTCAACATAAACTGGTGGAATAGCACCTCATCTTCCAATTAGGAACTTTGCAGCCTTCTGGACATAACATTGAGTGCAACAGCTGCAGGCCATGAATTCTCTCCTCTATCTTCACCCATTTTTCAAGTGAAATATTTTGCCTCAACAACCCGCACAGTGGCACAGTGGTTAGCACTGCTGCCTCACAGCACCAGGTACTCGGGTTCAATTCCCGGCTTGGGTCACTGTCTGTGTGGAGTTTGCGTATTCTCCCCGTGTCCGTTATTAACAATTTCTTTCGTCTTTAACACTACCATTAACACTCCCTTTGTCTTGTGTCTATGAAATCTTTGTCAAATCCCTCCTGAGCTCTCACCTATCCCTGACTTTCTATTTTGCTCCATCTGCTCCAAACTCTTTAACAATATAAAATCCATCACATTTTTCCCTGTCTTTAGCTCTGACTCAGAGTCATACAGCCTCCAAACATTAACTCTGTTTATCTGTCCACAGATGCTGTCAGTTCTGTTGAGATTTACCATCATTTTCTGTTTTATTACACACATTTATGTTATTCAGTTACATCAGACAAATTATTTTCTGCTGAAATTCCACGATAGATTTATGCTATTCCCTGCTAGCCAATAATATGTGATTTTTCATTTCCTTGTAATTGTTTTCATTACTGGTTCACACTGAGGTCAATTGAACAATAATTATTCATTCATGGGATGCGGCCAACTTTATTGCCTATACCTAATTACCCTTGAGAAGATGGTGGTGAGCTGCCTTCTTGAACGACTACAGTCCCTGATGTGTGGGTATACCCACAGTGACCCAGGTCAGGATGGCGTGTGGCTTGGAGGGAAACGTACAGATGGTAGTGTTCTCATGTATATGCCACCCTTGTCCTCCAGGATAGTGGAGCTTGTGGGTTTAGAAGATGCTTTATAAGGAACTTTGGTGTGTTGCTGCCGTGCATCTTGTATGGTACATGTGGCTGCCACTGTTCATCGGTGGTGGAGAGAGTGGATGTTTGTGGCAGGGGTGCAAATCAAGCGGCTGCTTTGTCCTGGATGGTGTTGAGTTTCCTGAGAGTTGTTGGAGCTGAACTCATTCAGGCAAGTGGAGAGTATTCCATCACACTCCTGACTTGTGCCTTGTAGATGGTGGCAGGCTTTAGGAAGTCAGGAGGTGAGTTACTCGCTGCAAGATTTATAGCTTCTGACCTTGTAACCACAGTACCTATATGGTGAGTTCAGTTCAGTTTCTGGTCAATGGTAACCCCCATGATGTTGATAGTGGGAGATCTAGGGATGATAATGCTATTTGATGGAATGGGGAGATCTTTGGATTATATCTTGTTTGAGATGGTCACTGCTTTGATGTTGTGTGGGACAAATGTTATTTTCCACATCAGCCCAAACCTGAATGTTGTCCAGATCATGCTGCATAAGGAATATGGGCTGCTACAGTCTCTGAGGAATTGTGTATGATTGTGGACATTGTACAACTGGTAAGACCATATCTGGACTAGAACAAAGAACAAAGAACAATACAGCACAGGAACAGGCTCTTCGGCCCTCCAAGCCTGCGCCACTCATGTGCCCACTAGACCATTCTTCTGTATCCCTCTATTCCCAGTCTGTTCATGTGGCTATCTAGATAAGTCTTAAACGATCCCAGCGTGTCCGCCTCAATCACCTTGCTTGGCAGTGCATTACAGGCCTCCACCACCCTCTGTGTAAAATACATCCCCCTGCCATCTGTGTTGAGTGACATCTGTGCTGACTATTGGGCATAACATTGGTCTCCGTATTTAAGGAAAGATGTAAATGCGTTAGAAGTAGTCCAGAGAGGATTTCTTAGAATCCCTGCAGTGCAGAAGAGGCCACTGAGTCAATCCACTGAGTCTGCACCAACTCTCTCTCCTCTACCTTATCCCTATAACCCCATACATTTCTCATGGCTAATACAACTAACCTACATATCTTGGGACACTAAGCGGTAATTTAGCATGGCCAATCCACCTAAACTGCACATCTTTGGAATGTGGGAGAAACCAGAGCACCTGGAGGAAACCCACACAGACAGGGGGAGAACGTGCAAACTCCACACAGTCACCCAAGGTCAGAATTGAACCCGGGCCCCTGGACCTGTGAGGCAGCAATGCTAACCACTGTGCCATCATGCCACCACTAGACTAATACCAGGAATAAATGGGTTGTCTTGTGAGGGAAGGTTGGAGAGGTTAGATTTGTATCCACTAGAGTTTAGAACAAAGAAGAAAGAAAATTACAGCTCAGGAACAGGCCCTTCGGCCCTGCAAGCCTGCACCGACCATGTTGCCCGACTGAACTAAAACCCCCGACCCTTCCCAGGATCATATCCCTCTATTCCCATCCTATTCATGTATTTGTCAAGAAACCCCTTAAAAGTCACTATCATATCTACTTCCACTACCTCCCACGGCAGCAAGTTCCAGGCACCCAACATCCTCTGTATAAAAAACTTGCCTCATACATCTCCTTTAAATCTTGCCCCTTGCACCTTAAACCCCTGGTAATTGACTCTTCCACCGTGGGAAAAAGCTTCTGACTATCCATTCTGTCCATGCCCCTCATAATATTGTAGACTTCTATCAGGTCACCCCTCAAACTCCGTCATTCCATTGAGAATAAACCAAGTTTTTCCAACGTCTCCTCATAGCTAATGCCCTCCATACCAGGCGACATCCTGATAAATCTTTTCTGTACCCTCTCCAAAGTTTCCACATCCTTCTGGTAGTGTGGTGACCAGAATTGAACACTATATTCCAAGTATGGCCTAACTAAGGTTCTATAAAGCTGCAACATGACTTGCCAATTTTTAAAATCAATGCCCTGGCCAATGAAGGCAAGTTCTTGACTGCCTTCTCCACCTGCGTTGCCACTTTCAGTGATCTGTGTACCTGTACACCCAGATCCCTCTGCCTATCAATACTCTTAAGGGTACTGCCATTTACTGTATATTTCCCATCTGTATTAGACCTTTCAAAATGCATTACCTCACATGTGTCCAGATTAAACTCCATCTGCCATTTCTCAACCCAAGTCTCCAACCGATCTATATCCTGCTGTATCCTGCTGTATCCGGGGCGGCACGGTAGCACAGTGGTTAGCACTGCTGCTGCTTCACAGCTCCAGGGTCCTGGGTTCGATTCCCGGCTCGGGTCACTGTCTGTGTGGAGTTTGCACATTCTCCTCGTGTCTGCGTGGGTTTCCTCCGGGTGCTCTGGTTTCCTCCCACAGTCCAAAGATGTGCGGGTTAGGTTGATTGGCCAGGTTAAAAAAAAAAAAAAATTGCCCCTTAGAGTCCTGAGATGCGTAGGTTAGAGGGATTAGCGGGTAAAAATATGTGGGGGTAGGGCCTGGGTGGGATTGTGGTCGGTGCAGACTCGATGGGCCGAATGGCCTCCTTCTGCACTGTAGGGATTCTATGATTCTATGATCCTCTGATGGTCCTCATCGCTATCCACAATTCCAACCTTTGTGTCATCTGCAAACTTACTAAGCAAACCAGTTACATTTTCCTCCAAATCATTTATATATATTACAAACAGCAAAGGTCCCAGAACAGTGTGGTGAACCATCGTTGGTTTCCACTGGATAGTACTGAGCCAGGGTCTGGCCAGTACTACAAGGATGTACATATGTTACTGTTGGGTTGTGCTATTGTTGCTGTTGGGGTTAGGGTGGGGTTGTTACATCTTTGTACTGTAGTGTTGTGGTACATCCCAGTTGGGCCCCGCCTCCTGGGAGAGGTATAAAAGTCCCTGCTCTGGCTGGGACCCCTTCAGTCTGGGATAGTGTATATAATTACTGGCTGCTTCATTACAGTAAATAAAAGCCTTTCATTTACAGAGCATCTGGCCTCGTGTTTGAGTAGCGCATCACACAGATACCTCAGGAATGCCACTTGTCACAGCCCTCCATTCAGAAACACACCCTTCCACTGCTACCCTCTGGCTTCTATGACCGAGCCTGTTGTGTATCCACCTTGCCAGCTCACCTCTGATCACGTGCGACTTCACCTTCTGCACCAGTCTGCCATGAGGGACCTTGTTAAAAGCCCTTACTGAAGTCCATGTAGACAACATCCACTGCCCTACCCTCAGCAATCACCTTCGTCACTTCCTTGAAAAATTCGATCAAGGTGGTGAGACACGACCTCCCCTTCACAAAACCATGTTGCCTCTCACTAATACGTTCACTTATTTCCAAGTGGGAGTAAATCCTGTCTCGAAGAATCCTCTCCAATAATTTCCTTATCACTGATGTAAGGCTCACTGGCCTGTAATTACCTGGATTATCCTTGCTACCCTTCTTAAACAACGGAACAACATTGGCTATTCTTCAATCTTCTGGGACCTCTCCTGTAGCCAGTGAAGGAGCAAAGATTTCTCTCAAGGCCCCAGCAATCTCCTTCCTTGCTTTGCTCAGTATTCTGGGGTATATCCCATCAGGGCCTGGGGACCTGTCTACTTAATGTTTCTCAAGAATCCCAATACTCCTCCTTTTAGAAGAGTAAGAGGTCACTTGATCAAAACCTTTAAGATCCTGAGAGTATTGATAGGGTGGATGAAGAGGGAATGTTTCCTCTTGTTGGAGGGAATTTTTTTCTCTCAGAGACTCGTGAGTCATTGGAACTCTCTTTCTCAAATGGCAGCGTTCCTGGAATGTCCTCCTGCACTTTTCATTCCATCAGGATTGATCCCCTGATAATGTCAGAGTGGAGGATATGCTGGGCCATGAGGTTATTTTTCTGTTGATGGCCCACAGCGCCTCATGGTTGCCCAGTCTTGAATTGTTTGATTTGTTCGAAGTCTATTCCACTTAGCACAGTGGTAATGCCACACAACGCGATGGAGGGTATCTTCAATGTGATAACAGGACTTGGCTTCCACAAGGACTATGCAGTGGTCACTCTTACCGATACCTTCATGGACAGATGCAACTGCAAGAGGTACATTGGTGAGGATGAGGTTAAGTCGGATTTTCCCTCTTGTTGTTCCCTCACCACCTGCTGCAGTCCCACTCTAGCAGTATTGTCCTTTAGGACACAGCCAGCTCAGTCAGTAATGGTGCTACCAAGTCACTCTTGGTAATAGATATTGAAGATCATCACCAGAGTCCATTCTGTGCATGGGTTACCCTGAAAACTTCAACACGGAGAGCACTGATTCATCAGCTGCGGGGAGACGGTAAGTGATAATGAGCAAGAGATTTCCTTGTCCGCATTTGACTTGATGCCATGAGACTTCATGGGGTCCTGGATCAATGTTAAAGACTCCGAGGGCAACTCCATTCTGGCTGTATGGGCTGTGTTGATCTTCTTTTCAAACTGTTGGAAAGTAAGGACATTAAACATTGTCTGTCAGATTTGTGCCTTTCACACACACAGATTTGGCCCTTATCAACGTCACAAATTATATCTTATTTGATTGAGACTGTGGACTATGTTTCCATATCATTCTTGAACTGTCTTCACCTTTTGTCACAGTTAACCAAATAATCCTCCACCAAAGCATCTTGATCTAATGTATTCTGCAAATAGCCCCCTCCATTAATCTATCCCCTCCAACAATCTGAGGTCCCTATCTGCTTCAAGAAGATGACCATCATCCCGGTACATAAGAAAACCCAAGCACCGTGTCTTAATGACTATCAGCCGATGATTCTGACATCCATCATTATGAAGTGCTTCGAAAGGTTAGTCATGGCACAAATCAATTCCAGCCTCCCGGATTGCCTGGATCCACTACAGTTTGCCTACCGCCGCAACAGGTCCATAGCAGACACTATTTCCCTGGCCCTGCACTCAACCCTGGAACACCTAGATAACAAGGACACCTATGCCAGACTTCTATTTATTGACTACTGCTCAGCCTTCAAGACTATTATTCCCACAAAACTCATCTCCAAACTCCGTGGCCTAGGCCTCGGCACCTCTCTCTGCGACTTGATCCTGAACTTCCCAACTCACCGACCACAATTAGTAAGGATAGGCAACAACACCTCCTCCACGATCATCCTCAACACCGGTGCCCCACATGGCTGTGTTCTCAGCCCCCTACTATACTCCTTATACACCTATGACTGTGTGACCAAATTCCACTCCAATTCGATTTTCACATATTGCTGACGAAATCACCATAGTGGGTTGGATCTTAAACAATGACGAGACAGAGTACAGGAATGAGAGAGAATCTGGTGAACTGGTGCAGCAACAATAATCTCTCCCGCAATGTCAACAAAACGAAGGAGATTGTCATCAACTTCAGGAAGCATAAAGGAGAACATGCTCCTTTCTACATCAACGGGCATGAAGTAGAAAGGGTCAAGAGCTTCAAGTTTTTAGGTGTCCAGATCACCAATAACCTGTCCTGATCCCCCCATGCTGACACTCTAGTTAAGAAAGCTCACTAATGCCTCTACTTTCTCAAAGACTAAGGAAATTTGGCATGTTAGCTACGACTCTCACCAACTTTTACAGATGCACCATAGAAAGCATCCTTTCTGGTTGTACCACAGCTTGGTATGGCTCCTGCTCTGCCCAAAAGGTCGTGAATGTAGCCCAATCCATCACGCAAACCAGCCTCCCATCCATTGACTTTGTCTATACTTCCCACTGCCTCGGCAAAGCAGCCAGCATAATTAAGGAACCCATGAACCCCGGACATTCTCTCTTCTACCTTCTTCCTTTGGGAAAAAGATACAAAAGTCTGAGGTCACGTACCAAGACTCAAGAACAGCTTCTTTCCTGCTGCTGTCAGACTTTTGAGTGGACTTACCTTGCATTAAGTTGATCTTTCTCTACACCCTAGCTATGACTGTAACACTACATTCTGCACCTTCTCATTTCCTTCTCTATGAATGGTATGCTTTGTCTCCATGGCGCGCAAGAAACAATACTTTTCACTGTATGTTAATACATGTGACAACAACAAATCAAATCAAATCAAATCAATGGCTTAGTGGTATTATCACTTGACTAATTAATCCAGAAACTCAGCTAATGTCCTGGGGACCCGGGTTCAAATCCCGCCCCGGCAGATGGTGGAATTTCAATTCAATAAAAAATATCTGGAATTAAGAATCTACTGATGACCATGAAACCATTGTTTGAAAAACCCATCTGGTTCACTAATGTCCTTCAGGGAAGGAAATCTGCCATCCTTACCTGGTCTGACTGGAGTGACTTCATAACCGCAGCAATGTGGTTGACTCTAAACTGCCCTTCAAGGGCAACTACGGATGGGCAATAAATGCTGACCCAGTGACGTCCATGTCCCATGAATGAAAAAAAATCAAAACCCCTCTCCTTAAACTTTCCCAACTCTCTGCTTCCTGCCTGAGACCTGGTGCTGCACGTGGACTGGGCCGACTTCCAGCTGGTCCCTCAAAAATAATCAGGTCTTGCTGTTAAACTCGACAGAAAAAAGCCGTGAAGCAGCTGCCCTGCTGCCTCCTCAACTCCCCATCAATATCTGGGCCTACGTCTGTTCAAACATTAGCTGTAGTGGCGTCTTTGTGCCCAGCTTCCGCATGTTTACATTTAAATCCACGTTATCTGCCCAAGTTGCAAACCCGCCTCACCTTTTTTTTTGCCTTGTTAACCCAAAACGCAGCTGATTTCTGTTCACCTGTCGAACCACGTACATCAGAACAGGGATTTAAACGCATAGATGTGGACTGGCAACAACTGGTACCGAAAATGGGAAAAGGGCTTCTGGACCGCAGATTCACAAAAGCGCAGCTAAAAATGGTACAAATGGGATCATGTCACAGCCGTGCGTTGGACGAGGAAGAGAGGAAGACGAGAGAAGTTTGAGATTAAGCAGATGTGACCTGTATGCAAACCATCTTTTTCTTTACCCTTGATGTTGGTGGTGACTGTGACCATATGTTCTGGAGCTCTCCAGAGGCATGCTTCTCCAAGATTCAGCACTGCCGAGCACTAAGGGCTGTAGAGCTGGAGGAAGCTACAGAGGTCGGGAGCAGCTTGGAAACAGGGATGACAATTTTCAAATGGAGACGTTGTCAAACCGACAGCCAAATTAGGTTAGTGATGGTACAAAGGTAGAAAAGTGCCATGGTGAGCAACTCATTAAGGGGACAACTCAATGCCATGTGTGACAGGATAAATCCTTTTTAAAAAGAGAATCTAATTATTCCAATGGCTTCATTGGGAAATGCAGACTAACAGTTCGCCATTGAATTATTGACAAAGCTTGAAGACTTGAAATGTCCTTGAGCCCAAAATGTTTAGTGTCACAGCTTTCTAATTAGCTTTTCAACGGCAAATATTAAAGACAAAAAGCCTCCCTAAAGTGTACACTTCCATCACTCTTGCCGCAGTCTCTCTGAAATATGTAGAAGATGAGTAATTGCCTGCATATTTATCCTTCCTTAGTTCTGAAGAACTGCTATTAGAGTTCCTAATTGCTTTTGAACATAAGAAAGCACTAACATTTTGGACAAAAATGCATAAGTGATCCAGTCTGTTCCTGTCAGTTACTTATGGGTTTTACGCTGCTTAGCCTATATGCTTTTGCAATTTATTTGTTTTTAATTAAGTGTTGGATATCTGCCAAAGCAGGAATTAGACATTTATCGAGCTACTGAATGAATACCAAGTAGGCAAGTGGGATGAGATTTCAAAATTCTGCACATGGGAAAAAATGTACACAAAGATTTTTTTCTTGTATCAAATGCTAATTAATCTGGGCTTTGTGATGGTTTATTTGGTAAAAGGGATGCATTGGTTTGGATAGAACTGAATTCTATATGAGAAGTGAGATCTCATGTTCCTGCAGCCTGCACTGAGTTCGCTGAACAGGGCCAGAGTGGCAAAGAACTGCAATTGGCTGCAATGCTCGAGGGGAATTTGCCCATACTTACCTCTCAAAACCAGGAACTCCTCCTTGAAAGTGCATTATTTGGCTTCTCCGGTGAGAAGATCAGGCTTGGTTCAGATGCTTGAATGGTCAGCTGGCTCATCCATTTCAATACTTAGGCTGGAAATTCGGCATGTCCGCTATGACTCTCACCAATTTTTACAGATGCACCAAAGAAAGCATCCTTTCCGGATGTATCACAGCTTGGGGTGGCTCCTGCTCTGACCAAGAACGCAAGAAACTACAAAGTGTTGTGAATGTAGCCCAGTCAATCACGCAAACCAGCCTCCCATCCATTGACTCTGCCTACACTTCCCGCTGCCTCAGAAAAGCAGCCAGTGTAATCAGGGACCCCACACACCCTGGATATTCTCTCTTCCACCTTCCTCCTTTGGGAAAACGATACAAAGTCTGAGGACATGCACCAACCGACTTACGAACAGCTTCTTCCCTGCTACCATCAGACTTTTGAATGGACCTAACATATATTAAGCTGATCTTTCTCTACACCCTGGCTATGATTGTAACATTACATTCTGCACCCTCTCCTTTCCTTCTCCCCTATTGACTTCATGAACGGGATGCTTTGTCTGTATGGCGCAAAAGAAACAATACTTTTCACCATATCCCAATATACGTGACAATAATAAATCAAATCAAATCAAACTGAATGTGAAGGGTGACCATTTGGGTGAAGCATTGATTGAGGAAATAAGACCCGGTTAGCTGTACAGCAGAATGAGCCGGCACTTTGAAAAGAATAAACATCTACTGGTGATATGTTCAGGGAGTGATCCAGATCAAATGAAACAATTTCTTCTTTGTGAGAAGTTCAAAAGCATGGGAGGAATAGTTTCCTGGTGCAATGCCTGGACCAAGCAGAGCCAAATTGCCAGCTAATTAATATGCCATTCTTGTTCTGCATAAATTGTTGCTCCCTTTGAAAAGTGGCATTCTTGCATTTGCAAATCATTGATGTAGATTGTAAATAGGTGAGCAATGATCCCTTTGGCATTCCACTTGTTACAACTTACCAACCTAAAAAATATCCATTTATTCCTACTCTCTACTTCCTATTGACTAATGTCCTTGAGGGAAGGAAATCTGCCGTCCTTATCTGGTCCGACCTACATGTGACTCCAGGTCCACAGCAATGTGGTTGATTCTTAAATGTCCTCAGGGATGGGCTATAAATGCTGGCCAGCTAGTGACGCCCACGTCCCATGAACAAATGTAAAAGCTAATTAAAACTTTCTTCATGCTAATACGTTAGCCCTACACCATGTAATCCTATCTTGTATAGTAAGCTTTGATCTGGCAAATGCTTTCTGCAAATCCAAGAACACCACATCGACAGCTTCCCCTTTATCCACCTTGCTTGTTAGTTCCTCAAAAAAACCCTCTTAATAAATTAGTTAACTTAGTTCATAAAACCATGTTGACTCTGCCTGATCACACTACGATTTTCCAGCAATTGTCCTATGACAGATGTTAGACCAATGGGCCAGCAGTTTCCTGCTTTCTGTCTCTTCCCCCCCACCCCCTGCCCCCCCTCGCCACTAACTTTCTTGAACATTAGCTATTTTCTAATCACTGGGACCCTTCCAGGATCTAAGATGCAGGCCATCTGGTCCTGGGGAGTTATCAGCCTTTAGCTCAAATATTTTTGCTAGCACCTTTTTGCTAATGATAGCGATTATTTTAAGTTCTTCCCTCCCGTTTATCTCTTAATTTTTAAGTAACTTTAAGAAGTTTCTAAGTCCCTGATAGTGAAGACAAACACAAAATACCCATTCAGTATCCTTGCCATTCCTTGATTTCTATTGTCAATTCCCAGACTCACTCTCTGGAGGACCAGCAGTGATTTTAGTTATTCTTTTCCTAATTAAATACTCATAGAAAATCTTGACATCTACTTTTGTATTATCAGCTAGCTTCCTCTCATGCTCTTTTCTCCCTCTTTATTGTTTTTTAGTCATTCGTTGCTGATTCTTAAAATTTAAACAATCTTCAAATGGATGGGACGTTTAAGTTATAAGGAGAGGCTTGAGTTGTTTTCTCCGGAGCAGAGAAGACTGAGGGGCGACCTGATTGAGGTGTTCAAGATTGTGAAGGGCATGGACAGGGTGGATAGGGTGCAGTTGTTCACCTTCATTGAAGGGTCAGTCACAAGGGGATATAAGTTGAAAGTGAGGGGTGAGAGGTTTAGGGGGGATTTGAGGAAAAACTTTTTTACCCAGAGGGTGGTGACAGTCTGGAATGCACTGCCTGGGAGGGTAGTGGAGGGGGGGATGCCTCACATCCTTTAAAAAGTTTCTGGACGAGTACTTGGCATGACATAACATTCAAGGCTATGGGCCAAGTGCTGGCAAGTGGGATTAGATAGGCAGGTCAGGACCTTTCATGCGTTGGTGTAGAGTCGATGGGCTGAAGGGCCTCTTCTGCACTTTAATATTCTGTGATTCTGTGATTCTGACCAACCACTAATCTTTCCAGATTTATGCACTGTTTCTTTCAATTTGATTCAATCTTATCTTCCATATTCAGCCATGGATAATGAATCTTTTTCAAAAAGTTTTTCCCATTTGGATAAATTTTTGCTGAGAGTTTTTAAATATGTCATTGAAAGTTTACCACTGCATCTCTACTGCTTTACCTTTTAACCTAGTTTCCTGGTTTACTTTAGCTAGATCTGCTTTCTGGCCCTTATTTCATAATCTTTATTCATTTTTAAAATGCAAATCTTAGGGCTCGATTTTACCAAAACTTCCGGGCGCAAAATCGCGTTGGGCCTATACCGCGATCTGCACCCGATTCCGAGCAGATCGCGACTTTACCGACACCCGATTTGGGCGCGGATCCGGCCCGTGCCCAAATCGGGCGGCCCGACGATTTAAATGCATTTGCCATCTCTCCCGCTCTCTTGTCCCTGCAGGGAAGAGTAATCTGTGGTTGGTAGTGTACCAGTGATGGTCTATCCCTTTACAGGCCCAGCTTGGTCCTTCTCCAGTGTCTCCTCTTGGACTTGTACTGATCTTGTAGCCGGTTTTCATGCGGATCCACTGTGGAATCAGCCGGTTCTGCTTCATTTTCTTAGCGAGGAATCGCTTCATCCTGAAGGTTTTGTGGGATGGCATGGCCGCACGTCCACTCCGGGAGGAGGGATCGGCCGCAGACTGGCAGTGGACCCTCCCCCCGACCAGAGGATGATCTGCGTCCCGCCCCCCCCCTCCTCCCACCCCCCTCCTCCTCCCACCGCCCCCCCCTTCCCCCCCTCCTCCCCCCCCCCAAACAGAGGATGATCGTCAGAGAGCCGCTCTCTCCACTTTCTGCTTTTTTTTCTTTCGCGCCTGGGCGCGCTCTGTCAGATTTTAGTTCAGAGCTCCGATTGGTCCGCCAGCGCTAAGCCCCGCCCACAGCACGAATCGGACCGGAGCCGGCAAAACGCATATGGGCGCGCTGGAAAGAGGATTCCAGGCGCTGATCTATTTGACGCCCAGATTCGGCACTTAGACTCAAAATGGTAAAATCAGGCCCTTAGACTCACACTTTTCCTCTTCAAACTGAACATGAAATTCTTTCATGCTATAATTGGTGTTGTCTAAAGGCTCAATTACTACGAGGTTATTGACTAATGCTACCTCATCACTCTTTACCAGGCCTAGAATAACCTGCTGCCTGCTTGGTTCTGGAATGTGCTGCTTGAACAAACTGTCTCAAGTACATTCTATGGATGCATGTTATAGAATCATAGAATACCGACAGTGCAGAAGGAGGCCATTTGGCCCATTGATGGCTACATTGACTCTCCAACAGAACATCTTACCCAAGCCCAAGCCTGGAACTCCATGGTATCTACCATGGCTAATCCCCCTAACACTATGGGGCAATTTTGCTTGGCCAAACAACCTAACCTGCACAACTTTGGACAGTGGGAGGAAACCGGAGCACCTAGAGGAAACCCACGCAGACACGAAGAGAACATGTAAACTCCACACAGCAGACAGTCACCCAAGGCCAGAATTGAACCTGGGCCCCTGATGCTGTGAGACAGCAGTGCTAATCACTGTGCCACTGTGCTGCCCATAGAATGTCTTTGCAAATCTGATTTGCCTCATCTACGTAACACCACATAAGTATTGTGGCAGAGGGGCAGGTAAGAGGCTGGTGATTCTGTGGCTTGACTCCCCAAAGCCTTTCCAACACCTGTCAGTCACAAGTCAGGAGCGTAATGAAATATTCTTCAATTGCCTGGATGAGTGCATCTCCAACAATGCGCAAGAAACCTGATAGCGGCCAGAATTCTCTGACCGTTCACACCAGCGGGAATCTCTGGTCTCAGTGGCGGCACGCTCCTGCCATGGGTTTCCTGCCAATGTGCGGTGGTTTCAATGGGAATGCCTATTGACAGTGGCGGGAGAGGAGCATCCCGCCGCCAGCGAACGGCACGCTGCTCCAAGAAAAACGCTGAGGGGAGGCCTGAGAATCCCACCCAGCATCTGTAATATAAAGCGCTTTGAGACGGTAGAAGGTGCGATATGAATGCTAATTTCTTCCACATTGGCCTGTTCATAAATGATGTTTGAAATGTTGTATATCTGCAAAATGGAAATAAGCTTCAAGTAAGTGGCTTCATTCAAGGTTCCCAAAGCCATCAGAAGGACCAAAAGAACAAAGACACAAAAAATGACGATTTAAGTTAACATTAAGTGAATATGTTGAAATTTGTTCATTATAATTGGAGCTGAAACAGGAATAAAAGGGATGCATGTTTTATGTATTTCTCTAATATCTGCATTCCTACAAATTGACCTCAGTTCCACGATATGTATATGGCACAAGGAAAACACATTTTTACACAAATATTAACTTAGCTAGATCTTTTTCAGCACAGCAACAGAAGTGCCACAGCATTCTCCACCGCAAGGTGACACACTGGTTAGCACTGCTGCCTCACAGCACCAGGGTCCCGGGTTCGATTCCCAACTTGGGTCACTGTCTGTGTGGAATCTGCACCTTCTCCATGTGTCTGCGTGGGTTTCCTCCGGATGCTCTGGTTTCCTCCCACAGTCCGAAAGACGAGCTAGTTAGGTGCATTGGCCATGCTAAATTCTCTCTCAGTGTACCCAAACAGTTGCCGGAGTGTGGCGACTCGGGGACTTTCACAGTAATTCCATTGCAGTGTTAATGTAAGCCTACTTGTGATACTAATAATATAAAAAAAACCCTCAGCATCTGGGCCCAACTGGTAAGGCTAACTAGTGTGTGATCTACAGAAAAAGGTTGGATGTCAAGTTGTAAATCGGACCTCAAAAAAAGAAACAAGTTACATTTTGATGCATTTTATTGATTTTGTAAACAAAAAAATACAGAAAATGGCAGCTATGTGTTTGATTTCCAAATATCTCACTCTTAACAGGAGTAAAACTAAAAAATAACTAAATTTCAAACATACAATGTGGAGGATTCATTATCAAATCTCTATGTACAGTTTTTTTAGAAATCGCTTTAACTCTTTAACCAAGGGCAACCTCAAAGAAATTTCACTTTGTTCAAGACTCAGAGATTTCTAATTCTCAAACTAGGACAATCCCCCAAAAGTACAATATTTAAATGAATGTCAATACATAAAGCATCTGGTGCTATAAAAAGATTAAAATGATGGTCTCAACTCAGATAACTAATCTTCTTTGGGTTCTTTAGGAACATAACTATTTGGAACCAAGCAAGTTTTGTTTCCCCAAAAATACACTTCTATAAAATGCCTTTCATGGAACGACGAGCAAATTTGCTTTTGTTATTCATGGGGCATGGACGTCGCCGAATGGCCAGCATTTATTACCCATCCCCACTTGGCCAAGGGCAGTTGAGAGTCAAACACATTGCTGTGGCTCTGGAGTCATATGTAGGTCAGACCAGGTAAGGACGGCAGATTTCCTTCCCTAAAGCACATTCATGAACCAGATGGGTTTTTTAACAATTGGCAATGGTTTCATGGTCATCAGTAGATTCTTAATTCCAGATCCGTTTTATTGAACTCAAATTCCACCATCTGCCGTGGCGTGATGAAAGTGATTTGTAAAAGAAGCAAATGTGATGTGAGAATTTCTTTTTTCACATGGTGAATGGTTTGGGTCTGGAATGCACAACCTGGAGGGGTGGTGGAAGCAGATTCAATTAAAGCATTCTAGAGGGCATTAGATGATTATTTCAACAGAAACAATGTGCAGGGGTTCGGGGAAATGGCAAGAGAATGGCACTAAGCCATGATGCTCATTTGGAGAGTCAGTGCAGGCATAGTGGGCCGAATGGCCTCCTTCTGCATCTTAACAATACTGTGATTTTCACCATCAGGCAGGAAATTCAAGTCAGGCAATTTTCTGATGCAGCAGGTGTCTCCAGGGAAATGGCCCTGGCACTAACTATTTTCTCTTGGGAAATGCAGGAACAGAATCACGTTGTTCCCACCAAACCCAGAAGCAGTTTACAAATAACTATGGAAACAACTGAATTACAAGGCATCCCACCACACCCCCTCACCCAAGCCCCACGTATTCCCTAAGCAACCTCCATGCTCCCCATGCCACTACCGTGCCCCCATGCAGCCTTCTTGCCACCATGCCTCTCTTTAGGGCCCCTTGCATCTTCCATGCATGTGCACTCATCCATTGTGCACTATAGAACCAATCAGCCATGGCAATGTATTGAAATGTATTACAAAAACAATGTCTGCTGCTCTTACAGATCTATAAAAGTGATGATCAAACACAGCCATAATAACATCAATAACAACAGCTTTACATCACTTCACACCTCTTAATTCAGTCCAGGTAAACATGCAGACATTGAAAAAAACAGTTCAGATAAATAAAAACTTATTATAACCTCATAAAGATGTCAATCAAAGCAAATGTTCTTTTGTGAAAACAGTTACCCTGCTGAGCTAATCTATGATTGAATTTCAGAGCTCAGATAAACATTCATAATAAGGCCAACTGGAGAAACAGTTGTCAGATTAGTTCATTGATGCCTCGTTGGTTCTATGCAGACTGGATGAGCAGGTGTGAATGATGCAGGGAAGGCCTGGGAGGGGCATGGGGGCATGGGTAAGACCTTTTGAATGTACTTTTCAAAAGGTTCCTGAATCCAGACTATGGTGCCAAACTTCTCTGAGAGAGCATGAACCATGCCCCAACCATGCGAGAGGTTGTCCCGACTCCATGAGAATTGCAGGGGCGGGGGAGAAGGGTATGGGGGCGGGGGGATGTTGGTATCAGATGGCTACTCCCAAAAATGAAACGGCCAGGTTGGGAGTGCACAGCACGGCTCACCACCTGCACTCTTATCCCATGCCGGGGAGAATTGCCGGTGAGAGAATGGGGGCTGGAATCACTGAATCGGATCTCACCCTCCAGTTTTAAAGGCCTCCATAGTCATCTGAATGCTGCGCAAATCCAGCTCATTGCCAAATCCATAGGGCCATACAAATAAGAACACATGAAATAGGAGCAGGAGTAGACCATATGGCCTTTTGAATCTGTTCTACCATTCAATATGGCCATGGGTTATGTTGGGCTCCAACTCCACTTTTCTGCTCACTCCTATATCCTTTGATTCTAAAACGAATGTCCATCTCAGCCTTAAATATAATCAATGATGGTTTATCAACAAACCTCTGGGCTAGAGAATTCCAAAGATTCACAGCCTTCTGAGTGAAACATTCACCGAAATCTTGCTGGCATTTTGCAGGCAAGACCTTACTGTCCTGCTGATGGCGCACTTGCGCCGCGGGTTTCCCATTGATGAGGAATGTGTTCAACAGGAAATCCCATTGACAACGGATAAGATTCTGCTGCCAGCGAGCAGAGCGCTGCCTCCCACCACCGTGAAACACACACCTGAGAGGGAGAATAATCTCACCCAGCGCCTCCTTATCTCAGCTCGAAATGATCAGCACTTATCCTGAGACTGTGCTCCCGTGATTGATATTCCACACCAGTGGAAGCAATCTCCCAGCCTTCAGCCTAGGAAGCCCCTCCTGAATCTTGCAGGTTTCAATGAGATTCTCTCTCATTCTTTTATGCCCCAGAGAATAAAAGTTCAATTCAAGAAGTCCAAAGATGTGCAGGTTAAGTGGATTGGCCATGCTACGTTGCCCCTTAGTGTCCAAAGATGTTTAGGTTAGATGGATTAGCCTTGGAAAATGTGTGGGGTTACAGGGATAGGGCAGGGGGAGAGGGCCTGGATAAGATACTCTGTCAGAGAGTCAGTGCAGACTCGATGGGCCAAATGGCCTCTTCTGCACTGCAGGAATAAAGAACAAACAAAGAACAAAGAACAGTACAGCACAGGAAACAGGCCCTTCGGCCCTCCAAGCCTGTGCCGCTCCTTGGTCCAACTAGACCAATCGTTTGTATCCCTCCATTCCCAGGCTGCTCATGTGACTATCCAGGTAAGTCTTAAACGATGTCAGCGTGCCTGCCTCTACCACCCTACTTGGCAGCGCATTCCAGGCCCCCACCACCCTCTGTGTAAAAAACGTCCCTCTGATGTCTGAGTTATACTTCGCCCCTCTCAGCTTGAGCCCGTGACCCCTCATGATCGTCACCTCCGACCTGGGAAAAAGCTTCCCACTGTTCACCCTATCTATACCCTTCATAATCTTGTATACCTCTATTAGATCTCCCCTCATTCTCCGTCTTTCCAAGGAGAACAACCCCAGTCTACCCAATCTCTCCTCATAGCTAAGACCCTCCATACCAGGCAACGTCCTGGTAAACCTTCTCTGCACTCTCTCCAATGCCTCCACGTCCTTCTGGTAGTGCGGCGACCAGAACTGGACACAGTACTCCAAATGTGGCCTAACCAGCGTTCTATACAGCTGCATCATCAGACTCCAGCTTTTATACTCTATGCCCCGTCCTATAAAGGCAAGCATACCATATGCCTTCTTCACCACCTTCTCCACCTGTGTTGCCACCTTCAAGGATTTGTGGACTTGCACACCGAGGTCCCTCTGTGTTTCTATACTCCTGATGACTCTGCCATTTATTGTATAACTCCTCCCTTATTTCTTCCAAAATGCATCACTTCGCATTTATCCGGATTAAACTCCATCTGCCACCTCTCCGCCCAATTTTCCAGCCTATCTATATCCTGCTGTATTGCCCGACAATGCTCTTCGCTATCCGTTATGGTTCTATGAATTTACTCAGCAATTTCATTTTCTTTCATGCAATCACCAGAGGCATTTAAGCTGAATTTTGTTGGGTTGTCTTCCTTCCTAGCCTCTTTCAGTTCTCTGTACAAGGTGCTGGGAGGGTGGGGGAGTGGGGGGGCGGGGGGCAGATTTATCTCCAAGGCTTTTCTTTTTGGCTCTTCAGGTGTCTTGGTCAATTGCCTCACCTGTTGTAGTTACGGTGCTGTTAAGGAGCCTGGTATACTTCTACTCAACCAAGGTGAGTTAATGTGCAAAATGTCGCGTGCCAACTCAACTTTGGGTCACAAGTGGCATCTTGCACCTCAGCCCTCAGCTCTGTCTGCTATTGGCCTAATAGGAACTGGGCAGAAAATACTGAGGAAACTCCTGAAATGACGTGGCCAAGTTTGGATTATGTCTCAGAGTGGCTCTGGGAGTCTAGGGCAGGAACCCGTCACTAACTGCCCCCCTTTCTCCCTGCCCCCAAGAACCCCACTGTGCTGCAGAACTTTGAGGTCAGATTATAGTCAAATTCCCATTTCCTTATTGCAGTGTCGCCCCGAACACCCAGCCTTCGCACACCCACCATTTTATGTGCAGTGGTTTAATACTGTACCATCACATTCAGATCTGGATCCCATTGGTCAGATTGAGCAGAGCATTACTGCATACCATCTCCTAACCAAGCCAGATGTCTCCAGTATGTGCCCTAGTTCATGGAGAAAGTACAAAAATTCTATTGTTATCTCAATCTAAGGGTTAAAGTGTTATGGCGGATTACAAACCAAGGGTATATTTAAAGCATCACTTTTAACCCTTTCTCGCTTAACCAAGGTCCAACAGTTAAGTTGTACTGTGTGTGCACCTACAATAGATGGACTTCCTCAGTTCAAGAAGGTGACTCATCACCACCTTCTCAAGGATAATAAGTGATGCGCAATAAATGCTGGCCATGCCAGCAATGATCACACCCCCTGAAAGAATAACAGTAAATCATTTCTGGCCAAAGCATATTTGCACAATGGTGCACCTTTGAAGAAGCTTGTTAGTTAAATGATATCTTAATCTTGTCTTCTACTTTTGTGTGTACAACAAGTGATGCCCAATTACTTATGACACGCTGCTTTTGGGAAGCAACAATATTGCTTACCTGACGTTGCCAGTATAACTGGCCAGTTAATGACTGGAAATGGACATAAGCTAGAAAGGTCAATGATTGATACGGCACTGTACATAACTCAGAAGCACTCTGTAGAAGTAGTCGGGAGTCAAATAAATATGAAAATCTTTGGTGTCATATATATTAACAGTTACACAGTAGGAATTCATTTCAGTCTTCCATTTTTCATTCATAAATTTTTAATCTTGAAAATCAGTAACATTTAATGCTTTATTTTGAAATAATTTTAATTATGCTTACAAAAGAATGCTTATTTGTAAATCAGCTGAACACTTTTTTTTCGTTGTTGCAAATAAAATCCTTTAATATACAACTTTCTCGCATTTCCACTGGAACTTTGGACAAGGCTTAAGATGGACTTTGTGCTCACTTTATTTTCCTCACTGATTTAAGATTAAAAGAAAAACCCTGCCCGGTCTTAATCATTGGATTATTTATCCGATTTGGCATTAACACAAACCCAGGCAAACAGCTCAACGTCACATTCTACGATGACTGAAATATGGCGATAATCGGGTAATTTAAAGTTTATTTATTAGTCACAAGGCTTACATTAACACCGCAGTGATGTTACTGTGAAATTCCCCTAGTGCCACAGTCCGGCGCCTGTTCGGGTCAATGCACCTAACCAGCACGTCTTTCGGACTGTGGGAGGAAACCGGAGCACCCGGAGGAAACCCACAGGAAGAACGTGAAGACTCCACATAGACAGTGGCCCAAGCTGGGAATTGAACCCGGGTCCCTGACGCTGTGAGGCAGCTGTGCTAACCACTGTGCTACAGTGCTGCCCCATTTTGCTGTGAATTCCCCAAACCAATTGTGCCTGCCTGCCACGAGAAGGCTTAGTTAAACTGCAGAGCGTCTGTGAGTTCACAGAAATATTGGGTGAGTCTAGAAAGATCAATAAATGGGAAGGTCAGAGAGGAGTGAGGCTATTTTGGGGTGGTCCATTGGAGTCAATGGTGCTGCAGCTTGGCTCATGCAGGTTGTGAAATCTGCCCCCTCTCCGCCAATGTGGAATAATGCAAAGGAGATTATTTTTAGGATCACAAACGGGGCACTGCGCCATAGCTCGGTGCCAGCCTGCATTCTGTAGTGGGATGCTCAGCACGCACAGAACAATGGCCCCCTGATGTGACCAGTGCCTTCCAGCCAGAGCTGTATAGAAATGGAAATAAATATACCAGCCTGCCTCCTCACCGCCCCCGATTGTATCCCCCACGATGGAAAGTGTCTGGTGTGTGCGGCAGATGGTGGACAGGACTAGGTTCGGCTTTAACCCCCTTGAAAGAGCTTGGCATGACGAGTCATGAAGCTCATGTGTAAACAACAGCTAGCTGGGCAAGGAACCAGTTGGCTGTTGCCCATTCTTCAGCCTTCAAGGGAGAAGACTAGTTATAAAAGCAGCTTGCAGTCATAAAGCATCTTTAACATAGTAAAACAAAATGGCCCCGGGTGCTTCACAGGAGTGTGAGGATAAATATTTGACGCAGAACCACATAACAAGGTGGAGTAGAGCGAGGTAGCGAGGGCAGAGAGGTTTAAGTTGTAATTCCTGAACTTACGGCCTAGGTAGTGGCAAAGCATGGCTGCCAACGCTGTCACAAGAAATTCCAGGATATGCAACAGGCATATGGAGAAGCGTAGAGATCTTAGAAGATTGAAGCCCATTGAAAGAAATTAGAAAGATAAGGAGGGATGAGGCTGTGCAGATTTAAAAACAGGGATGAGAATTGAAAGCTAACAGTTGAAGGGCGGCCTGTTGCACTAAATACTCTCACAACTACAGTTTACAATGATTTCCATTTAATTACAAATCAAGGTGAACGTTTTGCAGACGCATCAAAGCTTTAATTTATGGAACTTCTGAAAAACAAGACTGACGAGATAATAAAGCAAAACCGTAGCACAAAGAACTCCAGAGTCAGGTCCATCGTTCCCTAAGATTCTTCAGAATTCACGTTCCATCAAATATTTACCAAAGGGGGAGAAAAAATCATTTTATTTTCCTACACAGCATTAGGTGACTAAAATGTAATTTATAAAATCAACTTTCTGTATGGTCCACTGCAGTTTGTGACCCAATTATATAGTTCCGTTTTTTAAATAAAGACAGAGGGCGGGATTCTCTGGCCCCCTCCGTGATGTCTTTCTCACTGCAGGAGACGGCACGCCATTAGTCAGCAGTGAGACCTTCTGGTCCCGCTGCCGTGAATGGGATTCCCTCCGTTGACTCCACCTCACGCTGCCGGGAAGCCCAAGGCAGGGGGCTGCGTCCTCAGCGGGACAAGAAGTTTCTTGCCGGTGTGAGCAGCTGGAAAGTTCCAGCCAATGTGTTTTCTTAAGGAATGAGTTACAACCCGGGAAATGGCGATGTTCTCTTTCCATTGTGAGCAGCGGCCAACCTTCTGTCAATGGCAAAATTTGGCCGCCGGCGGGTCAGAGGTCACAGGGCCACTGACGCATTTTTGACAGCAGTCTTCCTGTGCCTTCCATTCCCTGAAGGAAAATTGTAGGAAAAATGCAGCCCCCATTCCTTGAACCCGTATGCAAGGTTCCACTGACAGCGATGGAGCATTCCAGAATTTATCCAATGGACTACTTTGGAGTGTCTCCTGTGAGAATTTTGAAGGGAAAAAAGTTTCCTTCCCTGATTCCCAAAATTGAATGAAATACCAGTCATGAAATAGAAATAATGATCTCAGCTGTGCAAATGTTAATTGGTTTAAAATACTAATCCAGATAGCTGCACCTGGGTCTTTCAGGGGGTCACTTGCTTTCGGCAAGTTAAACACTTGTACAAGAGAACAGCTGTTTAGAATTCATCATAGAATCCCGACAGTGCAGAAGGAGACGATTCAGCCCATTGAGTCCCCGAAAGAGCATCACACCCAGGCTCACCCTACCATCCTGTCTCCGTAACCGCGCACGTTTACCATGGCTAATCCACCTAACCTACACATCTTGGGACACTAAGGAGCAATTTGGCATGGCCAATCCATCTAACCCGCACATCTTCAGACAGCGGGAGGAAACCGGAGCACCTGGAGGAAACCTACACAGACGCAGGGAGAACGTACAAACTTCACACAGTCACCCAAGGCCAGAATTGAACCCGGATCCCTGGTGCTGTGAGGCAGCAGTGCTAACCACCATGCCACCGTGCCGCCCTCAAACTGAATACTGCTCTTAAACCCATACTGCACAATGCCACAAAGTCTGCATTGTTGCAATAACAAGCATTCAGCACAACTCACAACTTTGGCAAAATAAAAAACAATTAAAACCTTTGCGATGTTACTTGCTGAATATAATGCAGCAACATTATCATTTCTTAAATGAAAACCAAATGGGACACAAGCATTGCTTAACAGGTCAACATTTGAAAGAGAAAGAACTCTTAGTATTTGAGTTAAGACCCTTCATCTGAATATCATCAGTTATCATAGAGCCATAGATGTTTACAGCATGGAAACAGGCCCTTCGGCCCAACTTGTCCATGCCACCCAGTTTTTCCCATTAAGCTATTCCCAATTGCCCGCATTTGGCCCATATCCCTCTATACCCATCTTACCCATGTAACCGTCTAAATGCTTTTTAAAAGACACGATTGTACTCGCCTCTACTACTACCTCTGGCACGATTGTACTCGCCTCTACTACTACCTCTGGCAACTCGCTCCAGACAGTCACCACCCTCTGTGTGAAAAAATTGCCCCTCTGCATCCTTGTGTATCTCGCCCCTTTCAGCTTAAACGTATGTCTTCTAGTTTTAGACTCCCCTACCTTTGGGAAAAGATGTTGACTATCTACCTTATCCATGCCCCTCATTATCTTATAGACCTCTATGCTGCCTAAGCCTCTTGGTTTTCATAGAATCATAGAATCCCGACATTGCAGAAGGAGACGATTCAGCCCATTGAGTCCCCGAAAGAGCATCACACCCAGGCTCACCCTACCATCCTGTCTCCGTAACCGCGCACGTTTACCATGGCTAATCCACCTAACCTACACATCTTGGGACACTAAGGAGCAATTTGGCATGGCCAATCCATCTAACCCACACATCTTCAGACAGCGGGAGGAAACCGGAGCACCTGGAGGAAACCTACACAGACGCAGGGAGAACGTACAAACTTAGGGGCAATACCTAAGTCTCCTACGCTCCAGGGAAAAAAGTCATAGTCTATCCAGCCTCTCCTTATAACTGAAACCATCAAGTCCCAGTAGCATCCTAGTAAATCTTTTCTGCATTCTTTCCAGTTTAACAATGGCCTTTCTATAATAGGTGACCAGAACTGTACACAATATTCCAATTGTGGCCTTACCAATGTCTTGTACAACTTCAACAAGATGTCCCAACTCCTGCATTCAGTGTTCTGGCCAATGAAACCAAACATGCTGAATGCCTTCTTCACCACTCTGTCCACCTGTGACTCCACTTTCAAGGAGCTATGAACATGTACCTCTCGATCTCTTTGTTCTATAACTCTCTCCAATGCCCTACCATTAACTGAGTAAGTCCTGCTCTGGTTCGATTGACCAAAATGCATCATCTTACATTTATCTCAATTAATTATTGAGGAGCATCGCTCAAAACCTCAACACATTTTTCCTACAGAGCCTGACTAACTTGCTGTGCATTTTCCATTTTGTTTTTTTAACTTCAGAGTTTTAATACTGAATTTTTTTCTGTCCATACTTTTTAAAATGTTTAGTTCAACTCACATCTGAGCTGGCTAGTCATATTCTAGTCTATGAAGAATAGCTCATTGTTCCTTTTCAACAGGGTGGAGGAAGGAGGTTTTGGAAGCAAGCACTGTGGTTTTGGACAGAGGGCATTGCTATTTAGCCCAGTTTAGACAAGTAATGAAGCAGGCCATTTGGCCTGTTGCACCCATGCTCGCACTTTGAACTAATCAAATTACATGTCGAATACATGCTCTCAGAAGCAGAGTTGAGAAGAGTTATTGAGATACAAATGATATGCTTAAATATCAGAGGGCTTTCAGTTTCAAGATTAGCTTCAGTGAAGTGTCTTCAGTCAGGCGTTCCTGTAGGCTCCTCAAATAGATGACTTCAGGGTGGGTATGAGATTGGTTGCTAGGCAATATTGGGACAAATCCCATGATTCTCCATTTGCTGTGATCCTTGATGTAGTGAAAAATCAATCGAAACCTGAGCAACTATTCATGGCAAATGATCGTAATTCTCTTGTCTGATTATGGTTTGATGTGTGGGGAATAATGTAAAAAAGATTTGAAGAGAAAGACTTGCATTTCTATAGCACTTGCTATGGTGTCAGGACATCCGAAAGCACTTTACAGCCAATTAAGTATTTCTGAAGTGCAGTCACTGTAGGGGAAAGAAAGGGAGCTAATGCATGCACAGCAAACCCCCTCACAAACAAAATGCAGTAAATTAACATCCTAATTTAGTGATATTGATTGCTTTAAAGGCTGGTTTTAAAAAATGGTTCTGACTATTTGGAGGAGTGGAATCAAATCCTTTCACATTATAAAGCTGATCTTCTAAATCTAAATGGGCGGCACGGTAGCACAGTGGTTAGCGCTGCTGCTTCACAGCTCCAGGGACCTGGGTTCAATTCCTGGCTTGGGTCACTGTCTGTGTGGAGTTTGCACATTCTCCTCGTGTCTGCGTGGGTTTCCTCCGGGTGCTCCGGTTTCCTCCCACAGTCCAAAGATGTGCGGGTTAGGTTGACTGGCCATGCTAAAATTGTCCCGAGATGCGTAGGTTAAAGGGATTGGTGGATAAATATGTAGGGATATGGGGGTAGGGCCTGGGTGGGATTGTGGTTGGTGCAGACTCGATGGGCTGAATGGCCTCTTTCTGTACTGTAGGGTTTCTATGATTCTACGATCTCCCGTTTGTCAGGCAGCTCGACTGTTGGAAACATGGGTACACTTGGCCATGATCTTCAAACCACTTAAGCTGTCTTCATGTAGGATAGGGTCCTCAACAGCAGTGCAGCAGTCTAAACTTCTGCCTAATATTCCATATATTTATATCTTGATCTATAACAGGAATATGACAGAGGGAAATGTATCTCAATCACTATTTGCTTAAAATTGGATGTCCGTTGCCCAATTTATATTGAACAATCAATTTAATAAACACCAATTTTCTTTCCAATATTCAACAGTGATTTTTCACAGCATCCATATTATACCATTAAATCCCTGTAGAGGTCATTCGGCCCATCGGGTCTGCACCAACTCTCCAAAGAAGCATCTTAACCATGGGCCATCCTGCCACCCTATCACCGTAACCCCATGCATTTAGCATGGCTAATCCACCCAACCTACACATTTTTGGACACCAAGGTGCAATTTAGCATGGTCAATCCACCTAATCTACACATTTTTGGACACTATGGGGCAATTTAGCATGGCTAATCCACCTAACCTACACATTTTTGGACACTATGGGGCAATTTACCATGGCCAATCCACCTAATTTACACATCTTAGGACACTAAGGCAATTTATCATAGCCAAGCCACCGAACCTGCACATCTTTGGACTGTGGGAGGAAACCGGAGCACCCGGAGGAAACCCACGCAGACACAGGGAGAATGTGCAAACTCCACACAGACAGTCACCTGAGGCCGGAATCAAACCCGGGCCCCAGGCACTGTGAGGCAGCAGTGCTCACCACTGGGTCAACCTGCCGCCCATTGCACTCATTTTTGAGTCCACATCGATATTTATCTCTCAATCAACACCACACAAAGAATTATCTGGTCATTACCACATTGGTGTTTGTGGCAGGTTGCTGTGCACAAAGTGACAGCCACTTCCCCGTGTTGTACAACAGTGACTGCACTTCATAAGGTCACCGTCGGCTGCCCCTTCACTCGACGGTGATATTTCCTCACGGTCGCAGGTTTATGCCATGGCTCTTCGTGTAACTGTGTAGGTCGATTCTTGACCAACAGATCTTTAGACATCCGGGACACAATGCCCTACGAGGTAGTGGGATCTGGACAGCAGAAATTTCTTTCTCTTCTTTCCATCATTGCTGCCCCCCTGCGTCATCGTTAAGACATTGTGATCGAAAGCATGATGAGGCTCGAAGCACAAGTTGTCACCATTCTGAACAATTGGTAGCAAGCTCCTCCCAGTCATTAATCTCAATGCTACCATGTTTAAAGTGCTTTTGGGACTTCCTGAGGTCATAAAAGATGCTATGTATAAATCCCAATTCTTTTTTTCTGTACAGATAAACATACATGCAAACTCTCAGTCAAATGTAGCGCCAGTGGAACTATGAAATGCCAATTTGTTAGGACCACTCCTATCTACAAACCAAAGCAATCATTTTGTTGTGGTAACTCTATCTATTAAGGGAGGTTAATAAGCATGGGTACAGTGTGGATGTTGGGTGAATGTTTTGCCTATCCCCAATCAGAAACTCACATCATGACAACTCACATCTTTCCAAGGTCACTTTAAAAATAGCAAAACTAGTTCAGAGACATCTCTCCCTTTGATTTCCCTTCACAATTACTGCAGACAAATACCTGATCGCCATCTGTTCCCCTGACAGTAGTGTGACTCAGGGAGTTTCTTCTCTGTCATGTTCCATATGGGCAGCGTAGTGGCACAGCGGTTAGCACTGCTGCTTCACAATGCCAGGGACCTTGGGTGACTGTCTGTGTGGAGTTTGCACGTTCTCGCTTGTCTGTGTGGGTTTCCTCCGGGTGCTCCAGTTTCCTCCCACAGTCCAAAGATGTGCAGGTTAAGTGGATTCGCCATGTAAAGTTGCCCCTTAGAGTCCCAGGATGTGTGGGTTAAGGGAATTAGTGGGGTAAATATGTAGGTTACGGGAATAGGGCCTGGTTAAGATACTCTGTTGGAGATGCAGTGCAGACTTGATGGGCTGAATAGCCTCCATCTATGATTCTATAGGCTATTCATCCATTCTATGCCAACCCTTCATTGTAATGGAGTTATTCTCTCTTTTAAAAAATGATCTCTGTTGCCTCACTGCAACAGGGACCCAGGTTCAATTCCCGGCTTGGATCACTGTCTGTGTGGAGTCTGCATGTTCTCTCCATGTCTGTGTGGGTTTCCTCCGGGTGCTCCGGTTTTCTCCCACAGTCCAAAAGACGTGCTGGTTAGGTTGACTGGCCATGCTAAATTGACGCTAGTTTCAGTGGGATTAGCAGGGTAAATATGTGGAGTTATGGGGATAGGGTGGGACTGTTGTCAGTGTGGGCTGAATGGCCTCCTTCTGTACTGTTGGGATTCTGTGATTCTATGATCTCACACAGGGATTTCCATTTAATCTTGTATGGAGGGGAGAGTTTTGAATCAATTTATGCTTGTTACCTTTGCATTTCCTGCTACCCATTTACTAGGTGTGCCTGGCATCTGGTTAATGGTCACATGCTCCCAGCAGTTAAAACGCTGGTCATGTCATTGGATTCCCTTTACCTTCCCTTTACCTTCCCTAAACCTCCTTTTATGTCTCTGATTTCACATACGTGAGATGCACACAGCAAACGAACCTAAGCAATGTCCGATGAAAGGTGGTCGATCTGAAACGCGACGGGATCTTGTGGTGCCGCTCACCAACGGGATTTACCAGTGCCGCTGAAGTCAGTAGACTGCTGGCTGGCTCGGCACATTTTCCGGACCCACCCGCAGCAGGATCCACCGCGACGGGGCCGGAAAATGCCGGCCATTAACTGTGTTTCTCTTCCGCACAGATGCTACCACACCTGCTGAGAGTTTACAGTGTTTCCTGTTTTTATTTCAGATTTCCAGCATCTGCAGTATTTTGCTTTTGGACATCAGCAATTCTCCATTGGGCTTGCGTATCAACGGTAAGGTAGCCAAAGCTTACGAATCCAGTTCTTTTTTTTTGGTTGATTTGTTGGATATTAGCAGATGGGGTAATTTAATTGATATGAGGTATCAGCAAAATTGGACATTGATCTATCCTTATTACTAAGTACAAAGTGATTCATTCCAGCTCAATGTTTCGTCCACTTCTATATCCTGGAAGAAGACATTCTAAATAGTTTTAAGTACAGCAGCAACAGTTTGGCTACCAAACACGGCATTTCTTTTCAGGATTCATGTAATCATTCTTTGTGCAGTGAAAAGCATTACTGAACTCTTCAAAATTCTGGAGAGATCCTAAAACTCTGTAATATAAGAGAGAGAAAAGAATCAAGAATCAATTTATGGGCCATAAATATGGGTTAGACAGAGACTGCGGTTGAATTACTTACATCCAGTGGACAGGTATAAAATTAATCAGTTCACAGAATCACAGAGTGCAGAAGAGGCCCTTCAGCCCATCAAGTCTGCACTGACATGTGAGAAACCCCATCTAATCCCATTTATCAGTACTTGTCCCATAGCCTTGAATGTTATGATGTGCCAAGTACATCATACTTGATACTTTTTAAAGGATGCGAGGCCACCCGCCCCCACCACTCTCCCAGGATGCGCATTGCAGAACATCACCACTCTCTGGGTAAAAGGATTTTCCCTACATCTCCCCTAAACCTCCTGCCCCTCACCTTCAACCTGTGTCTTCTCATGAATGACCTTTCAACTAAGGAGACAGCTGTTCCATATCCACCCTGTCCATGTCCCTCATAACCTTGAACACCTCGATCAGGTCGCTCTTAGTCTTCTCTGCTCCAACAAAAACAACTTAAGCCTATCTTCATAACTTAAATGTTCCGTCCCAGGCAGCATCTTGGTGAATCTCCTCTGCATCCCCTCCAGGACAACCACATCCTTCCTGTAATGTGGCAAACAGAACTGCATGCAGTATCCCAGCTGTGGCCTCACTAACTGTCTATACAACTCCAATATGACTTACCTGCTTTTGTAATCTATGCCTCGATTGATAAAGACACCCCATTTTCACCACCCCATTAACATGCCCTTCCACCTTCAGAGATCTGTGGGCAAAGACGCCAAGGTCTCTTTGTTTCTCAGAACTTCATAGTGTCATGCCGTTCATTGAATATTTCCTTGTCAAATTACTCCTTCCAAAGTGTATCGCCTCACACTTTTCAGGGTTAAATTCCATCTGTCACTTATCCGTCCATTTGACCAGCCCATCTATATCTTCCTGTAACCAAAGACACTCAACCTCACTGTTAACTACCCAGCCAATCTTTGTGTCATCGGCAAACTTACTGATCCTGCCCCCAACATAGCCATCTATGCCATTTATTTAAATGACAAATAATCGGAGACCCAGCACAGATTCCTGTGGTACGCCACTGGACACTGGCTTCCAGTCACTAAAGCAACCTTCTGTCATCACCCTCTGTCTCCTACAACTGAGCCAATTTTTGTTTTTGTTTCTTTGGTTTGTCCCAGTGCAAACAAACATCCTCCCCCACAGGGCCATCTGTCACTTGTTCTTTCGTTGCGTTTTCCCTGTGCACCGACCTTTCTTCGCCTATTAACACATTCTGCTATCTTATTTTTGTACCACTATCAGCATCTTCTTTAGTCCTCAATGCCACCATCAACACCCCTTTGTTTTGTGTCCATGACATCTTTGTTAATCTCTCCTTAGCTCCGACTTTCCCCGACCCTCTATTCTAGTTCACCTCCTCCACCCGTCTCTCCAGCCATATAATTCATTCCATTTCTATCCCTCAACATTAACTCTGTTTCTTCCTCATTGATGGTGCCAGACCTGCTGAGCTTATCTCACATTTTCTGTTCTTATTTAAAAAATGAATCAAATGGTTGAAAGAATATTGGCCTTTTTCTCAGGAATAAAAAGAGCTGGTGAAACAATGGATGGGATTCTCCAATCTCATCCGTGCCACCCCGCTGCAAATCAGAATGGAGAATTTGGCATTCCAGTCAAAATTCCATTCACTTTCACCAGCACCGGAGAATCCCAGCTGCAAACAAGGACAGGGATTTTCAGCACAGATCTGGGAAACTGCATTCAGTTCTGGGCATCCCACCACAGAGGAAAGATATATTGCCTTAGAGTGTGGGCAGTGAAGGTTCACCAAAGAGATGCTGGGACCAAAAAGATATGAGGACAGTTTGCGTAGATTATAGAATCTTAGAATCTCACTATTACAGAAGGAGGCCATTCAGCCCATTGAGTCTGTACTAACCACAATCCCACCCAGGCCCTATTCCCATAACCCCACACATTAACCCTGCTAATCTCCCTGACACTTTAGCATGGCCAATCCACCGAACTCGCACATCCTTGAACTGTGGAAGGAAACTTTATTTTACATGCTGCCCCCCATGACCTCCAACACCCCCCCCCCCCCCCAAGGAAACACACCCACTGGGATCATGTAAAATTCAGTCCAATATCTCAGGATTAGCGAATGGTTCTGCACATTGTTGCAGTCATCAGCACACATCCTCACTTCTGTCCTTGTGATGAGGGGAAGCCTTTGATGAAACAGCTGAACATGGTGGGGTTTGGAACACTAACCTGAGGACCTCCTGTAGTGACGCACAGTAGCTTTAGTATCCAACAAACACATCTTTCTTTGCTAGATATGTCTCCAAACAGTTGAATGTCTGAATGGCCAACTCATGAATGTCCCTATATTCCTAACTTCGTTGACATCAGTTATGGGACATGGGGCCATGGCAAATCTGTGGCAGTGAAACATGAGGGGTAGAGGGGCAGAGCAGTTTAGGGAAAGAATCACAGAGCTTAGTGTCTAGACAGCTGAGGTCACACTTGTGACAGGCCAAGTAAAGCGGGGATGCACAAGAGGTAAGAATTGGAGGCACTCAGTTACCTCAGAGACTTGTAGGTCTTGAGGAGGACATTGAGCTAGAGAGGGGTAAGGCCATGGAGGGAAAGATGAAAATATTGAATTTTGAGATGTTGGTGGACTGAGGGCCAATGAAGTTCGGTGAGCACAGGGGATAGGTTGAATGTTCTTGGTGTGAGTTGGGATAGGAAAACATAGTTTCGACTACGTTCATGGTTATGGAGGTTGAAGAAGGCAGGCGAGGGGTATATAGTATATGGGTGTCTTTAAGAAAATGAAGAAAGCTTACAAGTCAGATTTTGTACCAAAATGTCCAAACCTCACCTGAATTTGCCCGGACTGTGCTCATCAGTTTTAATGGAATTGACGGCATATTCTGGCCTGTAAATTCCGCACCACACCTGGCAAAGCAATGAGTCACAGCCATTATTACTCAGATCTTAATAATTACTTTACCAGCAACTATAGCACAGTGTCTACATAACATGTTAGGCTATTCAAATTGTGGCACTACCAGCCTATTCAACCTGGTTTGTCTGTATACTTCTCACTCTCCGAATCATAGAATGTGAATAATACGGAACAGAAGCTGGCCGTTTGATTCTCCTGCTGGTTCTTTGAAAGAACAATCCAATGAGTTCCACCTCTCTGTTATTTCACTCTTGTATAGAGGGCGACACAGTGGCACAGTGGTTAGCACTGCTGCCTCACAGTGCCAGGGACCTGGGTTCGATTCCTGGCTTGGGTCACTAACTGTGTGGAGTTTGCACGTTCTCCCCATGTCTGCGTGGGGAGAATATTTCCTCCAGCTGCTCCGGTTTCCAACCACACTTCAAAGTGTGACGGCGCGGGGATTTTCACAGTAACTCCATTGCAGTGTACTTGTGGCTAATAATAAATAAACTAAACTTAGTTATGCAAATATAGACACATCAAATCATAGAATCCTACAGTGCAGTAGGAGGCCATTCGGCCCATCGAGCCTGCACCAACCATAATCCCATCCAGGCCCTATCCCCATAACCCCTTATTTACCCTGCTAATCCCCCTGACATTAGGGTCAATTTATTGTGGCCAATCAACCTAACCCGCACATCTTTGGACTATGGGAGGAAACCGGAGCACCAGGAGGAAACCCACGCAGACACGGGGAGAATGTGCAAACTCCACACAGACAGTGACCCGAGGTCGGAATTGAACCCCGGTCCCTGGAGCTGTGAAGCAGCAGTGCTAACCACTGTGCCACTGTGCCACCGTGCTGCCTTCATTATCCAATCCCCTTCTGAAAGCAATGATCAAACCCAATCCACCACATTTTTAAGCAGTGTATTCCAAAGTCTAACAAGCTGATGTACAAACACAGTCCTCCTAATTTCCCTGGATAGTCCTTTATGGATTTTAAAGGCCTGGAATTTTGAAAAGGGCTGTTCGTTTTTTAATGTCTCAACGCAGAATAGCTGCTGAATCAGAGAAGATCGGTTTATTTTGGAGCTTAACAATATTGATTGATGAGAGGAGCATTATGTTAAAATCAGAGACAAGTATTAAGGAGGTAAGTTCAGAAAAACTTATTGACACCAAGGAGGGTAGAAACGTGCAGCACACTCCCACAATAGTTGATGCTAGCTTCATTCATTTTAAACCTGAGGTTGACAGATTTTAGTTAGCCAGGTGTATAAAAGGACATGGAACCAAGGTAGGTGGACAGGGTTAAGGTGCAGTATTCTTACAGAGGGCTAAATGACCTCATCCCGATTCTATGGTTGCGATTCTCCAGAAAAAAAAACTTAGTGCTGCTGCCAGCGAGAAAACCAGTGTTTCCCGTTACCGCTGGCAACGGCTGTCAGGTGGAATTCAGCCTTCTTTACATTGTAAATATATGCAAAACGTAAACACGCCCACCTGGCTGCACAGAGATCAGGGTGCAATTTGTTTAGGGTGCCAGATCACAGAGTGCATTGCCAGCCTGCCCCGACTCCCCCAATGGAAATTTTACTCCCCCCCGCCCTCAGACAAGGGTAGTGTCCCCTACAATGTTCATGTCAACCCACCCCACCCCCGCCAAATTTATGCAGACATGAGGATGCCCCCAAACCCAACCCCCCCACCCCTCCACCAAGTCAGAGGCCTGACACCCATTCCAACAAGAGAGACACCCTGAAATGGGGCAGCAAATGCCCCCATCTCCATCAGATCTCTCCTTGGCAGTGCTAACTTTGCACCTGGCACCCTGGTAGTACAGTGACTATGATGTGGAGATGCCGGCGTTGGACTGGGGTGAACACAGTAAGAAGTCTCACAACACCAGGTTAAAGTCCAACAGGTTTATTTGGTAGCAAATACCATAAGCTTTCGGAGCACTGCTCCTTCGTCAGATGGAGTGGAAATGTGCTCTCAAACAGTGCAAACAGACAAAATCAAGTTGCAGAATACTGACTAGAATGCGAATCCTACAGCCAGCCAGGTCTTAAAGGTACAGACAATGTGGGTGGAGGGAACATTAAACACAGGTTAAAGAGATGTGTATTGTCTCCAGACAGAACAGCTAGTGAGATTCTGCAAGCCCAGGAGGCAAGCTGTGGGGGTTACTGATAATGTGACATAAATCCAACATCCCGGTTTAGGCCGTCCTCATGTGTGCGGAACTTGGCTATCAGTTTCTGCTCAGCGACTCTGCGCTGTCGTATGTCGTGAAGGCCGCCTTGGAGAACGCTTACCTGAAGATCCAAGGCTGAATGCCCGTGACTGCTGAAGTGCTCCCCCACAGGAAGAGAACAGTCTTGCCTGGTGATTGTCGAGCGGTGTTCATTCATCCGTTGTCATAGCGTCTGCATGGTTTCCCCAATGTACCATGCCTCGGGACATCTTTTCCTGCAGTGTATCAGGTAGACAATGTTGGCCGAGTTGCAAGAGTAGGTACCGTGTACCTGGTAGATGGTGTTCTCACGTGAGATGATGGCATCCGTGTCGATGATCCGGCACGTCTTGCAGAGGTTGCTGTGGCAGGGTTGTGTGGTGTCGTGGTCACTGTTCACCACGACACCACACAACCCTGCCACAGCAACCTCTGCAAGACGTGCCGGATCATCGACACGGATGCCATCATCTCACGTGAGAACACCATCTACCAGGTACACGGTACCTACTCTTGCAACTCGGCCAATGTTGTCTACCTGATATGCTGCAGCAAAGGATGTCCCGAGGCATGGTACATTGGGGAATCCATGCAGACGCTATGACAACGGATGAATGAACACCGCTCGACAATCACCAGGCAAGACTGTTCTCTTCCTGTGGGGGAGCACTTCAGCAGTCACCGGCATTCAGCCTTGGATCTTCAGGTAAGCGTTCTCCAAGGCGGCCTTCACGACACACGACAGCGCAGAGTCGCTGAGCAGAAACTGATAGCCAAGTTCCGCACACATGAGGACGGCCTAAACCGGGATGTTGGATTTATGTCACATTATCAGTAACCCCCACAGCTTGTCTCCTGGGCTTGCAGAATCTCACTAGCTGTTCTGTCTGGAGACAATACACATCTCTTTAACCTGTGTTTAATGTTCCCTCCACCCACATTGTCTGTACCTTTAAGACCTGGCTGGCTGTAGGATTTGCATTCTAATCAGTATTCTGCAACTTGATTTTGTCTGTTTGCACTGTTTGAGAGCACATTTCCACTCCATCTGACGAAGGAGCAGTGCTCCGAAAGCTTATGGTATTTGCTACCAAATAAACCTGTTGGACTTTAACCTGGTGTTGTGAGACTTCTTACTGAGTACAGTGACTGCCAGGGTGGCCCTTCCAGGTTGGTAGGGGGAGTGGTGCCTGCCTGTTCTATGGCCAAAAGCTATTTCCAGTGCAGGCTTGTTATTTGAGTGAGTGGTTGAAGAAGACTCACTATTGGAAAAAGATTCAGCCAAGCCCTTCAGATCAAAGAATAAGCCTGTTCATAAACACTATGGTTAAGAACAAAAATGTTTAGAAACACCGTGGTTAGAAAAGGTGAATTAAAAGATACTCACTGCTGTGAAATAGCCTGTCAATCAAGAGGCTATCTAAAGGTGCTGGAGCATGAAATTGAATGTAAACAAACCCTTTCTAAGCACTTGAGCTTTCCACAAAAACTCAGAGACTAGACAAAAAATGTTAAAAGAATGGGGATGAATAAACAGCTGTGGTGAAAAAAAGAAGTACTTAAGGTTTGTTGGATTGTTTCAACAATTAACTATCTGATCTGCTCTGCAGCTGTCAATCAGATCGGTTCAAAGTGACCTGGGTACACCTGCAGCTCATCCAGGCTACAAAAGGGAATCCCTCTAATGAAACTGACATGCACTTTGAAGTCAGAGGACTTCAGAGGGGTCTGCTCACACCTGGGGCTTCTGACAGAGAACAAGGAAATCTCTTCCTTAGAATGGAGTGCTGCAGTGATCTTGATGGCTTCCAGGTGTCCGGGGGCATGGATAATAAAGTGACCAGGCCACTTCAAAGGTTTCACAGTACACAGACAAGAATGAAGATTTTCAACAGAAAGCCGCCCAAGATCACCATGCTAAGAGTGGTCTCCACTTTCCCTTGTCTAGAAGGGGCAGTTCAGTCATGAGACCCCCATTCCTGAGGAAAAACCCTTCCCCTTCAGTCCGAGCCCACTCAATCCCCAAGTCCTTGGGGGAACCCTCCACTTGAGCCTGGCAGTGGCAGAGGGGCACATGGGCCAAGAAGTTACCAGCTGTCTGCCCCCCTCAGAGTACAAGGTCCATGCTTGTTAGGCCCTGTACTGTTTGACGTCCAGTGAACTTCTCGCTGGGTGAGGTGGGGGACTACAGGTGGAAGCATACTGGAAGGCCGGAGAATCCAGCCTCAGACTCGGTAATGAGATGTTAATTTGATTTTAAGTGTATTCATGAGGCTCTGCCCACTCTGGGAGGGAACCTGATTGGGGCCGGCGGAGGGGGCAGGGAGAATCACAATGGGTTCGATGTTCAGTGCGATCCTAGTTTGGCCCTCACTCCCAATCCAATGGGCCAGCGCCAATCCCGCCTGCAGCAAGTGGCAGTGGAGATCCATCCCCTATGTTCCTCTCCTTCAACAGCAACATCCGGGGGATGACTTTAATGCACCATCTAATCATATTCTTTAACTAAGATAAAATGGGCAGCACAGTGGCACAGTGGTTAGCACTGCTGCCTCACAGAGCCAGGGACCGGGGTTCAATCCCGGCTTGGGTCACTGTCTGTGTGGAGTTTGCACGTTTGCCCCGTGTTTGCATGGGTTTCCTCCGGGTGTTCTGATTTCCTCCCACAGTTCAAAGATATGTGGGTTAGGTGCGTTCGTCATGCTAAATTGCCCCTTAGTGTCCCAGGGTGCATCGGTTAAAGGGATTAGCGGGATAAATATGTGGGGTTACGGGGATAGGACCTGGATGGGATTGTTGTCGGTGCAGCTCGATGTGCTGAATGGCCTCCTCCTGCACTGCAGGGATTCTATGATTCTATGAAATGGTTGGAATCAATTGTTCTGCCACAGCCTAGGATTGATTTTTTCCAATCAATCATGAACGAATTGGGCACGGCACCAAGTTGGATAAGATAATAGTGTCCTGTTAGTGTCGCGGTTACGTTACTAGACTAATAACTCAAAGATTGTGAGTTCAAATCCGACCATAAGAAGCTGAGCTTTAAGAAAATCTAGAGATTAAAATATGATGTCAGTAAAGTTGACCAGGAAACTGCTAAATTATCTTAAAAACCCGTCAGGAACACCAATGTGCTTGAAAGAAGGAAAAATGCCACAACTCCAACTCTGCACCAATGTAGCAGACTCTTAACTGTCCTGTGAAGTGCCTTGGCTAATCACTCACTTGCGTCAAAACACATCAAGAAGAATGCTCATTACTATCTTCGTGTGGTTAGTAAGTGCCACCTGTGTCAGTGACAGCCACATCCTCAGAATGATTTAAAAGAACCTCTTGCACTATCCATATTGTACAACTAGATGTCAATGCACTTCATTTACACAACTCTGTTCAATGTATCTGTGGGACAGATTGACAAATTCTTTGTCAAATGCCATCCCAGGCAATTCTTGCCGAGTCCTTGCATTGGGACTTCCAAAGTGGTTCCCCCAGTGCATTTTGCAGGGTACATCCGGGTATCACCATTCAAAGATCGGAATAACTGAGGCAATAGATTAAGCGTGTTATATGAACACAAACTGTTACTAGTATTAAACACACAATACTACGGATGCGGGAATCTGAAACAGAAACAGAAAAATGCTGGAAAATCTCAGCAGGTCTGACAGCACCTGTGGAAAGAGAGTAGAGCCAATGTTTCGAGTGTAGATGACCCTAGCTCTGCCGAAGGGTCATCCAGACTCGAATCATTGACTCCATTCACTCTCCACAGATGCTGTCAGACCTGCTGAGATTTTCCAGCACTTTTCTGCCTCTGTTGTTACTGGTATTGCTGATCCAACCATTATGACATGATTTTATCATCTCACCGAATTAGGAGGCCACTCAGCCTACTGTGTCTGTGCTGGCCCTTCACAAGAGCTATTCAGCTAATCTCACACCACTCTTCTTATTCCCCACAGCACTGCAAATTCTTCTTTTTCAAGTATGTATTGAATTCCCTTTGGACAGTTAGTATTGAATTTATTTCCACTACTTAAGCAGGGGGTGCATTTCAAGTTGTAACACTCTGCTGAGCAAAATATGTCTCCTCCTCTCACCCTCTTGTTTTCTCTTACCCTTTTCAACCTTGATGGTGTCCTGCACAGTGGGATTTTCCCCTATAATAGGCTTCTTAATATGGAAATAAAGAACTATTGGATCTTTAATTGCATGTCTGAAGATCTCTTGAGAGCTAATGAATAGTGATTAAAAATTAGTTCTGCATCTTAGTGAAAAATGCCAACTGTGAGAGCGATTAATACAATCTGTTCCAGTATTCATATTGACATTTCAGAGGACAAAGGAGACGTTTTTTTAAAACCTGACATGAATTTTCACACATGGTTTAGAAGCTTGGACTGAAATATGGAGTGGATCTTTAATCACAATGTGTAAATTTTTCAAATGGTCTTTCCTAACTAACATTAAAATGATTGTACTGCGAATTCCTCACATCCGAGACATGGAGCTATTGGGGAGAGTGAGAAGACCAATAAATCTTGAAGTTAAATCTTATTGTGATGCTATTGTAAAGCAAACTACGAAGGTAAATTAAAGACAAAGAACAAAGAACAATACAGTACAGGAAACAGACCCTTCGGCCCTCCAAGCCTGTGCCGCTCCTTGGTCCAACTAGACCAATCGTTTGTATCCCTCCATTCCCAGGCTGCTCATGTGACTATCCAGGTAAGTCTTAAACGATGTCAGCGTGCCTGCCTCCACTACCCTACTTGGCAGCGCATTCCAGGCCCCCACCACCCTCTGTGTAAAAAAACGTCCCTCTGATATCTGAGTTATACTTCGCCCCTCTCACCTTGAGCCCGTGACCCCTCGTGATCGTCACCTCCGACTTGGGAAAAAGCTTCCCACTGTTCACCCTATCTATACCCTTCATAATCTTGTGCACCTCTATTAGATCTCCCCTCATTCTCCGTCTTTCCAGGGAGAACAACCCCAGTTTACCCAATCTCTCCTCATAGCTAAGACCCTCCATACCAGGCAACATCCTGGTAAACCTTCTCTGCACTCTCTCTAACGCCTCCACGTCCTTCTGGTAGTGCGGCGACCAGAACTGGACGCAGTACTCCAAATGTGGCCTAACCAGCGTTTTATACAGCTGCATCATCAGACTCCAGCTTTTATACTCTATACCCCATCCTATAAAGGCAAGCATACCATATGCCTTCTTCACCACCTTCTCCACCTGTGTTGCCACCTTCAAGGATTTGTGGACTTGCACACCTAGGTCCCTCTGTGTTTCTATACTCCTGATAACTCTGCCATTTATTGTATAGCTCCTCCCTACATTATTTCTTCCAAAATGCATCACTTCGCATTTTTCCGGATTAAACTCCATCTGCCACCTCTCCGCCCAATTTTCCAGCCTATCTATATCCTGCTGTATTGCCCGACAATGCTCTTCGCTATCCGCAAGTCCAGCCATCTTCGTGTCATCCGCAAACTTGCTGATTACACCAGTTACACCTTCTTCCAAATCATTTATATATATCACAAATAGCAGAGGCCCCAGTACAGAGCCCTGCGGAACACCACTGGTCACAGACAAAGGGACTTGATGGTTTGAGTTATAAGGAGAGGCTGGATAGACTGGGACTTTTTTCTCTGGAGCGTAGGAGGCTGAGGGGTGATCTTATAGAGGCCTATAACATAATGAGGGGCATAGATCAGCTAGATAGTCAATATTTTTGCCCAAATGTAGGAGAGTTTAAAACTAGAGGGCATATATAGGTTTAAGGTGAGAGGGGAGAGATACAAAAGGGTCCAGAGGGGCACTTTTTCACAGGTTGGTGAGTGTCTGGAACAAGCTGCCAGAGGTAGTAGTAGAGGTGGGTACAATTTTGTCTTTTAAAAAGCGTTTACACAGTTACATGGGTAAGATGGGTATAGAGGGATGTGGGCCAAACGCAGGCAACTGGGACTAGCTTAGGGGTTAAAAAAGGGGCAGCATGGACAAGTTGTGCCGAAGGGCCCGTTTCCATGCTGCAAACCTCTATGACTATATGACTCTGTGACATCCTATAAGCTAAAGTATTACATGAGCTATTACCCGTGAGAGTGGTGAACACTTTTCTCGCCCCAGATTTTCCTCACAATTTCTCCTCCCAGTCACTCACTAACCTGAATTGGGCATGTTGAGTAGCACAAGGGTGGCACGGTGGCACAGTGGTTAGCACTGCTGCCTCACAGCGCCAGGGGCCCGGGTTTGATTCCCGGCTTGGGTCACTGTCTATGTGGAGTCTGCACGTTCTACCCGTGTCTGCGTGGGATTCCTCCGGGTGCTCCGGTTTCTTCCCACAGTCCAAAAGACGTGCTGGTTAGGTGCATTGGCCATACTAAATTCTCCCTCAGTGTACTGAACAGGCGCCGGAGTGTGGCAGCTAGTGGATTTTCACAGTAACTTCATTGCTTTGTTAATGTAATGATGTGGAAATGCCGGCGTTGGACTGGGGTGGGCAGATTAAGACAAAGACACTTGTACCTTGCAACTGTATCTTTGCCTATATATGCCGTGTTTGTGAACCTACCTCTCCATTCACCTGATGAAGGAGCAGTGCTCCGAAAGCTCGTGATTCCAAATAAACCTGTTGCACCTTAACCTGGTGTTGTGAGACTTTTTACTTTGTTAATGTAAGCCTACCCGTGACACTCAGACATAAACTGAAACTGAAAGCTCCTTCTTTTTTATCAATGTCAAAATCCTGGAACTCCCTATCTAATGGCACCTTCACTACAGGGATTCCAAGAAAGCCCACCCTTCACCTTCTTAGGAAAATCTGGCGTGAGCAGAAAATGTAGGCGTTGGAATTCACTCTCACTTCCCAGGAATTATTGAAAAGAATGTTTCCTTCCTCTCAGCAATCTGAGCTGTGATGCAGCATTGCTCTGGGAGGGCTCTTTGGTGTTGTGTTCACAGGACAAATCATAGAATCCCTACAGTACAGAAAGAGGCCATTCGGCCCATCGAGTCTGCACCGACCACAATCCCACTCAGGCCCTACCCCCATATCCACCCACTAATCCCTCTAACCTACGCATCTCAGGACACTAAGGGCAATTTTAGCATGGCCAATCAACCTAACCTGCACATCTTTGGACAGTGGGAGGAAACCGGAGCACCCGGAGGAAACCCACGCAGACACGAGGAGAATGTGCAAATTCCACACAGACAGTGACCCAAGCCGGGAATTGAACCCAGGTCCCTGGAGCTGTGAAGCAGCAGTGCTAACCACTGTGCTACCGTGCCGCCCAAGATTCAAATGCAAACCGTGGTAAGCTCTCTGGCCTGGTGAGCTTTACTGCTGAGTCTCATTCTAACCTTACCCACTCACCACACACAATCCGGCCCTGCACATTCCAGGAACATGAGGATTCTTAGCCAGAGGGGGTGAATCCCAAAAATATCCATAGAGAAATAAGGTTGGAATTTTCCCCCACCCCCCCTCCGCGGCAGATTTTCTAGGTTTTTCCACCCGTCGTTGGCCGCCAGTGAGATCTTTCAGGCCTGTTGAAGTGGATGGAATTTTGCGCGGCTTGCCGGTCCCACCGCTGAGGAAGCCGCAGCAGGGATCGACTTCAGCAGGGCGGAAGATCCTGCCCGGCGGGAAGGGCTGGAAAATCCCGCTTGCAGTCCCTCTGAACTTGGCGGTGCTGAATTAAGTGAACCAGGAAATTCTGAAAAGCACCTTGAGGGAATTAAGTGGAGAAATTGGCATGCATAAAAAGGAGATAAAACATGTACCAAACACACTAGTTTAGCGATGGAAATGGCCTCTGCATGATCTGCGCAGGGGGTAATCCCAGTGCGAAATTTATGGACTCCATTTTTAAAGGTATCTGAGTCCAATGTCTAAAAGAGGTGAATTAAGGGCCTAAATAGGTAGGTAGGTAGGTAGATTAAGGGCCTAAAGATGCTCAAAGAATCCTTTTTGATCACTCGCCTGTATTGACTGGTACAAGTGTTAAACCTGGTTCACTTAGGATTCTTCAGTGGCTGCCTGCGGCCGTCAAGAATTTATAATCTTTACTTAGCAATCCTGAGTGGCAGCAGAATCAGGGGTGCTGTCCTGATTCCGTGGGTATCACAACACCACCTCTCCCAACTCCTTTTCCAAAAGATCTCCTCCCCTCCTCCCATCCAAATTCCTGGGATATGTCCATCAGTCAACCCAACATCAATGCCCATTTCACCAGGGGACCTGCATCAAGAGCCTGCCATTCATCAGTCTAATGTGAAAGTGGCCCCATTTGATATGGTCCAGGCGCCGTTCCCTGTGCCCAGTTCTTAATGGGCAAGAGCTGTGAACTTTCCCATCTCAATGTTCTATGTAAATCGATGAGATTACAGAGACAATCATGGTTACGTAATCAAATAACAAACAACAAAGAACAAAGAACAATACAGCACAGGAACAGGCCCTTCGGCCCTCCAAGCCCGCGCCGCTCCCCGGTCCAGGATTGAATCCTGAATCCAGGATCCCCACCCAATTTTCCAGCCTATCTACATCCTAATATCCTATCCACCGAGCTGTCCCTCACAGCTACGATGCTTTGTTCATCACAACCTATTAACTCACCCCCACCCCCCCATTCCAGACCATGTGATCTCCAGGGAGAGGCGAAAACCCAGAGTGAAAACCCCAGGGCCAATATGGGGAAAAAAAAATCTGGGAAATTCCTCTCCGACCCCCTGTGGCGATCGAAACGAGTCCAGGAGATCACACTGGCCCTGATCAGAAAATGCTTCCCAACCCGATTCATTTCCACTTCTGCTTTACGAACACCATCTGAATTCCCTGCCCCCGAGACAGGTTCCCAACTATCCGCAGTCTCGCTCTGTACTGGCACCAGCAAGATGATCATAGAATGAAGCCTTGAAACGAGAAACAAAGAACAATTAGCCCGCGCCGCTCCCTGGTCCAAATTAGACCACTCTTTTGTATCCCTCCATTCCCACTCCGTTCATATAGCTGTCTAGATAAGTCTTAAACGTTCCCAGTGTGTCCGCCTCCACCACCTTGCCCGGCAACACATTCCAGGCCCCCACGACCCTCTGTGTAAAATATGTCCTTCTGATATCTGTGTTAAACCTCCCCCCCTTCACCTTGAACCTATGACCCCTCGTGAACGTCACCACCGACCCGGGGAAAAGCTTCCCACCGTTCACCCTATCTATGCCTTTCATAATTTTATACACCTCTATTAAGTCTCCCCTCATCCTCCGTCTTTCCAAGGAGAACAACCCCAGTTTCCCCAATCTCTCCTCATAACCAAGCCCCTCCATACCAGGCAACATCCTGGTAAACCTCCTCTGTACTCTCTCCAAAGCCTCCACGTCCTTCTGGTAGTGTGGCGACCAGAACTGGACGCAGTATTCCAAATGCGGCCGAACCAACGTTCTATACATCTGCAACATCAGACCCCAACTTTTATACTCTATGCCCCGTCCTATAAAGGCAAGCATGCCATATGCCTTCTTCACCACCTTCTCCACCTGTGACGTCACCTTCAAAGATCTGTGGACTTGCACACCCAGGTCCCTCTGCGTCTCTACACCCTTTATGGTTCTTCCATTTATCGTGTAGCTCCTCCCTACATTATTCCCACCAAAATGCATCACTTCGCATTTATCAGGATTGAACTCCATCTGCCATTTCTTTGCCCAAATTTCCAGCCTATCTATATCCTTCTGTAGCCTCTGACAATGTTCCTCACTATCTGCAAGTCCTGCCAGTTTTGTGTCGTCCGCAAACTTACTGATCACCCCAGTTACTCCTTCTTCCAGATCATTTATATAAATCACAAACAGCAGAGGTCCCAATACAGAGCCCTGCGGAACACCACTAGTCACAGGCCTCCAGCCGGAAAAAGACCCTTCCACTACCACCCTCTGTCTTCTATGACCAAGCCAGTTCTCCACCCATCTAGCCACCTCCCCCTTTATCCCATGAGATCCAACCTTTTTCACTAGCCTACCATGAGGGACTTTGTCAAACGCTTTACTAAAGTCCATATAGACAACATCCACGGCCCTTCCTTCGTCAACCATTCTGGTCACTTCTTCAAAAAACACCACCAGGTTAGTGAGGCATGACCTCCCTCTCACAAAACCATGCTGACTATCGTTAATGAGTTTATTCCTTTCTAAATGCGCATACATCCTATCTCTAAGAATCTTCTCCAACAACTTCCCCACCACGGGCGTCAAGCTCACCGGCCTATAATTACCCGGGTTATCCTTCCTACCCTTCTTAAATAACGGGACCACATTAGCTATCCTCCAATCCTCTGGGACCTCACCTGCGTCCAGTGACGAGACAAAGATTTGCATCAGAGGCCCAACGATTTCACCTCTCGTCTCCCTGAGCAGCCTTGGACAGATTCCATCAGGCCCTGGGGATTTGTCAGTCTTTATATTCTCTAACAAACCTAACACTTCCTCCTTTGTAATGGAGATTTTCTCCAACGGTTCAACACTCCCCTCCGAGACACTCCCAGTCAACACATCCCTCTCCTTTGTGAATAAGGTGCAATTGTTTTTCTGGCTGGAGAGAAGGATGCAATGGTGTTCCATAGGAGTGAGGATTAGGAGCGCTGCTCTTTTTAAAGGTTAAAAGTTTATTTATTAGTGTCGCAAGTCGGCTTATCTTAACACTGCAATGAACTTACTATGAAAGTCCCCTAGTCGTCACACTCCAGCGCCTGTTTGGGTACAATGGGGGAGAATTTAGCATGGCCAACGCACCTAAACAGCATGTCTTTCAGATTGTGGGAGAAAACCGGAGCACCCGGAGGAAACACATACAGACACAGGGAGAACGTGCAGGCTCCACACAGACAGTGACCCAAACCGGGAATCGAACCCGGGCCCATGGCGCTGTGAGGCAGCAGTGCTAACCACTGTGCTACAGTGCCAGCCTTTTTGATAGATATTAATAACCTGGATTTGGGTTCAGTTGCAGGGCATAATATCAAAGTTTGCAAAAGAAAATTGGGACTTGGAAATACAGTAACCAATGAGAAGGATAATGGCAAACTTCAAGGAGGGGCATGGACTGACTGGTAAAATGCAGACACATGCACATTATTTGCTTGTAGCTGACATCCTGGCATGATGTATCGCAGATTGGCACCGCTGGTTTTAAATTTTATTGGGACAGTTTCACAGCAAAACAAGATTCAGCTGAGAAGAGTTGACCCTCACCTGTGCGAAGTTCAGGAAGAAGAGTTGATTGTGGTTCAGGTTGACGCCGGGCAGCAGGCCATCCTGCCCGCTTCTCTTCACGTGTAATTGATAAGCCTGAAAATGTACATTCAATGTGACAGATTAGAAACCGTGGCACAGATTACCAATGCTGAGAACGCACAACGCGGATGTACCTGGAAGGAAGACAGAAAAGATAGAGAGAGAAGTAGGTCAAAGTCTCAGGTGTGTCCCTCTGACAGGGCACTAGAAGCATTAGAACAAAATCTTAGAACCATAGAATGCCTACAGTGTGGAAAGTGACCATTTGGCCCATTGAGTCTGCACTGACCACAATCCCACCCAGGCCCTATCGCCATAACCCTGTCTAGTTTGTCCTACCCTAGCTAGTCCCCCAGACACTAAGGGATAATTGAGCATGACCAATCCACCTCACCCACACATCTTTGGATTGTGGGAGGAAATCGGAGCATCCGGAGGAAGCCCAAGCAGAACATGCAGATTCCGCACAGACAGTGAGGCAAGCCGGGAATTGAACCCAGGTCCCTGGGGCTGTGAGAAACAGCAGTGTTAACCACTGTGCCACCATGTCCTCCTAAGTCTGCACCAACTTTCTGAAAGACCATCTTATCCATGTCCACCCCCCTGCTCCCCGCACATTTCCCATGGCTAATCCATCTGATCTGCACATCTGTGGAGACTAAGGGACAATTTACTATGGCCAATCCACCTAATCTGCACATTTTTGGACACTAAGAGGCAATTTATCATGGCCAATTCGCTTAACCGACATGTCTTTGGAGTGTGGGAGGAAACCGGAGCACCCGGAGGAAACCCACGCAGACACAGGGAGAACGTGCAAACTCCACACAGACAGTGACCCAAGGCCGGAATTGAACCAGGTCCCTGGAGCTGTGAGGCAGCAGTGCTCAAATCACTGTGCCAGCTGCCAACAGAGAGAAATATTTCCTCAAGTCATCATGCATCAGAAACTTTCTGAGCAAAGTGAGGAGACATGGAGCCAATTCTACATTTCTGTCCTTTCATTTTAATGGGGGGGTAGGTGGGGGAAGAAGCTATGAGCTCTGTGCCCGCACATCCTCCTTGCCAAACCATTTAATGGGGGGGGAGGGGGGTGGGGGAGGGTGTGTGGTGGTGGGGCGGGGGGGGGGGGGGGGGGGGGGGGGGCGGTGCGGGGGAGGGTGTGTGGTGGCGGGTTGCTCATTGGTGGGTGAAGAAGCCAGCAAGGTCACAGTAGCGGACGGAGATCCTGCCATTCTTAACAATTATGAACAGCAATCGCGTTGTTAAAAAGCTACGCTTGACATGAAACAGTTGCAAGTCTGAAATTTCTGCAGAATTCAATGGGCAATTAATGTGTTAATCCCTAAAGGTAACGGGGAGGCAAAGGATGAGAAACCTTTTGTGCAAAGCAAACAGCCGAGTAGAGTTGATCAATCAGCAAGTCCTGGTGATCTGCAGGGTACAGCATATTACGGAATCCCCTGAGGCTGCCTGCTGATTTGTACACGAATAGCGGCTTGCGTCACTCACACAGTATTATTTCAGAAAGATTCAGTCCAGTAAATACAGTGCACTTAATTATCCCAAATATAGGGCTAGATCTTGGGTCCCTGCCCCCTCCGCTGGCTAAAATGTTAAGGATGAGGGGTGTGGGGGGTGGAGAGAGAGCGTTGTGGGAGAACCCCACACGTGATCTTGAAGGCTGAGGTGTGTCCATCTGATAGGGCACTAACAGCATCAGAATAGAATCTCACAACCACAGAAAGCCTGCAGTGCAGAAGGAGGCTATTCGGCCCATCGAGTTTGTGCCAACCTTCTGAAAGACCACTTTATCGCAGCTCTTTAACAAGGGAGCCAGGTTATTCGCCCCAAAGGTGACGCTTAAGCCTCTTTCTCTGGACCAAGTCCTGCCTTAGAGAGCTGCCGGCCAGTTTGACATCCCAGCAGTGCTGCCAGGAGACGTGGTGACTTTTGGGGTTACAGACGATCTCACCCAACCGAGGAGCCCAGGGTAAGTCTGGAACCGGGGGCCTCAGCTAGTGGCTTCGAGGACATGGTGGTCTGGATTCAAGAGGCAAGGGAAGGAGAGTGGGGAAATGACCTTGACCTCTGAGAGGGGTCGCTGAAGGGCCCAGGAGAGGAAGTGTTTGCAAAGGAGTCCCACCGCCTTTCCTGACACCAGCCTAAGCAGCCAGACTTCCTGCATGACATCCCCCATCACAGGTGAAATACAATGGGGACAGGATTAGGCCATCGAGTGGCCATTCATGGGTCTCAGTAGACCTGAGATGGGTGGGCCACTCAGTCTCCCACCCCCCCACCCCTCCCCCTGCCCCTATAGTTTAGGGGCAAGGGGATAGGTGGCAGGAAGGCCACCCATTGGATTTTACATGCACCCTCCCAAAAGCAAGGGAACATTAAATCCAGCCCATAGAGTGAAACGATTGCGGTGTCCCTCTTGAGAGAGTTGCAGCTCAGTCTGTGTCACGCCATGAGCAGCTATACTGAATGACATTTCAGGCAGCTGACTGCAGCATTGACCGGGTTCCAGCACCCTGCAATGTTGACCAGCCAGCTGACTGCAAATAAAATATCGTGGATGCTGCAATCTCAAACAGAAAATGCTGTGTTGAAGATAAATGCAAGTATTTGTTGTTATCTCAGGCTGCCTCACCTTGTAGGCTTGTCTGATGCCTCCATTGTCTGCAATGTTCTCTCCCAGTGTGTTAATACCACTCAGCTGCAATTTGATAAGAAAAAACATAACATCAATCACTTTAGCGAATGCAGTTCATTCCAAGACTGTTCACCATTGGGATGTTCATGAGTTCACGTCTCTACGAATATTTAAGTAACATGGTTTTGCTTTCCATTGGCAAAAGCCTTCTCAACACGAAATGGAAGGAAGAAAGTTTACTGTATGCTTTGGTGGACAGCTCACAGTTTCTGACAATGCGGGGAGTGCATTCTCATGATTCATGAATTAAACCTTGGTGCATTCCCTGTGCCTTGAGTGGAAGTTATGTTACAGCTTTTGTTTTTCTTTATTCATTCGTGGGACATGGGCATCGCTGGCTGGGCTGGTATTTATTGCCCATCCCTAGTTGCCGTTGGAGGTCGGTTGGGAATCAACCACATTGCTGTGGCTCTGGAGTCACATGTTGGCCAGACCAAGTAAGGATGGCAGATTTCCTTACCTAAAGGACATTCGTGAACGAGATGGGTTTTTCCGACAATTGACAATGGTTTCATGGTCATCGGTAGATTATTAATTCCACATACTTCTTATTGAATTCAGATTCCACCAACTGCCATGGCGGGATTTGAACCCAGATCCCCAGAACATTAGCTGAGTTTCTGGATTAATAGCCTGATAATGCCACCAGGCCATCGCCTCCCCAGAATGCTGGGTGACCCCATTTGGAGCGCTGCATTCAGTTCTGGGCACTGCACCTCAGCAAGGATATGTGAGCCTCAGAGGGGTTGCAGTGAAAATTTACCAAGATCATACCATGCTAAAATGGTTAAACCGCGAGGTCAGGGAGAAGGGAATAGAGAATTGTGCATGTTGATAGAGTTTAATGAGGAAAGATGGGAGAATGCTCAAGAGGAGAATAAATGAGACCATAAGACATAGGAGCAGAATTAGGCCACTCGGCCCATCGAGTCTGCTCCGCCATTCAATCATGGCTGAGATTTTTCTCATCCCCATTCTCCTGCCTTTTCATCATAACCCCTGATCCCCTTATTAATCAAGAATCTATCTATCTCTGTCTTAAAGACATTCAATGACCTGGCCTCCACAGCCTCTGTGGCAAAGAGTTCCACAGATGCACCATTCTCTGGCTGAAGAAATCCTCCTCATCTCTGTTTTAAAGGATCGTCTGTTTAGCCTGAGGCTGTGCCCTCTGGTTCTAGTTTTTCCTACTAGTTCTCTCCACGTCCACTCTATCCAGGCCTCGCAGTATCCTGTAAGTTTCAATAAGATCCCCCCTCATCCTTCTAAACTCAAACGAGTACAGACCCAGAGTCCTCAACCGCTCCTCATACGACAAGCTCTTCATTCCAGGGATCATTCTTGTGAACCTCCTCTGGACCATTTCCAAGGCCAGCACATCCTTCCTTAGATATGGGACCCAAAACTGTTCACAATACGCCAAATGGGGTCTGGCCAGAGTCTTATACAGCCTCAGAAGTACATCCCTGCTCTTGTATTCTAGCCCTCTCGACATGAATGCTAACATTGCATTCCTAACTGCCGACTGGACCTACACGTTAACCTTAAGAGAATCTTGAATAATGACTCCCACGTCCCTTTGTGTTTCTGATTTCCTAAGCATTTCCCCATTTAGAAAATGGTCGATGCCTCCATTCCTCCTTCCAAAGTGCATAACCTCACACTTTTCCACATTGTACTCCATCTGCCACTTCTTTGCCCACTCTCCCAGCCTGTCCAAGTCCTTCTGCAGCCCCCCTGCTTCCTCAATGCTAACTGTCCCTCTACATATGCTGGCATGTGGATTGGTTTGTTTGCATGGCCTGTTTCTGTGCTGTAAAAGCTAATGTGAATCAGAACAGATAAAAGAGGGGCTTCTAATTGTTTGACATACATGCTGTCCACCTGCCAGTTCCCAGGAGAAGTTTCCATACTCGTACACCACGCATTGTGAAAGGTCTTTGAAGTTCTTGGCTGATTGTTTCGACCACCAGTCCACGAGGTTTCCTTCTTTGTCAAAGTTCCGACCTGCACCAGGTGTACAGATGGATCTGTTAGAACTACAGCTGGCGGCAAACCCACATTCCGTCCCGATCAAAATTAATTCATCAGTCTTACCATTGTCATCGAATCCGTGAGTGATTTCATGACCAATAACCATGCCGATAGCACCAAAGTTCAACGCACTTGGCTGTCCCTTTCCAAAGAAAGGTGGCTGGAGAATGCCAGCTGGGAAAACTGGCACAAAACAAAAGCTTCGTTAATCGCCTAATAAAAGATGGTTTCAATTTCCTTGTCCTTATCATGGAATCATAGATCCCTACAGTGCAGGAAGAGGCCATCCGGCCCATCGAGTCTGCACTGACTCTCCAAAAGAACATCCCACCCAGGCACCCAGGCCCTCCCCTCTGCCCTTTTCCTCGTAGCCCTGTGCATTTACCGTGGCCAATCCATCTAACCTGTACATCTTGGACACTAAGGGGCAATTTACCATGACTAATCCATCTAACCTGCACATCTTGGACACTGAGGGGCAATTTACCATGACTAATCCATCTAACCTGCACATCTTGGACACTAAGGGGCAATTTACCATGGCCAATCCATCTAACCTGTACATCTTGGACACTAAGGGGCAATTTACCATGACTAATCCATCTAACCTGTACATCTTGGACACTGAGGGGCAATTTACCATGACTAATCCATCTAACCTGTACATCTTGGACACTGAGGGGCAATTTGCCATGACTAATCCATCTAACCTGTACATCTTGGACACTAAGGGGCAATTTACCATGGTTAATCCATCTAACCTGTACATCTTGAACACTGAGGGGCAATTTACCATGACTAATCCATCTAACCTGTACATCTTGGACACTAAGGGGCAATTTACCATGGCCAATCCATCTAACCTGTACATCTTGGACACTAAGGGGCAATTTACCATGACTAATCCATCTAACCTGTACATCTTGGACACTGAGGGGCAATTTACCATGGTTAATCCATCTAACCTGTACATCTTGGACACTGAGGGGCAATTTACCATGACTAATCCATCTAACCTGTACATCTTGGACACTAAGGGGCAATTTACCATGGTTAATCCATCTAACCTGTACATCTTGAACACTAAGGGGCAATTTACCATGGTTAATCCATCTAACCTGTACATCTTGGACACTGAGGGGCAATTTACCATGGTTAATCCATCTAACCTGTACATCTTGGACACTGAGGGGCAATTTACCATGACTAATCCATCTAACCTGTACATCTTGGACACTAAGGGGCAATTTACCATGGTTAATCCATCTAACCTGTACATCTTGGACACTGAGGGGCAATTTACCATGGTTAATCCATCTAACCTGTACATCTTGGACACTGAGGGGCAATTTACCATGACTAATCCATCTAACCTGTACATCTTGGACACTAAGGGGCAATTTACCATGACTAATCCATCTAACCTGTACATCTTGAACACTAAGGGGCAATTTACCATTGTTAATCCATCTAACCTGTACATCTTGGACACTAAGGGGCAATTTACCATGACTAATCCATCTAACCTGTACATCTTGAACACTAAGGGGCAATTTACCATGACTAATCCATCTAACCTGTACATCTTGAACTCTCTTGACCAAACCAGCCCTTGTAAGCTCCAAAAACCCAGCGGCTCGAACTGTCTGCCCACCTGGGCCAGGGCTCCTGCACATTTACTTCCACCTTTACAGCACTTGCTTTTCTTCAAATAGTGTCATTTGGGACTTGACAGCCACTCAAACAGGTACCTTGGTGTAGCAACTCATTTGAAATGTGAGGTAATGCATTTTGGAAGGTTTAATATAGATAGGAAATATACAGTCAATGGCAAAACCCTTAAGAGTATTGGTAGGCAGAAGGATCTAGGTGTACAGGTACACAGGTCACTGAAAGTGGCAAAGCAGGTGGAGAAGGTAGTCAAGAACGCATACGGCATGCTTGCCTTCATCGGCCGGGGTATTGAGTTTAAAAATTGGCAAGTCATGTTGCAGCTTTATAGAACCTTAGTTAGGCCGCACTTGGAATATAGTTTTCAATTCTGGTCGCCACACTACCAGAAGGATGTGGAGGCTTTGGAGAGGGTACAGAAAAGATTTACAAGGATGTTGCCTGGCGTGGGGGGCATTAGCTATGAGGAGAGGTTGGAGAAACTTGGTTTGTTCTCACTGGAGCGACGGAGGTTGAGGGGAGACCTGATAGAAGTCTACATGATGATGAGAGGCATGGACAGAGTGGATAGTCAGAAGCTTTTTCCCAGGGTGGAAGAGTCAATTACAAGGGGGCACAGGTTTAAGGTGCGAGGGGCAAGGTTTAAAGGAGATGTCCAAGGCAGATTTTTTACTCAGAGAGTAGTGGGTGCCTAGAACCCGTTGCCGGGGGAGGTAGTGGACGCGGATATGGTAGTGACTTTTAAGGGGCGTCTTGACAAGTACATGAATAGGATGGGAATAGAGGGATACGGTCCCCGGAAGGTAGGGGGTTTTAGTTAAGTCGGGCAGCACGGTCGGTGCAGGCTTGGAGGGCCGAAGGGCCTGTTCCTGAGCTATAATTTTCTTTGTTCTTTGTTCTTTGAAAGGCAACACCTCCAGCAAGTGTAGCACCCTCTCAGTACTGCACCAAAGTGGCAGCCTAGGTTGCATGCTCAAACCTCGGGAGGTTGGGCTCCTCACAGCATCAGAAACAAAAGTGCTACCTACTGAGCAATGACTAACACCACGACCACAGCTTACTAATTTATCTGAATTGATTTTGCAATAGATTTTAAAGTAATATTTATTATAGCAAAGGCTGAGGGGTGACCTGATAGATGCCATTTATGTTTATAAAACGATTTAATAAGGTAGGCATGGAAGATGTCTACGCTTTTGATGAGTCCAAAATGGAGTCATAAATATAAGATAAATTTTATAGGTTTAATTATTATTGTCACAAGTAAGGCTTACATTAACACTGCAATGAAGTTACTGTGAAAATCCCCAAGTCGCCACACTCCGGTGCCTGTTTGGGTACATTGAGGGAGGATTTAGCATGGCCAATGCATCTAACCAGCACGCCTTTTTGGACCAAAAGGGAAAACGCTGGAAAATCTCAGCAGGTCTGGCAGCATCTATAAGGAGAGAAAAGAGCTGACATCTCGAGTCCAGATGACCCTTTGTCAAAGCTAAAAGGCATACAAAGTGGGAGATACTTATGCTGCAGGGTGAGGGAATGAAAGATGAATCATAGCCACAGAAACAAGGGGAAAGGCTGCTAATGGCAGTCCACAGAGAGAACAGAAGGTATGAACGGCCAAACGGCAGAAAAGCTGAAATCAGAGGGTAAACTGTGACAGATGAAGATGTGAGGGAAGGGGGAGGGAATGGGTGGGCGGAAACTGGAGCACCCAGAGGAAACCCACGCAGACACAGAGAGAATGTGCAAGCTCCACAATGACGGTGACCCAAGCCGGGAGTCAAACCCAGGTCCCTGGCACTGTGAGGCTGCAGGGCTAACTACTGTGTTACCGTGCCGGTCTTTTTGATACTTATTAATAACTTGGATTTGCATTTAGTTATTGACGGAGAATTTAGCACGGTCAATGCACCTAACTAGCACGCCTGTGGGAGGAAACTGGAGCTCCCGGAGGAAACCCACGTAGACACAGGAGAACGTGTCGACTCTACACAGATAGTGACCCAAGCCGGGAATCGAACCTGGGTCCCTGGCACTGTGAGGCAGCAGTGCTAACCACTAAACTCACTAAATTAAAAGGGGAAGCTTCCGACTGAGACACAAGAATGTTAGCGACTGAGCCAAAACTGAAACTATGCCCACAGCTTTACAGAGGTGACCCTGCTCCAAGGCTTGGAAGCACTGAACTCTTTTTAAGAACACTGTGCCATTAATTGGTTGAAGGCGAGACCTTGGCCCTATCCGGGAGGATGTCCTGCCTCTGTGAACTGCTGGCCAATCCAGTGGCCGATGGTTCTCTAGTCACAGAAGCACCAAGAGGAGCGGCAGCCAATCCCCAGCAATGATCATCACTGTAGCTAGGTAACAAGCTGAATGGGTGGAGCCTGTCAGACATGGGGTGGTGGGGGCTGTATTATCGAGTGGGTAAAAATGTTGGGGTGAGGAATTGCAGCTAAAGGGATCAAGGGATATGGGAGGAAAGAGGGGGGAAATTAGGATATTGAATTCGATGATCAGCCATGATCAAAATGAATGGTGGAGCAGGCCTGAAGGGCCGAATGGCCTACTCCTGCTTCTATGTTTCTAGGAGTACCATGGTGGAGAGGGGCAGAGCCTCTGCTGGGATGCCTACTCAGCAGGGATGCCAATTTCAGTCAACAACAAGGCTGACAGGATACACCGGGTGACAGTGTCACATGACACGGGTGCTCCCTGGTTATAAAAGAAACGGTGATGGTGGGGATGTAGAGGCCTCAAGGAGCCATTAATTGGCAACTTAAGGTTTTCAATTGGCCCACTGATGGCTCTACACCTCCCTTTCCCCCACTCTGACACCAGGCACTGGTACAATTCCAATGCCAGTGGGCAGGAGAAAGGCATGCCACCCGATATCATGCTCCCCATCCCTGCCCGCTAACCCACCCCTCGGGGAGGCTGGGGTACAGGGAAGGGGATGGAGCATAAGATTACAGCTTCTGTACTGGGAGATCATCTGTCTGCTGCCTCAGCTGGAGAAACGTGAATGAAGAAGGAACAAGGAGAGAAAAAGGATAAATAAGATGGCAGAGTGGGGACAGGAAAGCAAACGGTGCATAAATTTGGATAATATCTGCTCTGGAGTATTGATATTCATTTCAATAGTCAGTTAAATAGTCGATTTTACGATCCATTCATGGTCAAATTGTAAGAATCACAAGTCCACAGAAACAGGGATTAAAAGGTTAAGCAGGAAGTGTTAAGTGTGCATGCTAATACCGATAGTGTAGCGTATATCAAAGATTAGTTTTCTTGCTCACAAGGAGGGGTCTGAAGGTAATTGGACTGAAATGAATTTGCATGACACTGGCACTTGCACTCACTTGCTGAGTGTAATATAAAGCGGTCTAATAAATTCATAGCCAGTCTCATCTCACTAGAATCCTTTTTAGTGAGCCAACTGAAAGATTCGAGTGGTTCATGTGAAAAGCTGCATGTTGATCGTGCCCCAGTTATTGCTGTCCTGTGATTAGATATTGGTCAGTAAAAGGTGCACTCCTGAATGTAAGACACTCGAGCTACTTATAGAAATGAGCAGCCCTGAAGAGAAGACGGAAGGCAGAGCTTGCGCTACATTATCTGCAAGTGATGGTTAAAGTTTATTCATTAGTGTCACAAATAGACTTACATTGACACTGCAGTGAAATTACTGTGAAAATCCCCTGGTCGCAACACTCCAGTGCCTGTTTGGGTACACCGAGGGAGAATTTATTCATGGAATCCCATAGAATCCCTACAGTGCAGAAGGAGGCCATTTGGCCCATCGAGTCTGCACGGACCACAATCCCACCCAGACCCTATCCCCATAACCCCATGCGTTTAACCTAGCTAGTTCACCTAACATGCAGGAGCAATTTAACATGGCCAATCCACCTAACTCGCATATCTTTGGACTGTGTGAGAAAACCGGAGCACCCGGAGGAAACCCACGCAGACACGGAGAGAACGTGCGAACTCCACACAGACAGTGACCCAAGCAGGGAATCGAACCCGCGTCCCTGGCGCTGTGAGACAGCAGTGCTAACCACTGTGCCACCGTGCCACCCTTAAGTTTGGACAAGATCTCTTACTATTGGCGAAAAATTCACATGTCCATGTTTTCCTCCATCAGGAAAGCAGTGTATTTCTTTCCTTTAAATTGGGCGACATTAGCAGCGAAATTCATCTCTCTAATGGGCGTCATGGTGACTGGATATAATAAGTCAATTAGAGACCAATTTTCTCTGATGGGGCAATTTTCCAATTATAGTTTCCTTTGATTCTTGTGTGTTACAGTGAGCTCAAACATCTCACCGGCAGCTTAAATTACAGCTGCCTCATTACCATCCTCTCCGCCAGTTGGGAAAGATGAGGTACCTTTCGCAGAACGCTGGATTTATTCCGTGGACCCCAGTTGAAGATGCAGGTTTGAATGTTGAGTGCACAACTATGAATTACATTTATGTAGCGCCTTTACCCAGGGTAAATGCCCCAAGGCATTTCACAGGCACACCATTTGACAAAAATTGTCACTGAGCCAGAGGAGGAGACATTCGGACTAATGAAGATTAATTCAGTCAACAAGGTCAATTTGAAAGAGTATATTTAAGGAGGAGAGAGAGGCAGAAAGGTTAGGGATAGAAAGCCTTGAAAGCTGAAGGCAAGGTTCCCAGTGGTGGAGCAGTGAAAATCAGCAAGAGGCCAGATTTGAGACAGCACAGATATTCTGGCGGGTTGGAGATTGGAGGAGGTTACAGAGATTAGGAAAGGGAAGGATGTAGAGGATTGAACACAATGATAGGGATTTGAAAATTTTGAGCATGAGTAGACTAGGAGCCAATGCGGGTGAGTATGCATTCGGGTGAGAGGTGTACAGGACCTAGAACGAGTTAAGTTCTTGTCCAAGACAGTATTGAGTTTAGTTGTGATGTAGCCTCCTTCACAATTCCTCTGCATAGAATCAAAGACTACTCAGGGTGCAGAAGGAGGCCATTCAGCTCATTAAGTCTGCACCAACTCTCCCTCATGGCACCTTACTCAGACCCACCACCCGGCTTATCCCTGTAACTCCATGCATTTACCTCACTAATCCCCCTAACCTACACATCTTGGGACACTAAGGGGCAATTTTGCATGGCCATTCCACCTAACCTGCACATCTTTCGGCTGTGGTAGGAAACTGGAGCACCCGAAGGAAAGCAATGGGGAGAATGTGCAAACTCCACACAGTCACCCAAGGCCAGAATCGAACCCAGGTCCCTGGCGCTGTGAAGCAACAATGCTAACCACTGTGCCATCGTAATGCATGTCAAATAAATTACGACCTCTCACTACAGAGGGGTGCATTTGAAGAATGGTTGATTGGGTGAGATCATTAAGCCCCATTTGTCTTCTGAGGTAAATCTATGTTAAAGATCCAATGGTTCTATTTGAAAAAGAGCAGAAGAATTCTTCCTGGTGTCCTGGCCAACATTTGGCCAACATTTGGGGCGGCACGGTAGCACAGTGGTTAGCACTGCTGCTTCACAGCTCCAGAGACCTGGGTTCGAATCCCGGCTTGGGTCACTGTCTGTGTGGAGTTTGCACATTCTCCTCGTGTCTGCGTGGGTTTCCTCCGGGTGCTCCAGTTTCCTCCCAGAGTCCAAAGATGTGCGGGTTAGGTTGATTGGCCATGCTAAAAATTGCCCTTAGTGTCCTGAGATGCATCGGTTAGAGGGATTAGTGGGTAAATATGTAGGGATATGAGAGTAGGGCCTGGGTGGGATTGTGGTTGGTGCAGACTCGATGGGCCGAATGGCCTCTTTCTGTACTGTAGGGTTTCTATGATTTCTTCTATGATTTATCCCTCAGACAATACCTATAGGAGTTTATCTGGTAATTTGAGCAGCATGGTGGCACAGTGCTTAGCACTGCTGCCTGACAGCAGCAGGACCCAGGTTCAATTCCCGGCTTGGCTCACTGTCTGTGCGGAGTCTGCACATTCTCCCAGTATCTGCGTGGGTTTCCTCCAGGTGCTCCGGTTTCCTCCCACAGTCCGAAAGACGTGCTGGTTAGGTGCATTGGCCATGCTAAATTCGCCCTCAATGTACCCAAACAGGTGCCGGAATGTGACGACTGGAGGATTTTCACAATAACTTCATTGCAGTGTTAATGTAAGCCGACTTGTGATAATAACAAATAATGAAAACTTAAACCTAAAACTTAATTTATCATTGGAGCTTGCTGTGCATAAAATGGCTTCTGAAAAGCCTATATTCCGACAGTGTCTACACTTTGAAAGAGTTTCACTGCCTGCAAAATGATTAGGGACATTCCGAGGTCATGAAAAGTGCTATATAAATGCAGGTTCTTTCTTTAACATTGTAAATAGGTTCGTGAAAGTTGACGCTTTACAATTATAGGTACCTTTCAATGGATAAGCTGTCCTCCATTGTAATTATGTTTTTGCTTGTGACCCTGTTGATTTTGACCTCTTTGTTCAGGCTGCCAGCCAATCTGACACCCTGCCCCATGGACACGCAAGTCCAGCTTTTGGGTTTCCTTCTCACTCTCATAGGTGCAATTCCATAACTGGCCAAGAGGTGGAGCAATTTAAGAAGAATAGCCTGAAACATGGCCGGAATTCTACTGCCGCGCCCGCCACGGGAATCAGAGTGGGCGAGGGGCGGAGAATGGGAAAAACCTTTGACCTCGGGTGGGATTTTACGGTTTCGCAACAAATGAGACCGTAAAATCCAGCCCGATTTTGTTGCACCGAAAATTGTAACTTTAAATGAAACTATGTTAAGCGAATCAGATATTTTCATTACAACCAATGTAAATGCTATAGTTAGATTCTGGAGGACCAATCTTGTCAGGAAAAGAGCATGTAAATATTATATCCTTCATTCGAAATGCTGTATGTTTCTAAATACCAATACTTGTAAATGTAATAACTTTGCAAATAAAACAACCTCCCGGTTTTCACCTTTCCCACTGACTGACCCTCCTTGTGACCCTCTGATAACTCCCCAAATCTCCTGGTCGCTGAATCACCTGTTTGCCAATCCTCCCACTTCCATATCTCCTGATTGCCCACCACATGCGTGACTCGTCTCCACTCCCCCGTGGCGCTTCCCCCCACATGTATGTGAATGTGTGTGCGTGTGTGAGAGAGAGAGAGAGAGAGATGTGTGTCTATGTGTGTGAGAAAAGGAGATTGTGTGTGTGTGAGAGAGTGATGTGTGCATGTATGGTGTATAGTTTGAGTGAAGTGTGTGTGTGTGAGAGAGAGATGTGTGTATGTGTAGTTTGAGTGAATGTGTGTGTGTGCGAGAGAGAGTGATGTGTGCATGTATAGTGTTGTGTAGTTTGAGTGAAGTGTGTGTGAGAGAGAGAGAGAGGGAGATGTGTGTGTGAGACAGAGAGGCAGATGTGTGTGTGAGAGAGAGGGCGAGAGGGAGATGTGTGTGTGTGTGAGAGAGAGAGAGCGATGTGTGTGTGAGACAGAGAGGCAGATGTGTGTGTGAGAGAGAGGGCGAGAGGGAGATGTGTGTGTGTGTGAGAGAGAGAGAGAGCGATGTGTGTGTGAGACAGAGAGGCAGATGTGTGTGTGAGAGAGAGGGCGAGAGGGAGATGTGTGTGTGTGTGAGAGAGAGAGAGCGATGAGTGTGTGAGACAGAGAGGCAGATGTATGTGTGTGAGAGAGGGAGATGTGTGTGTGTGTGTGAGAGAGAGAGCGATGTGTGTGTGAGACAGAGAGGCAGATGTATGTGTGTGAGAGAGGGCGAGAGGGAGATGTGTGTGTGTGTGAGAGAGAGAGCGATGTGTGTGTGAGACAGAGAGGCAGATGTGTGTGTGTGTGAGAGAGGGCGAGAGGGAGATGTGTGTGTGTGTGAGAGAGAGAGAGAGCGATGTGTGTGTGTGAGAGAGAGAGAGCGAAGTGTGTGTGAGACAGAGAGGCAGATGTGTGTGTGTGAGAGAGGGCAAGAGGGAGATGTGTGTGTGAGACAGAGAGGCAGATGTGAGTGTGTGAGAGAGGGCGAGAGGGAGATGTGTGTGTGTGTGAGAGAGAGAGAGCGATGTGTGTGTGAGACAGAGAGGCAGATGTGAGTGTGTGAGAGAGGGAGAGAGGGAGATGTGTGTGTGTGTGTGAGAGAGAGAGAGGGAGATGTGTGTATGTAAATAGGCACCACTGTAACCAATATCTGACAATGTGATTGCACAATTTAAGTTCAAATTGTACCTGTAAACATAGGGGTCAGTGATTGGGTTACACAAACAGGAAGTAAAATATATCTTTTTAATGCCGCAAATATTAAGCAACTAGATTTTTGAAGAAGAGTTCTACCTATTTGGTTTCTGCTTGATGAATAAAAGGCATTTACTACAGCAGCTCCTGATATCCACCTGCAAAGCAAACCGAAAACAAGAATTAGCCCAACTCTTCACCCCGTATCCCTTGCCCTCCTTTGTTACCTTTGAACCCTGCAGCAGCTCTGTTCAGCCGGAAAAGAATGCAAGTTTCATTGAAGGCTTCTGTGCTTAGTGCCCCCTCTTCCCCCACCCTCTCCACGCCAAAAGTCTGTACGCTGTGCTGCTGACGATTGTATTGTACGAGAAAAATTCAGCTCTAGTTAATGGGAACCAGGGCAGAGGAGGGGGGAAACTATCCACTCATCATATTTAGCAGAAAGGACGTTGGTTGTGTATATTGGAGCTCAATATTCTCATCCACAGGATTTCACGCTGCAGGAGCTTGCAAGCCAGAGTGTGAGTCCAAATTCCAGATGAAGTTGGGGTTTCCCCAGGGTACCAGTGATGTCATTCTGGGTAATTCCTATTACTCATTCTGGGTAATTCCTCATTGTGACCAACAATGGATTATAGCCCCAAATCACTTAAGGCATTTGAACTTCTCAATGAAGACTTTTTTTAAAGAAATACAACGACACTGAGCAAAAGATGGCTGACGATGTGCGTGACCACTTCATGGAAATTTCCGATGTGGATTATAGTTAACCGACTAGTCCCGAGAAAACAGTGATTTAAAAGCGAGATAGTGGATGAAGCCCAGTCCATCACGCAAACCAGCCTCCCATCCATTGACTCCGTCAATGCTTCCCGTTGCCTCAGAAAAGCAGCCAGCATAATCAATGACCCCACACACCCCGGACATTCTCCCTTCCACCTTCTTCCGTCGGGAAAAAGATACAAAAGTCTGAGGACACCAACCGACTCAAGAACAACTTCTTCCCTGCTGTCATCAGACTTTTGAATGGACCTACCTCACATTAAGTTGATCTTTCTCTGCACCCGAGCTATGACTATAACATTCTGACTCTCTCCTTTTCTTCTCTATGAATGGAATGCTTTG